>NW_006256858.1:963012-1561031 GCF_000478725.1 Eutrema salsugineum
CTTTTGTTTTTGGGATTTATTGTCTTTACTTTGGATTTTTAAGACCTTTTGCTTTTACATTTTAATTTATGGAGTAATGTTTTATTTACATCTCATTTTTGCATGTTATTGAATTATAATTCTTGTTTAATAAAGATATGCAAGACAATATGGATATCATTGTGGATAGTGGATCGAGCCACACCATTCTAAAAGACAAGAATTACTTCATAAATTTAGTAATCAAAACCGCAAACATTAGCACTATAGCGGGTAGTTCGAGCCTAATAGAGGGCCATGGCCAGGCTAATGTGTTGTTATCAAATGGCACATATCTAGACATCTCTGATGCCTTATACTCACCCAGTTCTAAGAGAAACCTATTGAGTTTCAAAGACATAAGATTGAATGGTTTCCATATCGAAACTCAGGATGAAGGGAACAAGGAGTTTTTAATTATCACTAAAATGATAAATGGCCATAAACAAGTTTTTGAAACTATACCCGCCGTATCTACTGGCATTTACCATGCTAAAGTCAGTATGATTGAGGCTAATGCTGCTATCAAAGCACAGTTTTTAGATTACACTATTTGGCATGACCGCCTGGGTCATCCCGGTGCGAACATGATGCATAAATTAGTCCAGAATTCTAAAGGGCACAGCCTTAAACCAAATGGTATTTTCCCTCAGCACCTCAAGTGCACAGCTTGCTCACAAGGGAAACTGATTACCCGACCTTCACCAGTCAAAGTGTCTAAAGAGACCTTGAACTTTCTGGAAAGAATCCAAGGAGACATATGTGGACTAATTCACCCACCTTGTGGGACATTCAGATATTTCATGGTCCTCATTGACGCATCGACCCGCTGGTCGCATGTCTGTCTGCTCTCTTCTAGGAACCAGGCTTTTGCTAGGTTATTGGCCCAAATCATCAGATAACGAGCCCATTTTCCAGACTTCCCATTAAAGACTATACGTCTTGATAATGCTGGTGAATTCACTTCCCAAGCGTTTAATGAATATTGTATGTCCATGGGGGTAAGTGTTGAACATCCCGTTCCACATGTCCATACACAAAATGGATTAGCTGAATCCTTCATTAAACGAATTCAATGGGTTGCTAGACCATTACTCATGAGGTCACAACTCCCGGTCTCAGCTTGGGGACACGCAGTCTTACATGCCGCTGAACTAATACGCATACGACCATCTAGTGAGCACAAATATTCACCATCCCAATTGCTAACGGGTCATGAGTCAGACGTCTCCCATATTAAAACATTTGGGTGTTCAGTCTATGTACCCATTGCACCACCACAGAGGACTAAAATGGGACCTCAAAGAAGGATGGGAATATATGTTGGTTTTGATTCTCCCACCATCATAAAATATCTCGAGCCAACTACAGGAGATCTGTTTAAAGCCAGATATGCAAATTGCCAATTTGATGAATCGGTATATCCTAGATTAGGTGGTGAGACAGACAAGCTGGTAAAAGAACTTTCATGGAATCAAACATCCACACAATGACAAGATCCTCGGACTCTAGAATGTGATTCAGAGGTCCAAAGAATTATACATTTACAAAAGCTAGCTAATCAATTGCCAGATTCCTTTGCTGGCCCGAACAAAGTTACCAAATCGTACATACCAGCTTGTAATGCACGAGTACGAATAGATGTCCCCTCAGGGAAAAGTCAAGTTGCTACAGAGTCTGACGCACGTAAGAAACGTGGCAGACCACCAGGTTCCAAAGATAAGAATCCCCGGAAATCAAAGAAAGGTGCAATGATTGAAACCGGGATTCAAGAGAACACGGATACAGCCTCAGCTGATACTTACCCTATCGAACCATCTCAAGAGGTTTGGGACGCCAAAACTCAAGGTTCTGAAGGGATTGATAATAATGAGATCTCAATCAATTATATCATATTCGGTTCTCTATGGAACAGAAAAGATGTCGACATCAATGAAACTTTTGCATACAAGGTAGCACTTGAGATTGCGCACACGCAAGAGGATCTAGAACCCACGTCTATAATTGAGTGCACTCGTAGATCAGATTGGCTGAAATGGAAAGAAGCCATAAACGTGGAGTTGAATAGTTTAAAGAAATGGAATGTGTTTGGTCCGATCTTAAGGACACCATTCGATGTTAAACCAGTGGGAAACAAATGGGTCTTTGTGCGTAAAAGAAACAAACTCGGCGAAGTCGTTAGATACAAGGCACGCCTTGTAGCACAAGGATTCTCACAGAGACCCGGAATCGATTATGAGGAGACTTATTCTCCAGTGGTGGATGCAACTACATTTCGATTCCTCATAAGTCTGGCCATAAGAGAAAACTTAGATTTGCGGTTAATGGATATTGTAACCGCATATCTTTATGGACCACTGGACAGTGAAATCTATATGAGATTACCAGATGGTATTGAGCTCAAAGATAAGCATGCATCTCGTGATAAACACTGCATTAGGCTGAACAAATCCTTATGTGGACTGAAACAAAGCGGACGTATGTGGTATAACCGGTTAAGCGAATATCTCGTCAGAGAAGGCTACGAAAACGATCCGATCAGTCCATGCATCTTCATCAGAAAATATCAAAACAAAGGATTTGTAATCATAGCAGTATACGTGGATGACTTGAACATCCTCGGAACATCTGGTGAAATCGCCCAAACAGTTGAATGCTTAAAAGCAGAGTTTGAAATGAAAGACCTAGGCAAAACTAAATTCTGTTTGGGATTACAACTTGAGTACGTCAATGACGGAATCCTTGTGCATCAATTGGCATACACTGAAAATGTACTCAAGAGATTCAATATGGACCAGGATCACCCATTGACCAGCCCAATGGTTGTGAGGAGCCTTGGATTGGATAGTGATCCATTCGGTCCAAAGAAGGACGATGAAGAAATCCTCGGTCTTGAAATGCCATACCTCAGTGCCATAGGAGCATTAATGTACTTGGCTAGTCACACTAGACTAGACATCTGCTTTGCCGTGAGCCTCTTAGCTCGCTTTAGTTCGTGTCCAACTCAAAGGCACTGGAACGGTATTAAGCACATCCTTAGATACCTTCAAGGTACTAAGGACTTGGGATTATTTTATTCTAACCATAACAAGGATGGTCTAGTTGGTTTTGCTGATGCAGGATATTTGTCAGATCCGCACTGTGCCCGGTCTCAAACCAGTTATGTTTTCACGCATGGAGGAACAGCCATATCTTGGAGATCCATGAAGCAGACTATTGCCGCTACCTCATCCAACCATGCGGAAATCTTGGCCATTCACGAAGCTAGTAGAGAGTGTGTTTGGTTGCGGTCCATGACTCAGCATATCCGATCAGATTGTGGTATGGACGAAGATAAGGAGCCTACGGTGATGTATGAAGACAATGCAGCTTGTATCGCTCAACTCAAGGACGGCTACATCAAAGGTGACCGGACGAAGCATATTCTGCCCAAATTCTTCTTCACTCATGAGCTACAGAAGGATGGTCAGGTCAAGGTTCAGCAAGTCCTATCAAGCGAAAATTTAGCCGATCTATTCACTAAATCATTACCGACTTCTACACTCCGGAAGCTCATTCATCAGATAGGAATGCGTAGACTTAGAGATCTACAGTGATGTCTAAACCAGGGGGAGTAATGCGTGTTGTACTCTTTTTCCTTCACCATGGTTTTTCCCACTGGGTTTTCCTGGTAAGGTTTTAATGAGGCAACGTTCCCCAGCGCATTATAGAGATCCCGGTTTTGTGACAGGCACGGTTACCTTGTCCAAGGGGGAGTGTTATAAACAAATGGACTTCTAGTAACCGGCCCATTAACCATCAGGTTAATGTCTCATGGTCTATTAGGATTTCTGATACATTAGTTATGTAATGTATATATATACTACTTGTTGAAATAATAAGATCTGAGTTTTTCCCTTAAAATATCTAAATATTTGAATGCAAATTAGTCGTAGTGGTCCTATATATATGTCTACCAGACGCACCGAGTACTGTACAGAATCTAACCTCAAGATCTAAATTCAATTTTCCGTTACATAAATGATTTATGATAAATCCGAGTTCTTCCTCTCTCTTTTTTTTTTTTTTTTTAAGTCACCAAAACCGGAAACATACACGAACAAACCTTAGTTTATTACTGGTAGGATTAGGAACCGTGTGATGTATATTTGGTGAAGACCGTTGACTAACTCTTTCCTTTTCTTCTTTTCAGACACAAACTGCAAAGATATTTTCCTTTTTGTGTCGATAACTTGCTTTAGCTCCCAAAGTCCAAACCCGATTAAAAACCCCATAAAAAGCAGCAAAAACGAAAAAACCTAATTTCTCTCTACAAAAATCTCAAACTCAAAAATCTCAAATTTCGTTCAAAGCTCGAACTTTTGTAATTGCTTCCATGGGAGAGAAAGATTCAGAGACAGCTCCGATTTGGGGAAAAACCCAACAGAGAGAGAACAACATCGAGCCAATGGATGTAGAATCGTCTTCTCTATCCGGGCAGCAGCAACGATCGCAGAATCAGAGTCGAGGTTCTTACGAAGAACGAGGAAGAGGAGTTAAGGAGTTTCGGAGCTGGTACTCTTGGCTCATACCGTGTTTCGTGGTCGCTAACGTTGTCGTGTTCGTGATTACCATGTATGTCAACAATTGTCCGAAGAAATCTGGAGACTGTTTTGCCGGTTTCTTGGGTCGGTTCTCTTTTCAGAGCACAAGAGAGAATCCTCTTCTGGGTCCTTCCTCTCTCACGTAAGCTCCTACTTCTGTGGTTTCCTTTTTGCTCTCTGTATCCTCCAAATAAATCACTGATTTTGACCGTGTCAATCCAAAATTTCGTAGGAATTTAAGTAGAAAACTTCAAAATTTCTTAGGATTTTGAAGAAAAAATCAGAAATTTCTTTAGAAGTTAACCAGGAAATTTAATGCTCTACTATAGCTTGGAAGAAGTAGCTGATTGCTTTTAGTGTGGGTCAGCGATGTGGAAGATGTCAAATATTTATGTTGAATTGTAGAAGAATTTGGAGTATAATAAGGGTAGAGTATAGTATAGAGACAATGTGTTTTTCTCCTCCTCCTTTTAGTCCTCCTGATATTGAGATTGATTTTGGTTACGTTTACTTGCAAACAGGTTACAAACAATGGGTGGATTAGATGTAAGAAAAGTGGTTAAGCGAGATGAAGGATGGCGTCTACTTTCTTGCAATTGGTTACATGGAGGAGTTGTTCACTTACTGGTGAACATGTTGACTCTTTTATTCATCGGTATACGTATGGAACGTGAATTCGGGTTTAGTAAGTACTCTCTACCTCCTTAGATCGGTTAGTTGTTTTTGTGAAGACACTCTTTAATGAAATCTGTGTATAACCTATGTTTGTTTCCTTTTTTTGTTGTTGTTGTTCTCAGTACGGATTGGATTGCTTTATTTGATATCTGGCTTTGGAGGAAGTATATTGTCAGCTCTTTTCCTCCGCTCAAACATCTCTGTTGGAGCATCTGGTGCTGTGTTTGGTTTACTTGGTGGAATGCTCTCTGAGATCTTTATCAATTGGACAATCTATTCTAACAAGGTACCTATTATTTATTACCTTTTTCTTATATAATATTAAAAGTTGGAACTTTAGGATTTATATTGGTTGCCTATGCTTTGTTTAGGTTGTGACGATCATAACTCTTGTATTAATTGTGGCGGTAAACTTGGGACTTGGTGTGCTCCCTGGAGTAGATAACTTTGCTCATATTGGAGGGTTTGGTACCGGTTTTCTTCTTGGGTTTGTGCTCTTAATCCGTCCCCATTTCGGATGGATCAACCAGAGATACGCTCCTGGAGCTAAACCGCACAAGTACAAGACGTATCAGGCCATATTATGGACCGTCTCTCTTCTCCTCTTGCTAGCTTGGTAAGTGTTACATCATTTTTACAATATAAATCAGAATGTTTTTGTATCCTATAGTAAGAACTTTATATACTCATTTTAGCCTTGGGATTGCGTAAATGATGTTGTATTTTTCAACAACATGAGAAAATATATAACACTAAACCGGTTTCTTTCCTTGTCAGGTTCATTGCTGGTTTGATCTCTCTGTTCAACAATGTCGATGGAAACAAGCATTGCTCATGGTGTCATTATCTATCATGTGTTCCAACTTCTAGGTGGAGCTGTAACCGAGAACCAGCCTCCTGCACAGTAAAATTCTTATAGCCATATTCATTCTCCGGTTTCTCAGCCTCAGATCGAATCTCACTTTCAAGGTATCTAATCAACATTTCTCTGTGTTTTTTTTTTCCCCTGCAGACTACTCAATTAGGAAACCAATTGAGCATAACTTGTTTGAGGAACGGGAAATCAGGATCATACATTTTGGCAAATCCCTCGGATTCACGGATTAATAGCTTATGTGTGCAGCTTTGCCGTTGATTTACTGGTTTTAGCACACACACAAACTCCATTGTATCTTCTCCGTCTTTAATTCTTTCTTGCTTATTATGATGTGTATATTTATTTATAGGAGCCATTTATTGAACAATATTTGAGTTTTCAGATCTCTGGTAAATTTTCCCATAGTCGTGCTTGATCCTAGTTTAGAAGAAAATTCATGATACGAATTTATTTTTATTTATCCTGTGCAAGACAAACCTCTGTGAATCTTATGTTTTTTTTTTTTTGTGCCCTGGCCTGATCTATGAAGTCATATTTGCTCTGTATAATATATACTTTTGAACACATAAAAAAAGTAAAAAGCAATATTCGCCGACTGTGGGGATCGAACCCACGGCCACGGGATTAAAAGTCACGCGCTCTACCACTGAGCTAAGTCGGCTTCGATGCTCTTGTCGTAATTTACAATGATTACTTCGTAAATCATTTAAAATGGATTGCTTGAATACAATTTCAGATCCCTACGTCATTGTGATATTTTAGCTAGATATATCAAAAGATTATGGAATAAATCTGTCAGCTTAACCGTCCTGTAGAAAGTCACTCTACTAATCATGGATACCTTAATACCTATATACATATTGGAAATAAAAATCCACCGAGAACCAGCCTCTTGCACATCAAAATCATTATAAAACCACTTTTCATACGTGAAATGTCTCTAATGGACATGTGTTATTCTTATTTTTTATGCAGACGAATCAATTAGGTATCCAATTGAGAGTAATTTGTTTGAGGAACGAGGAATCAAGATCAAATATTTTGCCCAATCCCTCGGATCCCCGAATTAATAGCTATGCCCTCTGTGTGTGTACAAAACCAGCAAAACAACAACAAAACAAACACACTCCATTGTCTCTTTTCACCATCTAAAATTCATCCTTGCTTATTATATGTATATTTATAGGAGCCCTGTTGAATAGTAATACAATGTTTTACTAAAATTTACCTGAATATTAGATCTCTGATTTACCTGAATATTAGATCATAACACGTATTTGTTTTTATACATAGAGAAAAACCTAGTGTATGACCAACTAGATTTTCATTTCTCTTTGTATCAAACGTTATGTTGTGCCCTGATCTTTACACCTATATATGTTTTATATGTTTTAAGTACGAGACATATAAAACATAGTCTACAATTTACTTTTGACCAATTTAAAAAAAAAACCCCTTAAAATAAGGAATCGCCGTCTGAGGGGATCGAACCCTCGGCCACGGGATTTTCATTTCTCTTTGTATCAAACGTTATGTTGTGCCCTGATCTTTACACCCATATGTGTTTTATATGTTTTAAGTACGAGACATATAAAACATAGTCTACAATTTACTTTTGACCAATTTAAAAAAAAAACCCTTTAAAATAAGGGGTCACCGTCCGTGGGGATCGAACCCTCGGCCACGGGATTTTCATTTTTCTTTGTATCAAACGTTATGTTGTGCCCTGATCTTTACACCCATATGTGTTTTATATGTTTTAAGTACGAGACATATAAAACATAGTCTACAATTTATTTTGACCAATTTTTTAAAAAAAACCCCTTAAAATAATGGGTCGCCGTCTGAGGGGATCGAACCCTCGGCCACGGGATTAAAAGTCACGCGCTCTACCACTGAGCTAAGACGGCATTCATGCTTGAGAGTGCTTATATATTAAATAGATACTACGTTTTAAAACTGTAGGGATTTTCCTGGCTTGTGCATATGTATATAATGAATAGTATCTAAACAAGACGTGACAACTTGTTTATTGAAAGATTCACCACATAGAAAACAATCATTAGAAGCAATCTTGAACATAATCATGTTGCTAATATATATGAGAAGAGGCACCGAGGCAAAAGATAATGTGCCAATACTACTTAGTTCACGGTTCAAATTAATGAACTAGAATTAATAGGAAACCGCACATGTAGAGATCATTTTGGCTCACAAGGCTTTTTTATTCCCGTTCAAATGCATTGACCGTAGCTCAACCGCGTCGAGCTCTCTTGGAAAAGTATCAGGCCGATAGAATCCTGTTTCCGGATCAGGCATCCACCATAACTCTTCTCCTCTCCTCGTTTTAACATCACTTTTAGAGGTTGTCACAACGTATGGATCTGCCATGGTTTCAGGTCGGTAGTATCTGGTTTCACAGTCTGGTGTCGATGATGGCTTCTCTTGGCTGCTTCCCATTGCATATGACATTTGAGAGGATTTTTGGATCAAAATGTATCTTCTCCTACAATAATATAGAACAAGGAACTGTCATTATTCATTCCATTTAAAACGCCATATATTCAAAAGAATTAAGGAAAAAAAAAACTAATATTCTAGGCTATACAAAATGGATTGACTTACGCTACAATTATGTTAGAGAAACTTTTGAGACTGAAAAGCGATCGAGGCATTAATCCCATCATAGTTTCTATGGGAAGACAATATGTGTGATGAGAGAATTTCTATAGAGACTAATTTATGCTGTACATAGAAGATATATGTTGGAAGATATGGCTTTGCTTAGTTTATAAATGGGAATTTGCAACTAAGATAATTTTGTTTTTAACTAAACTAATATACTTTGACTTTGTAATGTCAACTACTATAGATTATGTGAAAAATCAAACTAAATATTGGCAGGATCTGTTAAAAAGTAATATATATATATATATTATAGATATAGAATGGGATATCTTTGATGGTGAATATTGTAAGAGAAGTGGTAGTCCTTCGCTCGATCGGACGTCAAATTAAAAAGCGACATCGAAAAAAAAAACAACCTGGACAATGAACTTACGTTGCTTAAATTTGCAAGAGTTTAAGCGTACGTGCAAATTTTTAAAATTAAGTTAATATTTGAATATTTGATAAGGGTGAACTACTAAAAGTCTAAAACTTAAAGAATACTTGTTTTGTGCGTGAACTGGTCTAATATATTAAGCAGTGAAATGGTTCGGTATGTCCAAGGGTCAACAAGAAAATATATTAAGAAGTGACGGTTGTATCATTGTATATATGTCGATTCGAAAATTAAAAATTTGGAAGAGCTTCGTGTTGAAGAAGTAAGGTTTGAGAGTGACTCCAAAGACTGAATCAAGGTTCTGGAGGCTAAGTCTTTGGGGTTTCCCAAGAATGACATTGATAACAAAATTTTACAAAGAAGATAATTGGAGCCACAAGACGATGTTTATGCCTTTGAGATAGACAAATAAGTAGTTGGGTACTTGTATAGAAAGATACATTAGCTTCTCACACTTTGCACTCATTGATTTGTGTCAAATCCGGTTTTGATTCCAATTTTGTTCGGTTTATAAAATATACAAAACCAAATGAAAACTGAATGCCATTTGGTTACAATTTCGATTTGGTATGAATAAACGGTTTATTTCATCTTCAGTGTACATAATTCAGAAATCTGCTGAGTTCACTATCGAAAATATATGCAGCGATATCTCTTATTGGACATCAAAATTTGTGGAATGTAAACTTCAACATACAAAAAGATCAAACAATATTCCAGCTCACCTGCTTGCCAAAAAGGGTCCTCCAAATTCCATTTTCTTTTCTTCAAAGTTGTATCCACCAAGATGGTTATCAGTTTCTTTGTATTCTGATTATGTAAACTCATTTTGAAATAAATAAAATTCACTTTTGCCGAAAAAAAAAATAATTTCAATTTTAATTTTCGTAAATAAACCAAATCAGTTTAGTTTTTCTTCTTCGGTTGGTTCCCGAATCCCGATTTTTCCGGCTGACTTCGGTTTGATTCGAATCAGTTAAACCGGATTGGAATGTAAAAATAGAATTGTTTGGCGAGCAGACCTTCTGAATCAGCTGAAGGGTCTGGACTGTGAGAGTAAAGTGGCTATCGATTTCTCACTGAACCACTCCGGCAAATCAATCAGTCCGGCGACTGTGACCGGCATTTTGATCTTCCATTTCCCTCCCGAGATAATTTCGTGAATCTCTTCCTAGTCGCTATGTTGCACGAGCTCCTTTTAGCTCTCTTAGGTTTCACCGGAGATCTTATTGTCGACGAGCGGGAGCAACGGAAAACCCTAGGCCTCGATTCCCCTCTCTCTGATGAATGTACCTTCAAACTCGCTCCCGACATCTCCTTTATCGAACCCAGCGAAAGGTACTCTCTGCTGGTGCTCTCTCTCTCTCTCTCACTCTCTGTGCTTCATGATCTGCAATTGAGCTGATTTTGATTACAGGGACCTGATCGAGAGGTTGATCAAGCTAGGGTTCTACTATCGTGAGCTCGACCGGTTTACGAAGAAATCCCGTAATCTGAGTTGGATAAGGTCCGTAAACAGCGTGCATCCGTTGCAACGAGCCGATGAATTGTCCAAGCAGAGTGGCGAGAAGAAGCCTAGCGTGTACCGTCGAGCCATTGCTAATGGAATTGGGGAGATTCTTTCGGTCTACAGGTCTGCAGTTCTTCACATTGAGCAGAAGCTATTGGCGGAGACTCCGCCTATTCTGGCTACGGTTACGCAAGGGCTCAATAAGGTACGATTACCAAACACATTCATCAGTTGATAATTGAGCTTTAGGATGCGATATGAGTATGCGTTTATTGGATATCCAATGCCATCTTATCTCTGACTTTGTTTTTTCTGTCTAGTTTTTCGTTCTTTTCCCACCTCTCTACGAGGTTATTCTCGAGATTGAGCGTGATGATATTCGTGGAGGTCAGCTTCTGAATGTATTGAACAAAAGGTGTCATTGTGGTGTGCCTGAACTGAGGGCTTGTCTCCAAAGGTATTCACTGGCTTTCTTCCTACAGTAAACTGAAATCATCTTCTCAAACTTTCTTTGATACGATACTCCCATATCCACGTGTAGGCTTCTTTGGCATGGACATCAGGTCATGTATAATCAACTGGCGGCTTGGATGGTCTATGGGATTCTCCAGGATCCTCATGGAGAGTTTTTCATTAAGAGGTAACTGTAGTTTTACGCATGGACATCAGGTCCTGTATCTTGTCATTTTTTGTTTGAAATTTAATGTCGCATTAGTTGTCGTCATGAGGTCTCCTCCTATTATACCTAATAGGTAGCTTCTTTGTGCTTGAGTCGATATATTATGGTTTTCCATCACCTGTAGTTGCACATCTTGGTTTCTGTTTTCCATAAATGTACAACTAATTCCTGATTTTCTTGCAGGCAGGAAGATGGGGTCTTAGATAATCGCTCATCTCAGGAAGAGCTATCTGAAAAGTTGGCTCGTACCTCAGTTCATGAGACATCTTTAACTGATTGGCACTCTGGGTTTCACATTTCGTTGGTATTCCTCATGCCACTTTCTATTTTGATTTAGGTACCATTACTATACTGATGTTTCTGTGATTATATTGCAGGATATGTTACCTGATTATATTCCTATGCGTCTTGGTGAATCAATTCTTTTTGCGGGGAAAGCCATAAGGGTTTTGCGAAATCCTAGTCCTGCTTTCCAGTTCCAGAAGGACAAGAGTTTTCAGCAAACAATGCGTGGCTCCCAGAGGATTCGAGGATTTATGCATAGTGATTTCCCTGAGAGGGAAACTGAGTTGGACGCAGATCTTACAGGAGAAGAGTTGCTTCCACAATCTGAGGCAGACAAGATCGAAGCTATGCTCAAAGATTTAAAGGTACTGGTGGGAAGACTGTATTATGGCACAAATGTTATTGGTAAAAAGTGTATCGATCTTGTTTGATTTCGGTTCAGTCATGGAAAACGTGATCTTTCTTTCTGTTAATGCATAGAACTAGTATTTTCCTTTCTCCTAGGATCACGTTAGGGCTCAAATTTTATGCTTAAATTTATACATCTACTTGCAGGAATCATCTGAGTTTCACAAGAGATCATTTGAGTGCACTGTTGATTCTGTTCGAGCAATAGCAGCCAGTCATCTTTGGCAGGTTCATTCACTTGACAACTTTTGATTCTTTAATCTTTTGGATAATAATTTTTTTTGTGACATTACATTCCCTTTTACAGCTTGTCGTTGTACGTGCTGATCTCAATGGTCATCTTAAAGCTCTAAAAGATTATTTTCTCTTAGAGAAAGGAGACTTCTTTCAGGTAAACAGCATAAAATATCTGTTGGCATTCTTCAATGGAAAATAAGGGTCATTTTATAGCCCTACCGTTTGTTCATGTCCTCGTTTCTTGCATTATCCTCAGCAAAATACCTGTAGACATGTGAACTCATATCTCCGAAACTTTCCGATTTCAGTGCTTTCTGGAGGAGAGTCGCCAGTTGATGCGTTTGCCGCCGCGCCAGTCAACTGGAGAAGCTGATCTTATGGTACCATTTCAGTTGGTATGTGGTTACAACATAAAAGTGTTTTCATGATAAAAAGTTCTGCTCATGTCAAGTTGTTTTTATAACGCTCTCTCTTTTGGAAACACACAGGCTGCAACAAAAACCATTGGTGAAGAAGACAAGTATTTTTCTAGGGTATCCCTACGGTCAGTAACACATCAAGCTCTTAGATTAGATGGATCCAGCCTTGAGCTAGTGTGAAAAAACGCATAAATAATTACTTCTCCCAACTGTTCCATAATTTGGCTGTTTTAACTGCTACTCTCACCAGGATGCCTTCATTTGGAGTCACAGTCAGATCTTCTCAAGCCGACCTGGCGAGATCTAAAGTATCCCTTACCGGGAAGGTGAGTCTTACATCAGAAACCTCTGTGGATGGCTGGGACGCTATTGCTCTTGAGTATTCTGTTGATTGGCCCATGCAACTGTTTTTCACTCAAGAAGTACTTTCTAAGTAAGAATCCTTGGCCATTGCTTGTATCCTTTTTTTTCTTCTAATTTTTCTCACTTCAAAGTTCTTGCATCGATTTAGTTGGCTCTTTGCTTGAACTAAAAATGCTTGATGCTTTTTCTGAGAGCTATAGACTTGTGTTTCAGGTATCTCAAGGTGTTCCAGTACTTGATAAGGCTAAAGAGAACCCAGATGGAATTGGAAAAATCATGGGCTTCTGTAATGCATCAAGATCACATGGACTTTGCTCAACATCGAAAAGATGGTACCAATGGATCAATATCTCAGCAAAGACGACAAGGAATACGACCCATGTGGCGAGTTAGAGAGCACATGGCGTTTCTGATACGGAATCTTCAGTTTTACATTCAGGTAAGGAAACTTACAATGTCTCATAAAGGTTTCAAAGTTGGTGGTCTTAAGCCAGTTTGGAAAAAAACGTCTAAGGTTTAATTCTCTATTTGTCTTAAGGTTGACGTGATAGAATCTCAATGGAAGGTGTTGCAAGCTCACATCCACGATTCTCAAGACTTCACCGAGCTCGTTGGCTTCCATCAAGAGTAAGCTATTGTTACCCTTAGGGTTTAAATAAAGTTTGGTTCGGTTTCTTTGCTAACTCTACTACTTACCTACTACACATGCAGGTATCTCTCTGCTCTTATCTCTCAATCTTTCCTGGACATTGGTGCAGTCTCGAGGATACTCGACAGCATCATGAAACTCTGTCTCCAGTTCTGCTGGAATATTGAGAATCATGAAAGCAATCCAAACACTTCGGAACTTGAAAACATCGCCGAGGTGCAGTATCTTTTCGTATTCCAATAAAACTATAACAACCAATGCTCTTTTTCAATAGTTTTTTTCTTCTAATTATTGTTTTGTTGTTGCGGTTTTTAAGGAATTCAACAAGAAGTCAAATTCCTTGTACACGATACTGAGAAGCAGCAAGCTCGCTGGGAGTCAGCGAGCTCCGTTCTTGAGACGTTTTCTTTTACGCCTAAATTTCAATTCCTTTTATGAGGTAGTGATCTAAACAGAAGATTGTTTTTTTTGAGTTTTTCTTTCTGGTTCGAAAAATTAGAGCTTCAGACTGACTTTTTTTCCCGGTAACAGGCAACTACCAGGGGCTTGTTGAATGTTGTCCGGCAACGCCCAGCTCTTCCATTGTAAATGTTCTGGTCCGAGAATCTCGTTTCGAAGCTTTTTCAGACATGGGCTTGAGGTTTTGCTGTAGCTATGACACGTGGAAAGATTGGTCTGATCTTCAAATCACGATCACATACGCCATCAAATGGAATATGTAATATAGAGATGTGATACTATGATTTGACCCCAAAAAAAGGATGTGATACTATGTAAATTACGTAGGAGACGAGGTACTTTAGGTCAAGTTTTTGTTTGATTATGTGACAATATGAGATATTTGAATATGATGCGAGTTATAAAATTTTCTTTTGTGAAAAAGTTTATTCTTTATGCAAATATTCATGAGTAACATCAAGCTATAGTGTATATACATCAAGCTATAGAATATAGATAGTCTTGGTCGATGTACTGAGTAAGCAGATGATATATGACCACTATTCAAATTTGTCTTCTTCTACACTTAGTACTATCGAATACCCTAAAAATTCGGAAAATTAGATGTTCTTATTCACTCACACGGATGTGTTATCCAACAAAAAGAAGGAAAGAAAGAAAGATAAAAGAAGGAACAGGACAGCATTTTTAACCATACTACAAACAGATACTGTAAGTTCTTCAAAATGTCTCAGAACAGAATATGAAAATATTGAAGAACAAAAACAAAGAGCAGCAGAGAACGAAGATAAAACCCAGTAAGGATAGATTGGAAAACCCCCAGGGCTTCTCCGGAAGCAGACTTAACTTCAAACTCAAAAGCATTTCCGGTGAACAATTGAAGGGCCTGACTCATCATATTCCGCCTTTGCGATCCACATCTACAAAAAGGAAAGATGGATCAATGGACTAGAACTATTCGGTTTAGGGAATGGAAATTGATTGGATTAGCTACCTGCTGGAAGGTACTGAGAGAGGCCAAGATAGATCCTCCAATCCAGACCGAGTATTTCCTCTCAGGCGGTGCAACGACTTTGATTTTCATGCTGCTCGGTGCCAAAGCAGTGATCTCTTTGCTCATTCTGTCAGCAATTCCAGGGAACATAGTTGTTCCACCACTAAGCACAATATTACCATACAAGTCCTTCCTGATGTCCACATCACATTTCATTATGGAGTTGTAGGTGGTTTCATGGATACCGGCATTCTCCATACCGATCATAGATGGCTGGTAAAGAACCTCTGGGCAACGGAACCGCTCAGATCCAATGGTGATCACTTGCCCATCGGGTAACTCATAGTTCTTTTCCACAGCAGAGCTGGTTTTAGCCGTCTCAAGCTCCTGCTCATAATCCAGAGCAATGTAGCACAGCTTCTCCTTTATGTCTCTGACAATTTCACGCTCAGCTGTTGTGGTGAAAGAGTAACCACGCTCAGTGAGTATCTTCATCAGAGCATCTGTGAGGTCACGACCTGCAAGATCGAGACGTAGGATTGCATGGGGAAGTGCATATCCCTCATAGATAGGGACCGTGTGGCTCACACCATCCCCAGAGTCCAGCACAATACCTACAACATAAATCAATCATTTTTAAGACATGGTCTTTGAATAAAAATGTATAAGCCTCTCTGCTGATTTTGGACTCACCAGTAGTACGGCCACTAGCGTAAAGTGACAGGACAGCTTGAATGGCTACATACATGGCCGGAGCATTGAAGGTTTCAAACATGATTTGAGTCATCTTCTCACGGTTAGCCTTTGGGTTGAGAGGTGCTTCAGTGAGTAGAATCGGATGCTCCTCGGGAGCAACACGGAGCTCATTGTAGAAAGTATGATGCCAGATTTTCTCCATGTCATCCCAGTTGTTGACAATACCGTGCTCAATTGGGTATTTGAGGGTTAGAATACCACGCTTGGATTGAGCTTCATCGCCAACGTACGCATCTTTCTGTCCCATTCCCACCATCACTCCGGTGTGACGAGGACGGCCAACAATACTTGGAAACACAGCCCTCGGTGCATCATCCCCAGCAAAACCAGCCTAAGTCCAACACAGAACATATAACTACCTTAGAGATGGATTAGAGCTACATTGTTCATAGGATCAAAGGATCAGCAAAACTGGAATATATATGGTTAAACGATGCTCTCATCCATCTAATGAGTATAAAAGAATCTGATTTTTTGTCTGACCCGAATTAAGGTATAGGAAACAGAGTGATCCACAAAAGATTCATTTTTTGAAATACTCGAAGTTGGAGATATATGTTGGAGAATGTAAAGCAGAAACTTAACAAGCAAAAGATTAAAGATTAAAGCAAGAAAGAAAAAGATCACAATTTGAGGATTACCTTAACCATTCCAGTTCCATTGTCGCAGACAAGGGGTTGAATGTCCTCACCATCAGCCATTTTCTACTTTCTGCAAAAGAAGGAATCATAAGACCACCAATGTGGCATAAACAAGAATAATTAAAACGGAAAGCAATCAATGTTCTCTTTCATATTTGCTAAAACCAGTAAGCAACAACATTATAATAAAGAAACAGAAGACAATTCATTTTCAACGAGTCAAGAAATATAATATCCTAGTGAGACATAATCAAATACTAAAAGGAATGTGTCAAATATTCCAGATCCAGAATCACGTTATCAATTCGATTTTATAATATTATAAACAACACCAACCCGAGAACCACAGTGGAAAACAAAAAATTACACTTAGGCTAGCAAAATTGCTTGCATTTAAGAAAATACCGATCTTTAAAAAACCAATCGAGATTGATTATCAAGAAAATGGGATATTTAGATTCAGCCGATAAAGCCACAAACATACTGACGAAACCCCAGATCGAGAAAACAAATTCAAAAGGAGAGAAAATCAAATGACAATTGACAATCAAAACGAGGCAGAGATATACCGAAATCCGGATCTATTAAACAACAATTACGTTCTAAAATTTTACCGGAAACGGGAGAAAAAGTAGATGAAAGCCTTTCACGAGGCAGGAGGAATCTCGGAGAAACGGAGAAACACAATCGATCAGGAAAGGTGAAATGAGAGAACACAAAAAAAAAAAAAAAAAACGAATGGCAAAGTAAAATATAAAAACGGGTCAAACTTCGAATTCGGCTCACCTCACTTTCCGGTTCAATTCCTATTTGAAAAGACGTCTTTGCCCTCTGTTTTTTATTTTTCTCCCTCGGTCAATTCTAAGCTTTGGTTAAATAAAAATAATCTCTTAGCAAAGCTTAAGACCCAACAGGGGCCCAAATCGTTTGCGGGTTTAGGGTTTCTTTTTTAAGTCTCTGTATATATACATCGCTGTTTTCATTCACCGTCTTTCTTTCGTCTGAACCCCGGAGGAGCTCGATCTGAAGACGAGGTATTACTTGTGATTCAATTCTCTTTACCTCCTGATTTCTATTTATCCCGAAATCTTGTGATGGTTGCGGAAATGGGTTTTCCTTCATTGATTTTGTAATTAACACAAATCTCTGTTTATTTGTCTGTTGTTGATTTGCAGAAGATGACAACTCCGCAAGTTAAGACCGGTTTGTTCGTTGGGTTGAACAAGGGTCATGTTGTCACCAGACGCGAATTGGCTCCTCGTCCTCGTTCTCGCAAAGGAGTATGTTTCTCTTTTGCCTTGTTGTTTATTGAGCTTATATTGTTTTGATTAGTTTTAGTAGTAGTTGCTAGATTGTGATTGTTTTGTTCAGATTGTGCCTGGAACCTAGTTTCTGATTCTGAACCTGGTTTCATGATCTGAAGGGCTCATAAAGTATGGAGATTTGATGTTGTAGACCTGAATTATGTTGCGTTGTCGTGATCGTTATCTTGTGAATGTCCTAAGCTCACTAGACTGTCTTTAAATGTCGAGCTTGCTTCTGCAAAAACCATTTGATCTAGCAATGTCGATGCAAGTATTGTCCTTGTGATTAGAGCTTATTTAACTGATTTTTTGGTATTCCTCTTGCTTTATTTGATGTGGATCTGATTGTGGTAATCTTTGTGATATATGTGGTCAGAAAACGAGTAAGAGGACATTGTTCATTAGAACATTGATAAGGGAGGTTTCTGGGTTTGCTCCTTATGAGAAGAGAATCCAGGAGCTTCTCAAGGTTGGCAAAGACAAGCGTGCTCTAAAGGTAGCTAAGCGAAAGTTGGGTACCCACAAGAGAGCCAAGAGGAAGAGAGAGGAGATGTCTAGTGTTCTCCGCAAGATCAGGTTAATCCCTAAATCCCATTCATTTCTTTTGTTGCTCTCATTTTCAGATTTTCTTTATATACAACCCCTCAAGTTCTTGACTACCTAAGCTTTATATCTACCGAAATGTCATTATTGTGCTTTTGCTCTTTCTTCTTGATGTCTCTTGCTGAAGAATTAGAGCCTAATCTATTGTATAGCCTAGATTCTTATTAGATAGAGTCTAATTGAAAATTTTCATTCCCAACACTCATCCCAGCTAAGCATTTTAAAAAAATAAGCTTATTGTTGGCCTTGTACTTCTTGATTCAAAAACAATGATTTCGTTGTAAAATACTGATTTTGTGATTTTGCTTGTGTACACGTAGGTCTGGTGGTGGTGGTGTAACTGAGAAGAAGAAGTGAGCATCATCTTTAAGTTTGGGATCTCAGATAGAGAAGCTACTCTTATTATGTTTTCATTGTCTGTGATTTAAAGAGTGCTTTATCCATGACCATGATATTATTATGCATTCAACCTAATATCCGCATTTTATCATTTATTTTCAATTACCTCTTGAGTTTATTGAAATTCTGAAAATCAGTATCTGTTATCAAATTGACCAAACTATTTTAGCTATGATCAAATTATAATGTTCAAGAAAACACCAATTTCCGTCAAGATGCGAGCTTAGCAGAGAATCAATCAATTAATTACCACCTTCTAAAAGGCCTTAAACAACTCTATGTTAAGAATTCATTCTTCTCTTTCGTAAACACTTAAACTGTGATTTCCCTTAACCCCTTAATCCTATCACAAGATCTACGGCTCAGAATCGCACTAGGCATACGACACGGATATCAACAGATCCAACGGTACACAAACTCCACTCATGAGTCAACAGATATTAGATGATGATCACGCGGATCGATAATAACAGACGTCGATTGTGAACGATCCGACGACTCAAAATCTCCCAATATTGTTTTACGAAAAAAACATTGCGTTGCAGAAAAAGCATACAAATGCATTCTCGTCTCGTCTCGTTATATATGTAAACCTCATTTCCTCTCAACCAATCATCACACCATCCTAGTTTCTAATCAACAGCAATCGCAAATCAAATAATCATTTCTCTAATCGAAGTTTAGAAACAAAATTAATTGCCCGAGAAAAATGTCAGGCAGAGGAAAGGGAGGAAAAGGATTGGGAAAGGGAGGAGCCAAGAGGCATCGGAAAGTTCTAAGAGACAACATCCAAGGGATTACGAAACCAGCGATTCGCCGACTTGCGAGAAGAGGAGGAGTGAAGCGTATCAGTGGTTTGATCTACGAGGAGACTCGCGGCGTTCTCAAGATCTTCCTCGAGAACGTCATCCGCGACGCCGTTACTTACACGGAGCACGCTCGCCGGAAAACTGTGACGGCCATGGACGTCGTTTACGCTCTCAAGAGACAGGGCCGGACTCTTTACGGATTCGGTGGCTAATTCCGATTGCTTTCAGTTTCTGATTTTGTAAAATCTTTCGATTTCTAGGATTTGCGATCATCGCTGTTTAAAGATGAATGAATTGAAAAGAAAAAAATTATGCATATTTTTTCCAGATGTATCTTGTTTTTTGGTTCCACATTTGATTATCATGAATTTTTTATCACATCAAATTTAATCATAGTGGTAAGGATATTAATTAAATCCAGTAATTAGACTGAAAGACTATGGTTCGAATCCAGCCTTTTGGGCTTTTGTAGCCCAACAGAACAAATGATTAGAGACTCAAAATTTAAATGTTACGATAAGCCTTTAGGGACGAGAAGATATTATAACTCTGTTAGGCTAAAAATTGTGGCCCAACCAAAATAAATTATTAAATTAAAGATTAGAAATGAAATTTTTTATTATGGCAATACATGATGATGGTTATGCAAACTGTGGCTAAATCAATGAAACTTTTAATTGATACTCTTATCAGTTTATCTGGTTGAGAAAGCAACTGGAGAACTACATACTTTGACTACTTTCACCGGTTTATGTTTTTTTTTCCAGCATTTCACCTTCTTTATGCTAACAGCACTTAGTATAATTAATCATCAATGCCACTATTGAGTGTTACTCTCAATTATTTGTTTCTTAAGTCAAATTTTCTAATGAGTTATGGACCCTCTACCTACGACTGTTCCCTGTACTTATACTGTAGCCACCAAAATCTACTTTTTTTCGTTAATCGACATTTCTGATTTTCTCGTTGAAGAGAATAAAGAAAACCAAAAGCAGTGGAGCAAAATGTTTTTGTTTCAGACATTATTGTAGCTGGAATCTTTATTCCAATTTCAATTATATAAGAAAAAGGATGATTCACAGACAATTTCATTCTTCCAATACAGTGTTTGGACGTGTCACTCGTTGATGTCAAAGTCAGTGTGTCTTTCTAAAATAAGAAGGGGGATTTAATTCTCATTTAAGAAATTGTTTAAAATAAGAAGGGGACACCAACAACAGTAAACCCCTACAGAAAATATAATCATTGATTCCATATTTCCATGTGAGGAGTGTTGAGTCATGATCGATTCGTACTATCTAATTCAACTAAATCAAAAAGTCGATATGACTTGCAGGCTTGCAGCATTGAGTTAAAATGCAAATGCCTTACAAAGAAAAAGAAAACTGGACTCAGAAAAAGTTTACGGTATTAAGGGTTTTGATACAATAATCGTATCCAAAAATTGTATATATTTGGTAAAGAAATCTAATATGCATGTTTTGCGAATGCACATACTAATGCCAACTCAAAATTTAGATGTAAAACGTAAATTAACACGAATGCTATACGTAAAGATAAATTTAAACGCTAAATGCATGTGGAGGTTTACAAATCCTATAAATACAGATATAAACATAAAAGCAAACACACAGACAGAACAAAACACGAACGCGAAAAAAAGCAATAGATGCAAATATAGTTAAATGCAAATATGAACGTGATCACAAGAGCTATATGCAAACACAAACGTGAATATTCTATAAAACGTAATGCGAGTGCATGCCAACCAATAAAGAAAATGCAAACACAAATACTTAATGCAAACCCAATTTTATTATTTATTCAAATAAAACCACAAACACAAAGTTTACTCAAACGCGAGTACCAAATAATATTTTTGTAAATATCGTTTGTTCTCTTCTCATATATGTTGTACAAAGAAATTGTCTACCAATAGTTAAGTTAAATTTTATGCGAACGAATTTTTAGATAAAATTATATATAAAGGTTTCCCACTTTTTCTTTTATAATATAAGTCCAAACTTTGAATCTTTTTATACGTTTGGGAAAAAAAATCGTTCGAAATCTGACCCTGGGCTTATAATCAATCAGCGTAAAAATCTGACTTTGAGACATGAATTTATAAATTTAAGACAAAACATCTAAAGAGCCAAAGGTATAGCTGGTTCATGAATCTTCGCTATAGCTAGTTCTCTGAGCTGTGACGTAGAAAGATGATGAGACGACCAAACTTGTTATGTTTTGATCTAACTATTCCTCAAAATTTGGAGGACCACTTGTTTGGCACTTTTGGCTTGCCTTCATGAGAAGTCCAAATCTATTTCATAGAAAAAGAAATGGTAAAACGATCGCCTCGTGAATTTCAATTTTATTTTTATTTTATTGTTTATTTATTTGGCAATCACCAATCAGTATTCTCGTGAATTCTCCCACTATTTTGTGATTATTGGGACTTTTTAAAAGTAATATGTTTGAACTTTCTCTTAAAAAAATTAATTTTAGAGTGTTTGCTTTCCATTCTAAAAGACATGGCCACTACGGCAGATAACAAGTCATATTATATTGATAGTCTTTCCACGTATAGTTTTTCTAGTTTGTGCTATAATTTGGAGAGAAAAAAAAAATAGTTTATGCTTTTTCTTTTCTTTTCTTTTATATAAGAAAACCCTTTTGCAAAAAAAAAATAAAAATAGTTTAGAGTTTTGAGTCACAAAAGAAAATCTATATATATATGTATATATATATATATTGAAATAATAAAGTTAACATAAAAAGATGTTTTCTTTTATATGAGCACTAGAAAACTGATATTTATAAAGATAGTTGAAAGGATGAAAACCAAAAGTTTGGATTCGTTCATCTTCCCGTAATGGCAAGCTAAAGTCATTGTCTATTTTTTGTGGAAAGAAAAACGCGAGATTTTATACGTCTGTGTCGAAGTCTGTCCATGTAATATATTCAAGGTCCAAGGTTAATCAGCTTCTCCTCAAAGCCAAGTTCTCGGGTCTTGCTCGTTGTGAGAGCTACAACTTAATTAAAGTGTTCTTCCTCTTCTCTAATAACCCTTAAGAAACTTATATCTCCAGTTAGTTTTGGTATATCCAACTTTAATCTTTTTAGTAAATGTAGTCCTTCCCCTGTTCTCTTATATTACTCCTTCACTTGACTTTTGTAATCTTTTGTATTAGTTCTTGATCTTTTTCATTTTTGGGCTCAATAACTCCAAAAACAATGTCTATTTATTGAAGCAAAAATTTATAATATAAGTTTATATTATATATATATCAGTGGCGGAGCTAGAACTTTTATTTACCGGAGTCAATTTTTTTTTTTTAAAAAAAAATTTAAGACACTAAAATTTTAAGATATATCACTTGTGTGTTTCATAAAAACATAACTAATATTAGATAACTATTTTTTTTACTTTATTTTAGCCAAATGGATAAAATTGTAGCTGAATTCAAAATTTCTAATATTTAGGCTATTTCATTTTATGTATTTGTTTTTTTGGTCTTATGTATCGAAATTAGTTTTGTATAGGGGTCAAAAATTATTCCAAATTGGGGTAATATAATTTTTTTTTAAAAAATATAACAGAATTTTATAAAATGATTGGGGTCTGTTGACCCCCTTCTCACCTTACTGCCTCCGCCCCTGTATATATATACTATCAAAAACCAAAGCTTCATTCAAGAGTTTAGTTATTTTTTTAGTATTAAATTGTAACATCAATTAACTTGTATGAATAGAACTAATTGAGCGGGGTTAATTACCTAATAAGTTTGACTAATATCATTACCGTATTATTATCAAAAATTGTGTGTGATGTACTGTATGTGGGAAATGCCGTCAAAAAAAAAAAAAACAAACAAAATGGGAAGAAAAAAACGGTCTACTTCACGACAAACGTAAATAAGTTAGATGATGGTTGAGATAAGTGTGATTAATCAAGTTTTAGCATCTTTCAGGCAGTCCACTACTTTTAACTCATTCTTTTCCTTTCTACAAGTTCAAATCTGGTTTTGCCACAATTTCAGACTACTAGTTTTCACTCGTGAAACGCTACATTTGACTTGTAAAGTCTGCCACAAATATGCTTATTTCAACCTTGATATTCATTTGAAAACCATAACTTTTTAATTATATGTATTAATGAAAAATCAACAGCTTTATCGTCTAATGATAATAATGCCAAACTATTTTTTTTTTTTTAAAACATGGAATATATGAGAAGTCATAAACGATACGTGCCACCTGCTTGCACTTGCGAAATCCCATCTACGCCGACGTAGCATATGTCAACGCCGATGTCTCGCGTCCCACGTGCGACTCACATGATTCCTACTTCGCTGATAAGTCAGTCTCTTAGTTTGCAATTTCCCCGTTGTGATTTGTGAGATGAGTTTTTGTTTTTGTTTCCGTTGGTATCATGAAGGGTTTAATTAGATAAATAGATTTTTTTTTTTTATGACAACACAGATAACTCAAATGTTCAATTGCGCATTTTTAATCAAATAGCATGTTGTCAAATAAAATAATAGTATGTTTTTACTATCATATTTTTGTGTGTAAATAAATTCTAAAATTAGGCTATTAGTGTTTACATAGTTCATTTAGTCTCAGTCCTTACCATTTATTTTTACTTGCCGACTAGAAAATGACAAAAAAAAATGAGAAGAAGTTGAATTATATATTCAAAACCGAATAAAGAAGTTGAATTATATCAGCCACAATATGTTGTGAGAGTAAATATATACTGTTTAATTATAACATTACAGTAAACCTGAATAATTCAAGGTCACACGTGAGATGCAGATAGACGCACCCAACTTATACAAGCAACAACATCATTACTTTTTTGAATCTTCAAATATCAATTTTTGCCTATAAATTTCGTCACAAGACTTCTTCTTCCTTGAACTAAAAATCACATGTTCCAAATATATCCTTTCGAGAGAGTGAGATAAAAAAAAAAAAAAACCAATAAAACAACAAAACAAAAACAAAAACGAAAATCTTCAAAATCCCAAAAATGCCCTTTAACATAACAGCCGTGAAAACTTCTTCCAACGGAGTATGGCAAGGCGACAATCCCTTGAACTTCGCCTTTCCGTTACTTATCGTCCAAACGGCGTTAATCATCGCCGTCAGTCGCTCCCTCGCCGTCTTTTTCAAACCCCTCCGTCAACCCAAAGTCATCGCCGAGATCGTCGTACGTAATTACACTCCCACACTATTTACATATATTCCATAATCATTTCATTTCTTTATTTACAACTTTGCCATTCGTCTTCTTAATTTTTTTTTATATATTTTTTTGAAAGGGAGGGATTTTGTTAGGACCGTCTGCTTTAGGTAGAAATACGGCGTATATGGACCGTATATTCCCGAAATGGAGTATGCCAATACTCGAATCCGTCGCGAGCATAGGACTCCTCTTCTTCCTCTTCCTCGTCGGTCTCGAGCTCGATTTATCATCGATCCGTCGAAGCGGCAAACGCGCTTTCGGAATCGCCGTCGCCGGAATCACGTTACCGTTTCTCGCCGGCGTCGGAGTCGCCTTCGTGATCCGAAACACTCTCTACACCGCCGCGGATAAGCCGGGATACGCCGAATTTCTCGTTTTCATGGGAGTCGCTCTCTCGATCACAGCTTTTCCTGTTCTCGCGCGTATCTTAGCAGAGCTCAAGCTTTTAACCACTCAGATCGGAGAAACCGCGATGGCTGCAGCCGCTTTCAACGATGTAGCCGCGTGGATTTTGCTCGCTTTGGCGGTTGCGTTAGCGGGTAACGGCGGTGAGAGCGGCGAGAAAAAGAGTCCGTTGGTGTCGCTGTGGGTTTTGTTGTCGGGTGTTGGGTTTGTGGTTTTTATGATGGTTGTGATCCGACCCGGAATGAAATGGGTCGCGAAACGCGGATCTCCTGAAAACGATGTCGTACGTGAGTCTTACGTTTGTTTGACTTTAGCTGGAGTTATGGTTTCCGGTTTCGCGACGGATCTAATTGGGATTCACTCGATTTTCGGGGCGTTTGTTTTCGGTTTGACTATACCGAAAGATGGAGAGTTCGGTCAGCGATTAATTGAACGGATTGAGGATTTTGTCTCCGGTTTACTCTTGCCGCTTTATTTCGCGACGAGTGGATTGAAGACTGACGTGGCAAAGATCAGAGGAGCTGAGTCGTGGGGGATGTTGGGTCTTGTGGTCGTTACGGCTTGCGTCGGAAAGATCGTCGGAACATTTGCTGTGGCGGTGATGGTTAAAGTTCCGGCGAGAGAGGCTTTGACACTTGGTTTCTTGATGAACACGAAAGGTTTGGTGGAGCTCATTGTACTCAATATTGGCAAGGAGAAAAAGGTTAGCTTTTCTTTAACCCTTTTTCAATTTTCTTTATTTTATAACTGTTTCATTTTCTGTTTGATTTAAGGTTCTTGTTTTCGCTTTTAGTTATATAATAATTATTTTAATAACTAAAAACTAAAACCTAATAACTAAAAACTAAAACCTACTAACATTATATGGACATTTGGGCCATCCTTAATCATTAAAGTTGTTCGATAGATTTTTAAATGGGGACAGAATATAAAAACAACACACGTTTGTTTTACCTTTATTTCTAAGTGTGTAGACATATTAGTTAGTTGCATGCACCAAAAAAAAGAAATGTATCGTTTAGGTTCGAACTCCATGTCGAAAACGGGTCCGGTCCGATCCAACATTTTATCTTGTTGTTAGGTACTTAGGCTGGTTGATAGTTCAAGATAGTAAGCTAGTTACGCTTTTTAAATGAATAGTCCCGTCAAAAGTTATTGAAATTTTTTTCTTTTCTTCTCTTGGCAAGTTATTGGATTAATTAACCGTTTAGTGAAAGGTCCAAACTATTGGTTTAAATGAAGTGGCTAACCGGATAGCGAAGAAAACTTTTTCAATCTTGAATTGCGTTCCTAAGTTGTATTCAGTAGTTCCAAAATGGATAAATTCTCTAGTGGAGAAAGATAAAATGTTGCTAAACGCTTTGTTAATATATGGTATATGTTTGAGCAAAAAAAAAAGCTATTGTTTTAAAATAACTAGCCTAGACTCTAGAGCACCAGGGACAAGTGGTTCCCACCATCTCTTTCATCTGACGTGCTTCCGTGGCATCAATTCCATCTCCTCACTATATGATGAAGTTTAAATACAATTAAGGCATTGGCCTACACAAAATAAATCTATATAAATACATCAGTGAATACCATTAAGAAAAATAAAGAAAATAGCACACACAAAAAAAATATTTTAGTAAATATGTAGGGAGAACCAATCTATAATCAGAGTCTGTCTTTGGTAGAAAGAAGACAAGTATGGACGCCATTAAAAAAAGCTTCTTATCCTTATTAGTATTCTCAAAGGTCAAATTTTCAATAAAAAATGTATTTGGTCCCATGGTAATAATCGTTAACGGCTCTTATTTACTTCTACAAGCAGCTTTCATTTTTATCAAAGACCGGCTTTAACTACAAGATATCTGTTGGAAGATACGTTTCAACATTTTATTTTTGAATTCGAGTAGTTTTAGTCTGACATTTAATTATTGAGGTAACAAATCCACGGAACCACAGCGTAGTAATATCATTGGCTGTTTCGTTTCCCATTTTGAGGGGTAGTTAATTAGAGAAACCGGTCAAATTAAGGACTAAATATGCATGAAAAGTGCGATTACCTTTTCGAATGGGCCAATGTTTACGTAATCATTCACCTCGTACAGATCCATTTTTGGCACCACATATTATATATATGATTTTTTAATGGCTAAAACATTTTTATATTATCTTCTTCGATCTGAAAAAGAAAATAAATAACATTTGCATCAACAGAATAATGGAACAATAATGATTACCCATTAATGACTGTTATGTGGTTACTAATAAAACCATACGTGCGTGCGTGGGGTTGGGTTTGATAATTACTGTAGGTACTAAATGACGAGACATTTGCGATACTCGTGCTAATGGCACTCTTCACAACGTTCATAACGACTCCGAGTGTAATGGCCATTTACAAGCCAGCACGTGACACTCACCGCAAACTAAAGGACTTGTCCGCGAGTGAAGACTCAACCAAGGAAGAGCTTCGCATCCTCGCCTGCCTCCACGGTCCAGCCAATGTATCATCTCTCATCTCTCTCATCGAGTCCATCCGAACCACCAAGGTTACTTTTCTTTAATCATATCTCTATGCGTATATGTATCATATCTACGTCTAGATACACACATGGTTACATGGTTACATCTAATCTTGATTAACATCATATTTGTTTTGGCAGATACTGCAGCTAAAACTGTTCGTGATGCACCTCATGGAACTAACGGAACGATCCTCGTCAATCATAATGGTGCAAAAAGCCCGTAAAAACGGCTTTCCTTTTGTCCACCGTTACCGTCACGGCGAGTGCCACAGCAGCGTCATAGGAGGCTTCCAAGCCTATCGTCAATTGGGCCGAGTCGCGGTCCGGCCCATTACTGCAGTCTCTCCTTTACCCTCGATGCACGAAGACATATGCCACATGGCAGAGACCAAGAGGGTCACAATGATCATTTTACCTTTCCACAAACGATGGAACGTTGATCATGGTCGTGGTCACCACCACAACCACCAAGACGGAGGAGATGGAAACGTACCGGAAAACATTGGTCATGGTTGGAGATTGGTTAACCAGAGGGTTTTGAAGAACGCCCCGTGTTCTGTGGCGGTTCTTGTGGACCGTGGGCTTGGGTCTATTGAGGCACGAAGTTCGAATCTTGATGGGTCGAATGTGGTTGAAAGGGTTTGTGTGATTTTCTTTGGTGGGCCTGATGATCGTGAGGCTTTAGAGCTCGGCGGGAGGATGGCGGAGCATCCTGCCGTTAAAGTTACGGTTATTCGGTTTTTGGTAAGAGAAACGTTGAGGAGTAACGCCGTCACGTTACGGCCGGCACCGTCTAAATGCAAGGAGAAGAATTATGCCTTCTTGACCACCAACGTGGATCCCGAAAAAGAAAAGGTACGTAATATGAAATATCTAATTTTTGTTGGTTATAGTATTTTAATAATAGGATTATATATATAGGAGTACTGTTAAATCCGGTTCTCGGTTCAGATTTTTCCGGTTTATAAAGTATTGAAGCAAAGAATGGAAACTGAATACTCGATTAGAATCGTTTTTTTTTTTTTAATCGATTTAGCTGTTTTGGCTCAATATAGTTTTTTGTTTGGATCGAAAATATCAATTATTTTCAAAGAAATTGAGGTTTTAATCAGACTTTTTATTTTTTGGTAGTACGGCTCAGTTTTGGTTATGTGACGAAACCAAAAATCGAGGCTTTAGTCGTTAAATTTATTTTATTTGTTGCAAAAAACAAAATTAGGAACTAGACGAAGGAGCATTGGAGGATTTCAAGAGCAAATGGAAAGAAATGGTGGAATACAAAGAAAAAGAACCAAACAACATAATTGAGGAAACATTGTCAATAGGACAAAGTCAAGACTTTGACCTTATAGTGGTCGGGAGAGGGAGGTTACCGTCGGCGGAGGTGGCGCAACTAGCCGAGCGTCAGGCAGAACATCCTGAGTTAGGTCCTATCGGGGACGTGCTTGCCGCTTCGGTCAACCACATCATCCCATCAATCCTTGTAGTTCAACAACACACCAAAGCTCATGTAGAGGAGATTACGGTTTCCAAAATTGTCAATGAGTCTTCTCTAAGTATTGATGGAGACACAAATGTATGATACAAAAACTGAACTTTACCTTACTAGCTAAGCGGTTAAAGTAAAGATGAGGTATATCCAATTAACATTATACCCAAAAAACGATGTAGCTTCCATCTACGTAAGAATTGTAGAAGATACATGCGTTCTACATATAAATAATAACCGTACCATATATGATTGGGTATCGCACCACACCATCTCGTGAGATTTACGACTAGTAAATTTGGTAGTTGTAAATTTGTAATGTGTCAAATATGAGAATTCACAATTTCGAACCCTGGGTTGTTTGTCTGAACTAGAACAGTACACTGTTCTTATTCCAAAACATATTTATACAAAAAAAAAAGAGTACTTTATATATGTAAAACATTTTATGTTACTGAAAACTGGTAAAGACGCCGAGTGTGTGAAACAACAAACAAGTTTTCATTCAAATAATAAAGGGAAAAGACGAAGACTTTTATTTCCTACCATTGATACTTTATGAGAAGATGGAAGACGATGTAAACAAAATCAAATATCAAGATTTATAAAGAAAAAATAATTAACGGGCTAGATGACTAGATGTAAGAAACTCTTGTAGATCGCTTAAAAAAGAAAAAAGTATTTGCCTGCTAATCTTTCACTAAAATAAACTAAGACCACCTCCAATGGAAGGATTTTAGAAGAAATTCTTCATATATTGTATGTATAGAAAATAATAATTAAATATTATAGAGGTTTTTAAAATAGGAGAGAGGGTATCCAAAGTTTATTGTTTCAGAATCTTTCTTTATACATTTAAAAGACTCTTTTCTTCAGTTTTTACATGATTTCATTTTATATTATTGTTTTAAGAACTCTTGTTAACATTCCATAGTTGGAGATGCTCGATATATGGTTTGGCTTTACATGCAAGTGTCAAGGAAAAGAATGATGCAAGTGACAAACTATTAAGCCTGTTGGACACAGGTCAGCAGATTTCAACTTCTTTTTTTCAAAGCCTGTACACACATACATACAGTTATTTCTCTTTTTTTTTTAAAAAAAAACGTCACAGTTATTTAACCTTCTTTATCCGCAATCACACAACAACCATACACCATTTGGACAGCATAGCTTTACAAGTCTTTAAACATAAGACTATTCAATTTTTTTTTTTTGTTCAAATACCTATGAATGCTACATTTCTACCATCAATAACTCCATATATCTATCTATCGAGTTTTTGTAATTTTTTCGTCAATGCTAATTATCGATTATTATCAAACTAAACCCAAATGATATAACTGTGTTAAGTTATGAAAAGAAAAGATAATTGGATAATTTTTTACCCAAAAAAAGAAAAAGATATTGGATAATTTTCAGTCGTTTTGCTTGATATCTCGCCCGTGCCAAACACACGTGCCAAATAAATTCCGAGTTACTGAAACATTTATTAGGAAGAAGAGGAAAAACAAAAAAATAACGCATCAATCTCTCAGCACAAGTCTGCGTTTTAGATCAGATCTGCTCAGGTCAGACTGATCGCTGTTCGGAGCTCCGGGAAAAATGGCGGCGGCGAGACAGTTACGCACTCTCCAATCTCAGCCGGATAACAAGGTATGCGTCGACTGCGCTCAGAAGAATCCGCAATGGGCGTCGGTTTCTTACGGAATCTTCATGTGCTTGGAGTGCTCAGGGAAGCACCGAGGCTTAGGCGTCCACATCTCCTTCGTCAGATCCGTCACCATGGATTCATGGTCAGAGATCCAGATCAAGAAAATGGAAGCTGGAGGCAACGAACGGCTCAACAAATTCCTCGCGCAATACGGAATCCGTAAAGAGACAGATATCATTTCCAAGTACAATTCCAACGCTGCTTCGGTGTATCGTGACCGGATCCAGGCTTTAGCCGAAGGTAGGCCGTGGAGGGATCCGCCAGTCGTCAAGGAAACGATTAGCGGCGGCGCAGGAGGAGGAGGAGGTGTGGGGATGATGAATAAGAAGCCTCCGTTGGCTCAGGGAGGTTACGGAAACAGTAACGGAGGATGGGATAGTTGGGATAACGATGATTCCTCCAGATCTTCAACCGATATGAGACGGAATCAATCAGCGAATGATTTTAGGGCATCGGGAACTCGTCCCGGCGGCGGAGGAGGTGCACCGGTTAAGTCGAAGTCATCGGAAGATATCTACACGCGATCGCAGCTTGAGGCTTCCGCTGCGGGGAAGGAGAGTTTCTTCGCGAGGAGAATGGCGGAGAATGAGTCTAAGCCTGAAGGGCTTCCTCCATCGCAAGGCGGCAAGTATGTAGGGTTTGGATCAAGCTCTGCTCCACCACCGAGAAACAATCAACAGGATGATGTTTTCTCTGTCGTGTCTCAGGTGATTTTGGGTGCATTTTCAATTTCTTTTTGAATGGGTTAATGATATGTATTGAGTGAATTCCGTTTTCACGTGATGAATTCGTTCTCGTTCTTAAATATTGGTTTAGGGTTTGGGAAGATTGTCTCTCGTTGCCGCATCTGCAGCTCAGTCAGCTGCAAGTGTTGTTCAAACAGGAACCAAGGAGTTTACATCAAAGGTACTTTAAACACTTTCATTCTGCTTGGTTTCCTAGGCTGCAATCTGTGTAATCTCCTTATCTTGGCTGGGTCAACATGGAGTTCGTGGTGAATGTGTGTAATCTCCTTATCTAGTATCTTTTTGTTATTTATGCTGATTTACATAAGTTGTTGTTTAGCTTAATCTCTCATCTTCGACATTGTTATGTAATAGATTTAGTGTCCTGTCTAGTGAGATTCGTTGTAACTATGTATAGAGCACAGCTCTTGGATGCTCTCTATACATTTCCTGTTTACCATAATACTGCTGACGATAGAGTTTTGGTAAAAGTGAAGTCAAAATCATTTTATTGATGTTATTGTAGGTTAAGGAAGGTGGGTATGATCACAAGGTGAGTGAAACTGTAAATGTAGTAGCGCATAAGACAACAGAGATAGGACAGAGAACATGGGGAATTATGAAAGGAGTAATGGCAATTGCGACACAGAAGGTCGAAGAGTACACTAAAGAAGGAACAACAAGCTGGAATCAACAGAATGAAAACGAGAGCAATGGTTACTACCAGAACTTTGGAAATGGGAACAAAGCAGCTAATTCATCTGTTGGAGGAGGAGGGCGGCAAGAGTCATCATCAAGTGGTCATGACAACAATTCTCACAAGTCAAATTCTTGGGATGATTGGGGAGAGGATGAGAGTAAGAAGAAGGAAGCAGTAGCTCCAAAGGCGTCATCAGCTTCTAATGATGATGATGGCTGGACCGGTTGGGATGATCATGATCCCAAAGATGATGATGGGTTTGATGGTTATTACCAAAGTGCTGGCGACAAGAAATCTGTTGGTCACAACGGGAAATCAGACACCGCTTGGACTGGTGGAGGTTTTCTCTAAAGGCAAGTGCTGGTGAGAAGTGTATAATTAATTAAGACTGGGATCGTTGTGGTTTGAATATAAGATGAAGATTGGTCATCATCTTTAAAACCATTTTCATCCATTACCACAGGTCGGTGTTTTTTTTTTTGGTAAGAAATTACGTATTTGTATAAGATCCATAGCCGACTGTTTTGCTAAAGATTCTCTCAGTTAGTCTTTCACAATTTTAAATTATTTTCAACTGTAAACATAACTAAACCATTCTTTTTATTCCCCTAAATTGTCTTTCTTGTTTACGTTAATTTTCAAAACGTATAAATTTCATTAATTTGTTCTGCAAGCAAGAGTAACAGAAAGTATCAAAGAAAGAATATTGCTGTTTTGACGTGGAGTGTATCCTCTAGTTGTGTGGTTTTAATAATTTATCCACGATACGAATGACGATACCATCCTCTACTGCTGATAACGTATGTGTCCACAATTGTGCACTACTATGAGAAAGGATCTGCAAGTTTTTAGTGGAAAAGATGTGGAAATTGCAGATATATTTTGTTTGTATCCCACTGAACAAACAACAAAGCATATATGGATGATTGTTCAGGCACTACACTTGCTTGTGGTTAAAAATACGATCTAGGATGGTTATTGAGCGAATACAGTGGACTGGACTGGCCCGCAAAAATCGAACCACGACAACACCTTCTAAATATCAGGGCTAAGTAGCCAACTCTGTAGAACCACAGGATCTGGCCGGTTTAACCAGTGAGTCAGAGAGGAGAAAGATCCTGATTCATTCTCTCGGTTCTTCCCTAAGGCATATTGTTAAACCTCAAAACAGTCAAGCTACCCGATGAATTACTCCAAATATTTTACAGAAAATCATATTTTATAACATTGTGCATACTGTCTACAAATTTGGAAGTGAGAATGTTTCTCGAATGTATCATCTTGAGCGGAAGGTTCTCCTCGGCTGGCGACTGTCCAAGACGCCACCAAGAGTAGCCAAAGCGTCCTGAAATTTCCTGATTTTGAGCAAACCCTTCACCATAGAAACTTCTTCCTCTGAGAATTTCGCTTTCTGCATCACCATGTTCATTAACTTGACCAGTGTCTCCTCCATTGACAGTGTGAGAAGACCTTCAGCCAACATGTACAAAGAAGAAAACTCGGGCACAAACCCTTTCTCTAACAGCTCAACAAGAAAGTCCACTGCTTCACGGATTGGTCCGCCTCCATTACATAGCCCACGGAAAACGATTCTGTAAGATACTGCGTCCGGTCCTGCTTCACTCTTTTCAAGCATTTCCCTAAACAAATTTACAGCTTCCGTTGTTTTCCTCTTTCTAAACAGCCCTTGAATCACCGGGTTATAAGCGTGCGGTGTCAAAACAATCCCTTTCATCTGAATAGATCTCAAAAGTTTACTTGCAACTTCAACTCTACCAGCTTTACACAAACCGCTTATCAAGGTTCCATATGTCACGATATCTGGTTCGCACCCGTTTGAGGTCATGGCTTGGACGATGTCCGCAGCTTTCTTTATGTCACCTCCTCTGCAGAAATGTGTTAGAAGTGAATTGTATGTGAACTTGTCAGGTTTCTGTCCTTCCATTATCATTTGATCCATGAGCTGAGCTGCGTCTTCTACTCGCCTGCTTTTACAAAGCCCATCAATGAGTGTGTTGTATGTCACAGAGTTTCTTGAAACCCCATGCACTTCCATCTCATCGAATATCTCCTCGGCTTCTCTAATCTTGTTGGCTTTGCAAAACCCATCAATCAATGTGTTGTAAGTTATCACACTCCGTGCACAACCACTCGATTCCATTTGTTTAAGCATGTTTAGAGCTTCATCAAGCTTCCCTTTAGAACATAAGCTATCAATCAGCATATTGTATGTAAACTCGTCTGGCTCACAACCTTTGCTCCTCATCTCTTCGAACAGCTCCATCGCGACCCGGTGATTCCTAGTCAAACACAAACCTTGGATCAGAGAGTTAAATGTACAAACGTCCGGAAGAATCCCTTTGCTGGTGAGAACACGAGCAAGCTCCGTGGCTTCCTCGACTTGATTCTCCTTGCACAATGTGCTGATCAAAGTGTTGTAAGTAACAGTGTTTGGAGAACAATCTCTACTGATCATCTGATCAAGAACCTCCACGGCTTCTTTCACCTCTCCCAATCTACACAAACCCGAGATCACCGAGTTATAAGTATACACATCTGGATCATACCCTTCTTGAAGCATCACATCCATGATCTCAATAGCATGCTTCACATGCCCTGCTTTACACAAACCGTTAACTAGCGTGTTAAACGTGTACTGATCCGGGAAAAACCCGCCTTGATTCGACATATCCTGAATGAAATTAAGAGCGTCTTCGACTCTCCCTTCCTTGCAGAAACCATGAACAATAACATTAACACTCACATTAGACCAAGAGCAACCAAACTCAACCATCTGTTCCCTGATTCTCAAAGCTCCATCCAAGTCACCTTCTTCGATGTGGCCTTGCATAATGGTGGTAAACGTCTTCTCATCAGGAACCAGACCGTAACTGGGCATATCCTCCATCATCAAAATCGCAGGTCTAAGCTGATGAGCTCTACACAGAGCCTTGATCAGAACATTAAACGTGGAGACATCAGGTTTTATCTCCCAAAAACTCATCTCGGCGTGAGCAATCTCCACAAGTTTCAGATTATTCCCATCAACGAGGAGATTCAGCATCCGGTTATAAAAATGGGTATCGGGTTTCAATCCGAATTCGTCAATCATCCAATGAGCAGCAGCTAGAATCTCATCGTGCAAGTCGAACTGAGCATAACTCTCGATTAAAATCAAGAAAGGGGAAGTACCCATTTCGCAGGCCGAGTTCTTCATATCTTTGAGAAATTTCCTCATTTCATCGAACGAACCGGACCGGCCTAGCCGGAGGAGAATCTCCTCGTAGAGGGCGGGGTCAGGGGAGAAATTGGGCTGCTTGGAGGCCAAATTGAAGAGGCGGAGAGCGGCGGAATTGTCGGGCTGGCTACGGAGGGAGTCGAGAAGCTTGGCGTCAGGGGAAGAGAGAGCGGCGGAGTGAGGCGAAGCGAAGGATACAGAGGAAGAAGGAAGAGTGAGTTTGAGAGAGAGGGATAGGTGAGTTAGGCTTGTGGCCTGGGAGATAGAAAAGGGATAGAATTTGAGACAAGAGGAGAACGCCATTGTTGGGAGTAGTAGATGATGGGAGTTTCTGAGATGAAGGAGAGAGAGACAATCAAAGGGGTTTAAGGATTTGGGTTAGAGAAGTTTTTTCTTTCTTTTAGCAAAACCGAACCGACCGATTAAGTGGCGGTTCGCTAGTTCCCTCTTTCGGATTAGAAAAACTCTCCATCTGGCAGAGTCTTTTGACTTTCTTGAAATTTAGACCTTTGACTGTTTTTTTTTTGGTGTTTGTTCATAGTTCTAAAGAGACCCGCTAATAAAGCTTTCCCTCTGGTTCGTTGCCGCGTTGCACGTTCTCTCTGCTTCTTTCTCTCTATTCCCTCTTATCTCACTTCCGAACCCTAACCCTAATTCGTTGCCCTTGGTTCGTCTTATCTTACTTTTTTCTTGCGAATTCGTTTTTTCAATTGTTTTCTGCAGATCTGAGATCCACACGATTTTTTTCCTAAATTCTTCAGAACTGTCTCGATTCGAGCTTAGGGTTTCCACCCGTCTTGTTCTTACGAGTATCGCTGTGAATATTTTGATTTTCCCATATACAGATGTGAAATAGGGTTACTAAATCCATACACTCAGGCTTGAATTTTTTTTTTTTTTTCTCCACTCGATTTTTGGGTTTCAGAAACTAAAAAAAGAGTCCAAAATCACCAGAAAGTTTCTTCTCCGATTTGGATTGGAACCAGTATACGTGTTTTCTGGATCGGATTTTCAATATCAATGTACCCCCAGACTTAAAGTTGGAATTGTTTCAAGCCTTACCAGTCTCAGTCACAGTGTAAAGGCTAACTTTTTGAATGCCATCTTGTGAAGCCCAGAATTTCTACAATGGGAGAAGAAGCAGTTTGTCTGGATATGCCAATGGAAGAAGACATGGCTGAAGAGAATCCGTCAACGAAGCACGAATTGAAGAGAGACCGTCTGTGTATTGAAGAAGATAATGTAGAAGGAGAGCTTTATTCCAACAAGAGACAAGCGAAGGAGGCTTCATACGATGACATCAGGTCGGAAATATCCAACCCCGTCGCGTCTCCGGTGGATTCTACTTCCTGTTTTCGGGATATCACTAGCCATCCGGCTAATTCGAATTTAGATGATCGCGTTGGGTCTTGTTCCGGCAATGATTATGGTTCCGATGAGACTATAAGTGACGAGAAACACAGTGAATACGGCACGTCGCTAGCAGATAGCTCTCCGTCGGAGCAATGGCAACCTAGTGATGCGGTATCGTCTAATTTCGTATTGGAGATTCCGAAGCATCTTAGCACAACTGGTATAACGAAAATCACGTTTAAGCTCAGTAAACCAAAGGAAGAGAATCTCCGTGATTTGCCTATGATCAAGGAGCCTGCGTCATGGGAGGGTGCTTCTTCAACTTTAGGTGTGAAAACTTCGAAGAAGATCGTCTCTAGCAACTTCCCATCTAATGTGAAGAAGCTATTGTTGACGGGTATTCTCGAAGGTGCTCGGGTGAAGTACATTTCAACCTCACCTGTGGTAAGTTTGCTTTCTTTGTGTTTTCTCGTGATATAGGTTTGGATATTCTCATTTTGTTACGATTATTTGTAGGTGATATCTGTTCTTATATTACTTTTAATGGTCACTAGTATGAGCTTGACGGGATCATCCACTCGGGTGGGTACTTGTGTGGCTGTACTGCGTGCAATTTCACGAAAGTAAGTTTTTTCTTTGCGATTATTTATAGTTTTCTTGTGTGGCTGTACTGCGTGAACTTGTCAATAACTATGTTGTATCTTGTTTTGTGGGAAGGTTCTAGGTGCCTATGAGTTCGAGAAGCATGCTGATAGAAAAACGAAGCACCCTAATAATCACATATTTTTGGAGAATGGAAGGTCGGTTTATAGCATAATTCAAGAGCTGAAGATTGCTCCTGCTGATGTTCTTGAGGAGTGTATAAGGAAAGTGGTGGGTTCTGCTCTGAGTGAGGAGGGCTTTCAGGCGTGGAAAGGTATCTAAATCGCCTGGTGGTTTCGTGTGTATTCTTTACTTTCTGAAAAGTTTTGCTGTATCCCACTGGTCCATAGATTGACTATTCTGAAAGATCGCTGACTTGCTGTTCTGTTCTTCAGAAAGTTTCCAGCAGGATAGTTTCGTGACTGAAGATGATCGGAATCATACCATGGAGAATCCGTTTCAATCCCTTGTCAGGTACTTTGAGCTCTTCCTACTTTTGTTATTACTTGTTCTGGATTTTATCACAGATTTGTATTTGGATCTTTATTTATCGAGGTTAAAGTTACTACTATGAAAGTTGCAGTTATCCTGCTACTGGTCGATCTTTTGATGAGAGTCAAAGCTCTACTCCATGTTTCCCAGAGAGCAGTTATTTTAGAAAGAAAATATGTACAGAAGAACAGAAGCCAAAAGTAAAGAAGTACGTTCCTCAATTTTCTTGCTTTGATATCGGTTACTGTTGTATTATTACCCATGAACAATTTGTGTAAAGAAAATAGGTAATTTACTTGGTTGTTGATCCTGTAGGCTTACCTCTCAGAAGTTCGGTTTGAGTTGCCGGAAGAAAGTTTCTGAACGCGGCAATAAGAAGAGGTATGTATTGCGATTTTGAATCTTATTACTCAGGACCTTTTCGCATTCATTCTTCAGTTGAAATCCCTCGGTGATGATAAAAAAATTGCAATCATATGTTAGGGACAATGATTTACACCGGTTGCTGTTTTTGCCAAATGGGCTACCAGATGGGACTGAATTGGCTTACTATATGAAAGGACAGGTTTGTTATCGTAGGCGAAATGAATTATTCTGTTTATTCTTAGGGCAAATTTAAGTTTGGCTGGCTTTGCTAAGACTTGCTTTTCTTACAGAATCTACTGCGTGGTTACAAGCAAGGAAGTGGTATAGTATGTAGCTGCTGCGACAGAGAGGTAAAATTCTGGATGCTGTGACTCTGTAAATTGGCCGTCATACTTGTTTTCTTTTCTATGTATAATGATACATATTTCATTGTGTTTCTTTAACAACAGATTAGCCCTTCACAATTCGAATCGCATGCTGGAATGGCGATTAGGCGACAACCGTGAGTTATCTTGTAACAAGTTGTTCTTGCACTAATGTTGTAAGGCTTGTCTGAAGTATCTGATTCTCTTGCAGATATCGTCAAATCTGCATATCTTCTGGAATGTCTTTGCATGACATAGCCCTGTCACTGGCGGATGGCCATGTGATTACAACTGGTGAGAGTGATGACATGTGTTCTATTTGTGACGATGGCGGAGATTTGCTACTCTGTGCTGGATGTCCTCAAGCATTTCATACAGGTGGGCTTGCTCTTTCATTTTGCTATTGCGAATATATAACGTCTTTGTTTTAGTAAGAACTTTTAAGCAAGATTTCATGGAAAAAAATTTCAAGCATAACGTGAAAGAAATTACTGATAGATGCCTATTTCTCTTTCCATCCAAGTTCTAAATTGAGTTCTTCAGAGACGACTTTTTCAAAATCAGCAGTGCTTTGATATCAGCTCCTGGTTGTTCTTCGATTCTAATATTTCATGACCCTTTTCATATGCAGCATGCTTGAAATTTCAATCTATGCCCAAAGGTACTTGGTACTGTTCAAGCTGCAATGATGGACCTGTCTCTAGTAAAACGACTATTGCTACTGATTCTAACATGAAACCGATAGTTATAAGACCGAGAAGAGTTGTTAAAGCACCAGAAAGTGAAATTGGTGGTTGCGTGTTCTGCAGGTTGGTTGTCTACCCAGTTTGAGTGTGTCCGTCATATATTTGTTCTCCGCTCTGTTTAGTCATTTCACTTCCGTCAGAAAGTGAAATTGGTGGTTGCATGTTCTGCAGGTCCCATGATTTTAGTGTCGGGAAATTTGATGATAGGACAGTTATTCTCTGTGACCAGGTGCTCTTCTTATTTCTGGTCTCTTTTATTCAAGTTTTCCTTTAAAATGTTCTATCTTGACTAATGGTCATTTTCATCCTTTCTCTTTAAGTGTGAGAAAGAGTACCATGTCGGTTGTCTCAGGGAGAATCAGCTTTGTGATTTGAAAGTAAGTTCTGTAAGGCTTTACGTGGTCTATGTTCATGAGGTCATTGAACCTGTCTCAACCTCTTTCCTGATTTTGTAGGGAATCCCCCAAGACAAATGGTTCTGCTGTAGTGACTGCAGCAGGATTCACACGGCTCTTCAGAGTTGTGTTTCCTGTGGGCCACAAACTATTCCCACGCCTTTGTTAGACACGATAAGCAGAAAGTACAGAGAAAAAGGAATATATACCGACGATGGAGATACTGTGGAATGGAGGATGCTTAGTGGAAAAAGCCGATACACAGAGCATCAACACTTGCTTTCACAAGCGGCTGCTATCTTCAGGGTATGCCTGGACTTATAAATGTGCTCCAATCATTTTGATATACTATCTGGCTTGTAAATTTACTTAATGAACACATATGTAGCAAACATGTTTGCCTTTATACTTTCCAGGAGTGTTTCGATCCCATAGTGGCAGTGTCTGGTCGTGATCTCATTCCTGTCATGGTCTATGGGTAAGCTGTACTGCGTTAAATCAGTTCCAATTTCCCCGTTGATTCATATTTTGATGGTAGTTGATCATTCCTGGTCATTCTTCCAACAACTTTACAGGAGAAATATATCAGGCCAGGAGTTTGGAGGAGTGTACTGCTTGGTCCTGATGGTGAAGTATGATGCATTCTCCTTTTTTCTTTAAGCACTTGTGAATACGTCGATCAGGATCCTAATTGTTTCCTCTTTTTTTTTTTTTTTTTTTTTTTTTTTTATGATGCACCTTTAGTTCCCTTGTTGTTTCTGCTGGGCTGCTTAGGGTATTTGGTCAGAAAGTTGCTGAGCTTCCTATTGTAGCTACAAGCCGAGAGTATCAAGGAAGGGTAAGCTTTTTGTACCTGTTTCTTTACTGAGTTGGATTTGCTTGTTCTATCCCTTTTCTTTAATAACTCGTAACAAAACTAATTTGGCTATGGTTCCTTAGGGCTACTTTCAAGGGCTGTTTGCTTGCGTTGAAAATCTTCTTTCTTCTCTGAATGTTGAGAACTTGCTTCTCCCAGCAGCTGAAGAGGCCGAGTCTATCTGGACGAAGAAATTTGGCTTCACAAAGATGACTGAACCGCAAGTATGTAAAGTTTGGTCTTAAACAACTTTCAATAATAGTTACGAGTACTTGTTACCTGGCACAATCATAATCTATTACAAAATGATGAAAGAAGACTAACAATGGTGTTTGTGTTTGCAGTTGCGGAAGTATCAGAGAGAAGTGCAACTTACAATGTTCAAGGGAACATCGATGCTGGAGAAGAAAGTGGCGAGATTTTCAGAATCAGCTTCACTCATCTGATAATACCATCTCGCTTGGAAGATTTTTTTGAAAGCTTCATCTGGATTTTGGTATTTGGGATCTTTCCGTTTTTTTGGGGGTCTATCTCGCTCCTTTAAAACCCACTTCTTTTTTTCTTTTTTTTTTTTTTGCAGAAGGGTCATTTCTTGTGTACCTCTGTTATTTTTTGTACAAACTTTTAACAAAAGAACATTAGAATTTAGGGTTGACACAGGAGGGTTTCAGACCTGATGAGATGTTTTTTGTAAAGGAAAGAAACTAAATATAGGTTGGTCTAAAGCAAATATTATACATAACCACCAATATGTTGTTCCTTTCTGTGCTATGTATGTAAAAGGTTTTTCTGAAACAGTGAAACTGAAACAATAATTCAACATCTAACAAACGGGAAAGAAAAATTAAAGACAGACACACAAAAACGATTTATGACTAAAGAAGCTTCCTTAGATTCTCCTCGGTGAATCTTGACCACCTTATGCCACTGGAAGCGCTTTTTCTCCATTCACTTGGTTACCAGAACACGGTCGAGTTACCGTGTGAACTGTGACGTGGAGCTGAATAATAACGATGGTGACCTCAGAAAGGAAATCTCGCAGAGACAACAGAGCCACGGCTCACATAACTATATAAGCACAGTGATCGGAGAGATGATGAATTCACATGGAGCAAAACAATATAGCATCGAAAGGAGATCTTATCATCAATCAACTCAATGGTACAACTTTTTCAGATTATAGTACACTTATCATCAATCATCTCAACCATTATATCAAATAAACAAAGCATCTTTATATCAGATACACAGTAAAAAAAGTAAAGCTTTGGGAGGAAAAGCTTCACAGAAGCAGTGGTAATTACTAATTCGTGTGAAATCAAAATCGATACAATACCGTCCGAACAGGAACAAAAAGTCATTCTCAAACTCAAGAAAAGTTTTCACAACATATGTTATTTTATATATAAACACAAGATAGCGAGAGAGAGCGAGAGAGAGAGAGAGAAAGAGGGAAGCGACAGAATAAAAGACAGAATAAGGAAGACGCAAGCGCCTTGGTCATGCCAAAGACATTCAAGAAGATGCAGCTACGAGAGGCATCTGTGTGGCCCAACCAAACTTATCACGACTGTGTTTGCTACGAGAAGAAGAAGACTGCTTCTTGTCTTTGCTGCCACGGGATGATGATGAATTGCTGCTTCCCTTTTGTCCTTTCTTTCCATTCTTCTTCAAATTGTCTCTGCTCTTTGATTTCGGCTGTTGCTGTTTCTTGCTTCTAGTGTGAGAGACAAGGGAGGGTGGAGGATCATACACATCTTCAGCCCATGACACGCTCAGCTTCTCAACCGACTTTCCATGCTTCTCTCGACTGCCTTTTATGGCTGGGATGATAGTAACCACACTCATCTGTTGTTGGATTACAAGAGAAACACACAAGTCAGAAGCAGCCAACATAAACAGGGAAACCCAGATTAAGCATTCCACTATTATATACTTCAAAAACTGAAAGTCTATTGACCAAGCTCCAACCACCGAGAGATAGATTATATAACACAGCCAAAGTCCAAGGAATGGTACTGTTTCTCATGTCTGAGATATGGAATTTTTCCTGGATAGTTAAGTCACGTTTTGACGAATTCTCCAATCATGTTTATGCATCTACGACTAAATGCTATATAGTTTGGTTCTAAAAGGTGCAAAAAGACGGCCAAAAACTTACCCTCTCTGAGAACATGTCCTGCAATGCAGTGGCAAGGTTCTTGTCTTCTCCTTCATCATCCAAAGATTTGAGAGGTACAGACTCCGGTTCCGGTATAGACTTGATCACTGCCTCGTCTTTGGATTCTTCAGTCACATTTTGGTGTATATAACCACTATCATCACCATCAGACTCTTGAGCATCTTCAGATCCGATACAAGAGATATGCTTTGCCCCATTAGAACATTTCTTGGGACTCGAAGCAGAGCTGCTCTCAAGGTGGGACTCTGCATCTTTGTTTTCCAACCTACCACAGACAGAGCTCATATCCAGAAGTAACTGCCATAAACAGATTCAAAAAGTCATATCAGTAAGAGATCCACGGATCAGACGATTTGAACAACACTTGAGCTAAGAAAGACAAAAAGGAGAAAGATTCATATGCATAGATACCTCGTCTATCGCAAATCGAGCACTCGAAACGTCAAAAGACCGAAAGATCGATCACTGACTAAATGTCCGCAAAGAGAGATCACAAGCTTCTTCTTAAATTAGCTTAAACCGAGCTAGGAAAACCGTGAATACTAAGACGAAGGCGAAGAGGGAAGAAAAAAAGGGTAAAAGATGTAAAGAGATAGAGAAATTAAGAAAAGAGAGAAACTTTCAACTAAGATTACCACGCCAATCACTCTTTTGAAGAGGTTTCAAACGATTAGAACATAAACCAGAATGATAAAAAGTCAACGAAGGAACCAAAGAAAGGAGTGCCTCGGAGGTCAGCCGCATTATATCTATGCTCTTCGAAACCCTAGAACCGAAGAGCTATGAATGAAACCAAAACCTAATCCAATTTCAATTCTTGCAGAGATCTCAGAGCTATGTAGGAATCAGTAGCAGCACGATGCTTTGGGAAAAAAATCAGAGGAGTAAAACACTAAGATCGGATCATGGAAACCCGAATCAGAGAGAGAACATATCCAAAACGAGATTATGCAAAACCAGGAGGACGAAAGAAGAAAGAAAGAAAAAAAAGCTAATCTGAGAAGACGGATAGGTACGACATTTTTATAGCAGAAATGTATCCAAAAGAAAGGTCAACAATATCAAAGGCGAAAGACGTGGCCACCTTATTCGGCACGAATCGTCTATCTACACGTGTACACTTATTCATGGGCCGTTGTAATTTTAACATGTTGGTACCTAAAAGGCCCAGTAGAAAGATGATGATGTATTGATGTGTGTGTTTTGTTTACAAATCATCTCATTGACAAAACCTTAAACATCAAAATGATCAACATCGTCACTAAATTACTAACACGGTTAGAAAATCACGACCTACCTAATTCGTTCGAAAGAACCATTCATCAATTTAACTAAATCAATGATCTGATTAATCATAGTGCCCAAAATGATACAAATATCTGCCCAAAAAAATATCTTAATGAAGAATATGGCTACTAATCTAAGAAATAAATCCGCCATCACAAAGGTTGGTTCTGTTTTGTTTCAACCAACTACGGAACAGTGGAATAGCCATGGTAACAATTCACAAGCCTAGACCATAGGAACTTTGAAGATCGAGGGTATGATCTCACCGAGAAACTCACCACAAATGTCACAATCTTTTTCTTCGATTGATTAAAACCCGTAATTGTACATGGAAGAACAGATTTTGAGATATCATCCCCTAATTGTAATATCCCAGCATTAAATTATGTTTCAATATTATTTCACATTCCCTTTCATGGATCTACATAATCACAGAAATCCCAAAATTAATTATAGTGATCTGATTAACATAATGCCCAACATGATACAATTCTCTGCAAAATTTGACACCATAATTCAAAGGAAATTGAGAAATTTAGAAGTATGTTCTTGTGTAAACGAAACTGAGGATGATATTAGAATTCGAAATTCATTAACACGAAAACCTGTTCATTCAATAATCAAAGACTATTCCAAACAATCGACCACCAAAGATCTAGAAAGCAAAGCCATCGATCTAATCATCCATACGATAATTGAGAGAAGAAAAAAAAACCCTAAGTGCTTGTGAATTTGGTAACCGCCTTGGTGCCTTCAGAAACGGCGTGCTTAGCGAGCTCTCCGGGCAATACAAGCCTAACCGCCGTCTGGATTTCCCGAGAAGTAATCGTCGGCTTCTTGTTGTACCTAGCGAGCTTAGAAGATTCCTGAGCGAGTTTCTCGAAGATGTCGTTGATGAAACTGTTCATGATCCCCATCGCCTTCCCGGAGATTCCGATATCGGGATGAACCTGCTTCAGAACCTTGAAGATGTAGATCTTGTATGTCTCCACGCTTTTCTTCGATTTCTTCTTCTTCTTATCGCTTCCTCCTTCCTTCGAGATCTTCTTCTCCGCCTTTGGACGCTTCTCCGCCGGGGCTTTGTCTGCTGGCTTCTTCTCCGCCGGTTTCTTCTCTGCCGCCTTGGGAGCCATTGACGATGATTTGAGAGATTAGAGAACAAACGAAAAAAGAGATTTGGGAGTTGAAAGAAAACTGGGCAATGAAACTCTATGCGTCTCTGATAATAATGGGGAAACAGATTTTGTTATATAGAGGCTGGTACTTGTTCTCATTGGTTATCTGTTTATCACACGGATCGATGATGTGGCGTAAATCCAAGATTTTAAAGTGAACGGACAGGATTTCTCATGGCTTTATTCATTTAAAGTTTAAACCATTCACTATTTCAATGGGCTTTTTATATTAGGTCCCACGACCTGGCCGGGCCCCTTACTCGTGTTGTTATTTTTGTTTTATATATTTTTAGTGTATAGTCCCGAGTACCTAGTCCCGAGATATAATCCGGTCACATTTCACAAGAATTTTATTAAAAATCCCATTAAATCTAATGACTGTCAAAATCTATAATACTTGCTTGTGATAGCCGGTCAAAATCTAGGGATAAACGCTGTTGCACTAACGAACGTACCACATTTTTTTTAGTATTAAACTATCTTCTCGATCATGTCAAATTCATATTTTCACCGTGGCGTTACGGCGGAAACTGAAGTTCCATTACAGCAGCAGTATTAGAAAATGGTGATTTATCAAAGCCAAAACATAAAATAAACAAAATAGGGGAAATTTCAAAGCTTTTGGGTTCAATGATCATAATCCTGTAATCTCTGCTCTGTTCACCAACATGTATTGTAAATCTGGATCAGAAATAACTTCAGATGAATTTCTTTAAAAAAAAAACAGATTAACCCCTGGATTTACTGGTTTAAATAAAACGGAACAGAACCCCCAAATCCACCAGCTGGTTTTTGTTTTGTTGTCGCGAGTTGTACACACATCTGTAAACTGTTTGAACAATGTGACCTCTCACTGCCAAGCCACTTCTAGGAACTTAGACCCTGCCAATTCATAACGAACCACGTAAATTCAGTAACTGATTCAAACTTTTCTTGCAAGATTTTAATCCAAGATAGTCAAGCTACAACTGGAATTCAAAGTAAAACAAGAGTAAAATCTAACCGATACATGGAAAAAGATGGATAAGCAAACGTAATATGAAACAGCAAGAATAAGATCTACCACTACGAATACTCTAGAGTAGTAGCTTATCACACCGCAAGTTTAATGTTCATCGTCGTAGAATTCTCATTAGGGAGTTAACGGATCATCTTTAGCGACCGTAATCGAGTCACAAATGCAACGACCACAACCAAACGTTGGCCTACCCTGTAACTACATTCAGGAAAAAAACATGTGCTAATTCACTATCGGAAATGATCAAACACTATCAGGTTCCAATTTTTTCTATCAACTATAACTCCCATGAAATGAAAGAGAAATTGTTGAAGCAAGCTAAAAGTTTTTGACTATGAGAGTGAATCAAATTTTAAAAACAACATTGAGGGCAGGTAGCTAACCAAGCTTGTATCCGCCTTATTACCAAAACTAACAGCAAAAATCATCCCAAACATATGAGCCTTTGTTATATTTCTCACTGGATTCATACTTTATACATGATCCAAAACTTTGACTAGCCAACATTTGTCCAATGAAAACTAAATCATCCCAAAAACATGAACCACGGTTACATTTTTCACTAAACTCCGAGTCTGTTGCTAACCCAAAACTTCGATTCGCCAATTCTTAAATCACCAAGAACACGAACTAACTTGTCTGGGAAACTAGCTTATTGAATCCTAACAAATTCCCAGCATGAAAAAGATTCACAGGATGTAACATAACAAAGAATGATCAAACTTCAAAGGTAATTATAAGGAAACCAACCTTGAGGAGCCAATGTTGATGTTCCTGTGAAGAACCCTTCCACGAGCAGCGTCTCCGCCATCGATCAGCTCTCTCAGCCCCAAATTCTCCACCTCCTCTTCTTTCGGTTCCTTCTTCTTCTCCTTATCTACACGGCGGTTCGGAAGCTTCACCGGCAACCTCTCGAAGTAATTCCCGTAGATATACTCAGGCGTGTACCCGTTCTCTTCGTCGAACAGCATGATGTGTCCGTGCCACTCCCAGACACGATAATCCGATTCCTCATCCTCGTGGTACCCAACGCAGATGTGGTGCTCGTTGACTGTCACGGCCTGGCCTGAATTCGGCTTAAGAGAATCGATCCGACCCGAGACGATGACACGGATTAGCTCTTTCTCAAGCTTGGCTTCTTCTCGGTCGAGATTGTTCTGACCATCTCCGTCATCATCTCCGTCGCTGTCATCGGACTTGAAGAGGAGGTCGTCTAGGGATTGAGAGAGAAAATGGGAGTTAGGGGGACGAATTTGGAGGCGTCCAAGTAGGGTTTGGATAAGGAGGTTGTCGATATTGCTGCTTCCATTGAAGGAGCTCATGGTTAATCGCGAATCGATATATTTGTTCTTCCTCCTCCTTTTTCGTCTTTGTTCTCGTCTTCTACCCTAAGGAGAGGCCGGGTTTTAGGGATAGGAAAGGGTTTTTGCTTTCTGATAGACTTTTGTTATTAAAGGATCACTTTAGAATTTAGATGTAAATGTGGGTAAGTCCGCAATTTTTCAGAAAATAAGGAAAGGTTCAAATGTTGTAAGCATCATCAAATTTCAAGTTTCGTAAATGGATGTTTTTTTTTTTGGACAACTAAAATAGTTTCCATGTCAAACCTCAAAATAATATCTGAGATCCTTAAAACATAGGATCGGTTAGTAAAAATTGCCTAGTAAATCCAAATAGCAAACGAAAATAGATTTTTTTTTGTTTTTGGTGAATTGCGGATTTTCATAGATTTAATAAAAGAAAAGCTTTCAACAATTGATCAATATGGGAAAATGACTCAGAAGCTAAAAGTGAAGAAGAAACAAAATGGGTAAAATACCAACGTTCTTAGTTTCTTGGATTTTTCGGCATCATCAACGGGATTCAACAAAAGGACATACGCAAATCTATATCCTTTGAGAACCCTAACATATATGTATGTATTTATACTAGAGTATACACTTCACATGTGTCAAGAAAACAAATGTGAACATGCACTTGTAAGACATTCTTTATTGCTTTGGGTGGTGAAAGATATCACCGTCTCAAGGTTTCCATGACGTAATCCGCATACAGATCCCTACATGTTATTATCCAATTTTTTATTAGTTAGTTATGTTAGGTCGCACAAATGAAAAAAGTGTTCTTCTAGGTTTATGAAGGCTTACATGGAATGCTGAACTGCTTCGTAGGCTGCGGTAGCAGGAAGGAAGTCGTTAACGGCTACTTCCTTGTTCTCGTTTTTCTTATCTGCAACAAGAACCCAAAAGAATATTAGTTCTCATATAGGAATGGGATTTAGTATCCCTTAATCTCATATCAAAAGTTGAAGATATAAGTTGAAGAAAGAAGACGCACAGTCTTCAAAGAACCGGCGGATCTCAGCCAGACGATGAGGCGGAAGCTCCTTAATGTCATTGTAATGACGATACTCTGGATCGTCAGCGCACACAGCAATGATCTTGTCGTCTTTCTCACCCTTTATAAACATACAGAGCATCTGGTGGTGTCAATTTCTTTTGCTTTTATAAGGACATTATTAGACGTTAATTTTTTTTATTCTAACCTGGTCAATCATCGGCATCAGACCAATAGCTTTGGCCCGAAGAAAGCATCCTGGGATCACCGGTTCCTGTAGAGCATATTCAATATGATTCACATGAGATGTGTTTTTTTTTATCGGTCAATTAAGTCAGACTCAGAAGAGGCTAGTGGTACTGTCAAAAACCACTGCTCAAAACCTAATAGACTTAATTACTGAGAGACTCTAAAATCTTTACCAAATGCCCACCAAACCCTAGAAAATCCACACTCTCAAACAATGTGATAAGACACTTCTAAAAACCTAGCTTTCACAACATCTCTAATCTGCTAAATTTAATCCTAGGCTACACAGTAGAGCCTATAGCTAACAGTTGAGCTGCTGAACTTTTCCAAAGCTTATCAGATGAAACAATAAACATTATGTGATGACTTATACAAGTTCTCAACATTGTAAGGGAAAGAAAGATAGATTACCTGCATAATGACAAGAACATCAATAGGGTCATTGTCCTCACAAAGGGTACGCGGAATGAACCCATAGTTGTGTGGGTATACGACAGATGAGTAAAGGATACGATCGACCTGAGAACATAAATGAGGTTTCGACTATATATAGTACGGTCTTTAAGAGTGAATGGGACAGAGAAGGAAGTTGTTGCAATGAAGCTACCTTAATGAGACCGGTAGTTTTGTCAAGTTCATACTTCACCTTGCTCCCTTTTCCTATCTCAACCACCTGAAATCATACCTCCACATGCTTTGTTATTGATTACCACAGAAATATCTCAAGATGAAACCCGTAATCTAGTTTCCTAATCCGGCAATGGACATCATCCATATCCTACATCAGACTCATTCCAATTCTCAAGACAAATATATAATCTCTTTGAGTTACGAATACAATTACATATTTTCTATAGAAACATTAAACAAGTGCAGCATCTCCAAAGACATAATGGCGGTTTTAGTGACAATCTAATAAAAGTTATATCAAAGCTTAGAGCTTTTACTGACCAATTATCAAGAACATTTGTAAAAATACTTACACAATTGAAGATTATTGGGGCTTCAGGACCTATAAAACAAAAGCAAATAAGAAAAAAAGAATGAAGAGAGTTAATATTAGAAGCAAAGAAATCACCATAGAGCCCGAGAAAGAAAAGAAACCGTTACGTATAGCTTACCTATCTCCAGATCATGCCATGGGTGTGCAGCAACTGACCTCTGTGTCATGGACGAAAGTATCCTCTCATTAAGAGGAGGAAGTGCAGAACCTGTCCTCTGTTTCTCAACATAAGTTTTGGTAGCAACCTCAATCGGTGGCGCCATTGCTGCAAACAATGCACATAGCAAACATAAAACCATAAATATATGCATCTCTGAAGCAACAAACCACGGAAAAAAAGCATCTGTCCAACACAAATTATGGGATCAATTTTTTTACTGATGTGATAGTCCGACAAAAAATTCAGTTTCCTCAAAAGCTTAAGATAAAGCCATATGTTCATGAGCTATACCAAAGATCTACACGTCTCCACGATTGAAGACACAACGCAATGCTTGACACAGAGATACAAGATCTAAAATCTTTAAAAAGAAAGTTACAGAAACGTCCAAAAAACGCATTAATTTTTGTTTTTGCAGCAGTTCATGAATCCTTAAATGTATCTACCGACAAAAAACGTTTTAAGAACCATGTCCATAAAGGGACAAAACAAAAATCGGTTGTTTTCTATAAAATGAGAAAAAGAAAAAAACAGGACACTCTCTTGAATCATTTTTAGAAAATCGGCAATGGACTAGTAGTGAGAAACGAGCAAACATTTTTTTCCCTTTATGGAGTTTCAATATCTAGAAAGGTAAACATCAACAAGCGTGAATCTATCGGAAACCCAACTCAGATCTACAGACTACAGGTCACAAAGCCCCCCTCGAAAATCTACAAAACTATCGCTCATGGATGATGCAAGCAGATTGAGACAACCAAACCCTAGAAACTCGGTGAGATGAAGAAACAAATCCGATTAAAGACAACTTCGAAATCCGTACCTGAGCGAATCACAATCTCCCGAGCAAATGTGTCGAAAGAAGAAGAAAACACAAGCACAGATCTCAAGGAAGAACAAACCCAAGAAGCACTGATTCAAAAAGAGGGAGAGAGAGAGAGTATAAGTAGAGGAAAGCTAAAGGAGAATGTAGCTGTAACTATACGCGTTCCCGCTCGCTCCCTCTCTGCTTCTCTGCTATTTGAAGGCTCCATTTTAGAAGAATATAATAAATCCGAGGAAAATTAATAAAAAGCAAGACCGTAAAAGCTTTATTAAATTATCAAAAAATATTTATATCTTTAATTTTGGAAATTTTGAAAAAATATTTATAACATAAGAATATGTCCTTATCCGAAAGTACACACATGTAAAGATATTATTGGCTGATCGAGGGAGAGACATAGACGGAATTCCTAACGGCCGTGGGGTCAAGGTGAGTCTCTCCACTCTCCAAATGGGATTGCGAGGAGTCCACGTTAAGTCTCCGTTAACTACTGTTGATGGGAATATGCTGGATCGAGGTATCGGGTGTTAGCGAGTGCACCGAAAATTCGTGTTCAAGTTTATGACAGGCAATTTCTCTGTCGGTGGATTACAAACGGCAATTATAAGAATATATATAATCTGTCAAGTGAATATTCGTTTTCCTTTTTTTATAAACACAATCCAAAAATATGGCGTTGTTAGTAATTGTAGATAATAATAGCTTTGATGATAATGTTATTATTACTAGGATAAGAATCGCTCAAGTTATTAGATTCTTCTATAGAAAATACTGTGTTGAAATACTATACATTTATCTCTTCCTAAATCTGAACTAATGATTCCGTAGTAGCATTAGTACAGATTACATTACAGACCATTGATAAGTTACCAGCACCTACTTTTTATGATTTATTTTTTAGGATTATTATGGCTCTGATTGGTAACCTGCGGAAGGGTGGAATTGTGGTTTTAAACACAATTCCGCAAGTTTTTTGCCAATCAACAAAAATCCGCGTAATGAAAAAATACACATAAAAATGCAGATTACGTTTTTGTTTAACAAAAATACAAAGAAAAAATCATTTCAAAAAAAACAACTTATAAGTCGCTTGATCTATTTCGCAATGATTTTTTTTGTAATTTCGCAAAGTTACCAATCAAAGCCATAGACAAGATTTTTTCCGCAAGATGTTTGTCTCACTAATATAACACGTGCGTAGGATAATATGTTTCTGACTTTTTGTCTAGTAAAAGTTGGATGAAATTTCTTTATTATGGCGACAAATTGGATAATTGATGTCTAAAAATACTTTTGGATCTTCTAAAGTAGAGTTAAATGAGATAAACAATTACATTACATTCCACGTAATAATCGCGCAATCTACTGCATTCAAAACAAATCTGGGATTATATGATTTAACTTTTTCGTATCTCAAGGAAGATATTAATTAAAGTTAGCTTTCCTTTAATTAATGTCAATGGATACACTCTTCATATCCATTTTGTAAAAAGGATGTGGATCCTGTGATTTCGAAATGAATAAATTCTGATTGGCTGTGAGAAATGAAGGTGTGGACCCGTCCGCAGGGGATGATCGGTAGATGGGGTTGAGTAACGAATGCTCCATGCAGAAGACATATAGATGCTACGTTGGATCATTGTAGGAATATTCCTATCCACGCTTTATTCTTGAGATGATTATTTTCTTAACACCGAAGACACACAAAAACAAACAACAAAAAGTTATTATATCTTAACAATTTGTCAATCGTAACGCTTTTCACCTTTGCGTCACCTTGGAGTTAGTTGGAGAATTCTCCTAGTTCGATTTTTAATTTAATTGATTTGCAAGTGAGGAGATTGTAAAAAAAATTGTAAGAGCTTAATCACATGCAAGGATTTTATTGAGACCGGAAACAAAAATCAAATGTGTAAGTTATAACCAAGAGTCACCACGTTACTTGTCTTGTCCCCTATAATTAATTTGCAATATTTCATAATTATACAAATGATGTAAAGGTTTTAGATACTAATGTAAATGCATATATCCATGAGATCAGTATTTCATGATTATACAAACGATGTAAAGATACTGATGTAAATACTAAATACATATATCCATATGTTATTGTGAGATCAGTATCAATATTCAATATCATATGGTTTTTATTTGAAATTTATGTTCTTTTGGTGGTATTAGATAGTGTCATTATTTGGCTTGTGATCCTGTCTTTAAACTCTTGGACAGTGAATAGCACCACCGAAACCATCAAAGTAACATGGAATGAACACCATCGGTCACTGTGGAAGTAGGGATCATAAATATATATGGGTTAAATTAAAAGTTTAGTCACCTTAAATTGGAACAAGACAATGAATTCGAGAACTAATTTTTGTAAAAAATATTAAACGCAATTGTTAAACGGTAAACTATATGAACAACACTGGACAAAAGTCACAAAACTGATGTTAATATAATGTTGCAGAGCTAAGTTAATAATAAGACATCAAAATATCGTATAGAGTTGAATCGTATTTTCTTCACCATATATGAAACAAGATTTTGTTGGGTTTGGATCATCTATTATCTATTATATTAAAATAGAAGCACTTTTAGTATATGCTTCCAAACATTCTCAAAGTATTTTTAAAATATTTTATTTTATATTTATATTTAATTTTGAAAATTAATTATTAATTTAGATATTTTTAGATTTTCTTAAATATAAATTATCTTTAATTTAAATTTTAAATTATTCAAATCTATAATAATTAAATTTAATCACAAAAATCTGGATTTAATCTATACTATTAAAAGAGAAGGGTATTTTGTGTCCAAACAGAATTTTTCCTTGGTTTCTTACTATTTTGTTTTTAGATAACTCATATTTATGTTACAAAACAAATCAATTTAATATAATATTAATAAAATAATATACATTTATTTATATTTTAAAATAAATTCAAAATTTTAAATTTGAATTTAGATTTGTTATAGATTTCTTTATATATAGGTTATATTATAGATTTCTTTAAATTATTAAAAAATATTATTATGTTTTTACAAAAATTAAAAGTATGATATTAATTTAGATTAAATTTAATATTCAAATTTAAATAATATTAAAGATAAAATAATATATTATTGTATAATTATTAAAAAATATAAAAAATATAAATAATATGAATGAATGGGTTATTATGTTTTAATAATTGCGGTTTTTTTCGGATTAATATAAATAGACATGTTATAATAACATTTTTACAATCGTTGTATTTTCAGATTAATATGAACGGACATGTTAGAATAATATTTTTTTTATCGCGGTTATATATATAATAGAAAAAATAATTTATAGAAAGAAATTATATATAAAAAGAAAAAGTAAGATTTCACTTATTAGAATAATATATCTAAACAAAAACGTAAATTAAATTACAAAATATGATAAATTATAAATAGTTCTCGTGCAAATGCACGGGTAGAATTTTAGTAGACTCTTAATTCTGCTCCGCCCCAAATTGTTCAAATTTACTTTAACGGCAACGTATTGGTACCACCACAATCTAACCAAACCGAAACCGAAGACCACGCGCCTGGCTAACACAGATCTCCATCACGATCAAGATCTAACGGTCCAGATCCATTCCCTCTCCTTCTCATTCTTCTGTACTTCTCTGAAAAAAAATTCTTCTTTGTCATCGAAAAGCCGATCGGGAGGAAAAATAGATTCAACGGCCGTCTGGTTACTGTCTATATCACCGTTTCGACGATTCATCTTCTCCGAGCAGATCTGGTACTTCTCCCTTCCGATTTGAATTTCTATCCCTTTCGCTCAGTTTTTAGTTTCTTTGTAACGTTGATTGTTTTGCCTGCCAGTATTTTGGTTGATTATTATTTTTTGCGATGGCTGCTCCGCCTGCTAGAGCTCGGGCTGATTACGATTACCTCATAAAGCTCCTGTTGATCGGAGACAGCGGTACGTTTCTTCATTCAGATCGTAATACTGGCTTCGTTCGGCGAGTTTCCTGCATTTTATAATCAATTTGTTTCTTCTCCTTTTTGTTGATTCTCGCGATTTCTCTTTGTTGATGCGCCTTAAAGTTTTGTTTGAATGATGGTAGGCATCAGTGAATTTGAGTGTTTGGATCTTCCATGTACGAATTAAGCCTTATAGAGAATTCCGAGACCTGAGATTTAGTGTGCTCAAACGATTTTAAGATTTTTTCGTTCCATTTTCTGCACTTGTGAGCATATGATGTTCATCATACTACATCTCTTCATAGTTTAGTATTAGGCTGGAAATTCTACGAACGAATCATTTGCAACAGTGATGTAATGAACTCTCTTTGATGTTTTGGGGACAAATGTTTTAGACTAGTCTTTACTTCGTAACTGTAGCCCACATTCCTTTCTTTGAGCTAAATTGATTGAATAATTCCTTTTGTTGAATGCTCTAACTTTCCCACTACGTTCCAGATTATGGAACATTCAAGAGTTTCTGCTTTATCTAACCTTTTTTTTCCTCTATCTCCTTCGTCAGGTGTGGGTAAGAGTTGCCTCCTCTTGCGTTTTTCAGATGGCTCGTTTACCACCAGTTTCATTACAACTATTGGGTATGATTTCTTCATTGCATGACACTGTTATCATGTGCACTATGTAGTTTTGTTGTCAGAAGTTGATTTATTTTTTGTTATTTGGCAGAATTGATTTCAAGATACGGACTATAGAGCTGGATGGGAAGAGAATTAAGCTGCAGATATGGGATACTGCAGGACAGGAGCGGTTCCGCACAATCACAACTGGTTTCTCTTCAACTTATTGCTTTTAGAATATGCATTTTGCTTTTTCAATTTTTCTTTACTGTTATTTATCAATCCTTGGCTTCCTCACTTTGGTGGGAGTCTGGGATACTCACTTAACTGGTTTGTTCTTACTGCAGCATACTACCGTGGTGCCATGGGCATTTTGCTTGTGTATGATGTGACCGATGAATCGTCATTCAACAGTAAAATACTTTCTTTACTATTAACTTGCTGTTGAATTACTTTTGAGACAGTTCTAAAGTCCATACTCTTCCATCTGTTGCATGATTATCTACTAATCAACTAATTTGTTCATTTCTCTCATTTGTTTTCTTCACTTTCAGACATCAGGAATTGGATCCGTAACATTGAGCAGCACGCTTCTGATAATGTCAACAAGATTCTAGTGGGGAACAAGGCTGATATGGATGAAAGCAAAAGAGTCTCTCTCTCTCTCTTTTACTCTTCCCATGTGTCATGATTCGTTTAATACATGATTTTGTTTGGCTAATACACTGATTTGTTTTGTATTTTTCTTCAGGCTGTGCCAAAATCTAAGGGCCAAGCTCTTGCAGATGAATATGGAATCAAGTTTTTCGAGACTGTACGTTGTGGTTGTAGATTTTGTTATGCGTCAATATCTATAGGAAACTTGGCCATTCTTGTCACCCTGTTAACGTTGATGAGTTTGCTCTTGCAGAGTGCCAAGACTAACTTAAACGTTGAGGAAGTTTTCTTTTCAATTGCTAAAGACATTAAGCAAAGACTTGCAGATACCGATGCAAGGGCTGAGGTTCGTTTCAACTTCGATAATTTATTTCCATCATCGTACATTGCAATAATTAGGTAAAAACTACATTTTAGTATGTGTATCAAACAGGTTTAACGTTTGTTGATTATCTTATCATTTTGTAGCCACAAACAATCAGAATCAACCAATCCGACCAAGGTGCAGGGACATCTCAAGCCACTCAGAAATCAGCGTGTTGCGGTTCGTAAAAACCGGATCCACGACGCCATCAAAGGAGAAGAGAATATGGCTACTGATGAGAAACATGTTATACTTTAACCTTTGGAAAAGGAAAAGAAAAAGGGAAATCTTCTATGCTTTTCTAGACGAGATGGCGTTTTCTACGTATTCTTTGAATTTCTCTCTTTCCCCTAAATGGTATAATGTGATTTGTGAACGACACATATTTTCTAGTTATGCTAAATCAGTTTGTCACAAATTCTCACTCACTCGCACGCCAATCACTTTCCACTTGATCATCTGTGAAACTGGTACGACTTTATATTATATAATCCACATTAAAAGTTTCAGTCGTAAATATTTAAAGTCTTAAACCCAAAAAAAAAAAAAAAAACTGAAGTCTGTTTCTTGAATGATTAATCATAACTGACAAAAGGGAAAATTATTTCACTCTTCATCGGATACGTTCAAGGCTTCCTCATAGGCTCATATACACTTGAAAATGGTCCAGATTTAATATGAAAAAAAAAGTTAACTACAAATATTTTATTACTCATTGTTGCTGGCATTGAAATACATAATGAATTTTTGTATACATACATGACAGAAAGAATGAAAAGAATGTATGTAAACTACAATAAAATTACAAAAAGAATTTCAAACCTAAGTGATAACGCACAAACACAAAAAAAAAACTAATTTACAAACTTCAAATCATTTTGTGGAACTAAATTTTTCCCAAAGATACATACAATGTCATTCTCCAATGGAGTTAGATTCAAATCCAAGCTGAAAATCCTCTTGCTGCTACTGCATCGATTCAAAACCGGTCTGGTATAAACCGCAGAAGAGATACCCGATTGTTCGGTCATCATGCTCGCCCTGTGCTTTCTCATGTGACCGCCTAGAGCTTGACCTGTCCCAAACATTTGACCACAGAAAGAACACTTGTGCTTATCATTCTCAATGTTAGGATGCTTCATTTGTTCATGATCAACACTCAGCTTAGGCTTCTTGTGGCTGGCTCTATGACCTCCGAGAGCTTGGAAAGAATCAAATTTCCGGTTACACGTTTTGCATTCGAAGCGGTTATCATTGGTTTTGCTTCCGGTAGATTGCGTTACATCAATTTGTTTTACCACGAAACTTTGAGATAACATCATTAGACTTTTTACTATGTCTATATGCTTGATGGATTCTTCGTAATCGGACCTGTCTCTCTTCATGTTTTTTTTCGGGTTGTTGTATCTCGAAAAAGCGAACTAGAGATTTTAGGTTTTGGTTGGTTTACCTAGAAAACGTGAGACGAAAAAGCACTTGGGGCTTATGAGAGTATCTTTGTTATGAAGAATTGGGAGGATGTTGTGCTATATATAAGCAAAATAAGAAAAGTTTGACTTTTTATTACTAGACCCTAAAAGTCGTTTAAACATCATATTCAAATAAATTAAGCAGCATTACTGGTTTGACTAAGGGGCAACATGTTAAATATAAATCGGCTAACAGGTACTTTTTTGGATAAACAGAAGGAACAAGTCTCTTGCAATTGCGTCCAAAATATCAACTATGACAATTTTAATATGATTAGTTGCACATTTTTATATTGGCTTCTAAACTAGTTAGTTTTTTTTTTACTTTTTGCTTTTATTCACTTTGCATCGAAAATGAATGAGCACGTGGAGATTACTATGAGGAAAGTCAAACTAAAAGTCAAAGGATTGCATTCTCAAAAATCAAAATCTGACAACTACTCTTCACATAGACACTTTTTGTACACGGAATCTACAGACTTGTATAGGAAGTGTACACTGCATGTATGGTGATGGAATCGTGACGGTATACATATACACATCATGTTCATGTCATCGGAATCGTGACGGTATCTAAACCGGATTTAGATGATGGTTTATACTTTCGACTATAAAGAGTTAGTCAATGGATTTTTAATTGGATTGTAGATAACCCCGTAGATAACCCACATTTAGTTCTTCTCCCCCCCCCCTTCGAACAAGCATGTATTTTTTGCTCGATCTCCGCATTAAATATACGTCAGCATCGCCGTAAGCTGTGTATATTAATTAATGAATATATATTACTGATGTATATGATTTTAGTCAAAACTGAACACAATACGAATACGTAATTCCTGAATGAGATAAATGGGCCAGTGGGCCAGTGGGCTACTTGAAGAAAAAGAAAAAAAAAAGAACATGAAGACGTGAAAACGGGAATGCCTGGACCGCCTTTCTTTCACGGAATCCTGCCGACGCCGGTACTCAACTCAAAATGTCAACCGACCTCCGACAAAGAAAGAAGGGGGCAACGTCGTATTTTCCATTTCCGGTTAAGACAAGTCTGTGAAGAAGAGTCTTTTCTTCTGCTAATAATTTTAAATAGTTGGCATACATGACGTATTTGGTGATTGCCTTCCTTTACAAGTTTGTTTAACATTTTCTCACCCATCTTGCAGGAGGTGCAGGATACTTAAGTAACTGAAAAGTGGTGATCAATGAAAATCAAAATGGATTTGGGTTGATATTGATAAGAAGATATGAAGGGCAGTATCACATGTGATGCAACAATTAAAGATGGTTTTATCTTTTGATAGTTGGAGTCATGTGTAAAAGAATGGCTGCATGCACAGCTATCCAACTGATCTACATAGTTGGGAAAGAAACATATGGGGATTATAAGGTATTTTGGGATTGGCTTGGCCATATGAGAGCATGGAATAAATGCTTCTGGTTCTGTACGTGTTATATGGTTTGGTCTAGATTGGGAAAGGGTGATAAGTGATAACTTTGCAGCTGAAATCACCAAATTCTTAAGACCAGGTCAGCCTAAGTGGACAACAAGTCTTAACTGAAATTGTAGGATTATAAAATTGACAACTTGGAAGATTGTTGAATTTAATATATATATATATATGTATGTATCAGTGATTTATATATGTGTGTGTAGTCTGCACTATAAGCTATCTTAGGATTAGCCGCTTGATTTTCCCATCGAGCCTTTTTTATTGCTGTTCAATGTCTTCCGTAGCCGCTATAGGTTCATCAGGGAAAGTCAAAAGTAATAAGAAAGTTTCAAACCTCCATTTCATTGGTAAATATATAGAATATTACCTTGTTGACAGTTTCTTACATATAGTCGTTTTCTGATATGTTTTGTTAACTGGTCCGATCACTGTCACCATGAAGTTTCTGCTTCCAGCAACTATGCCTGAAGACCAAAACGCTTCTGCTTTTTTCTTGGTGTTGAAGAAATTTCCGAGGATTCTTTTATGAATTTATTCTTCTGCCAAAAACGTGTTTCTTGGCTAATATTCTGCTGGTGACTTGATCATTAACTTATAAGATTGGCCTTGACCAAGATTTTTTTTTCTTATGAGATGTGAATCCATCTAGCTCTGATCCCCATGTATGTTTATCTGTTCTACAACAGAATAAAGTATGATCTCTCTTGCTTTTCGAGGTTCAGTATTCCTGGTGACATTTTGTTGCCTTCTGCTTCATTTAGCTGATTCAAGAACAGATCCTTCAGAAGGTGATCAATTTTTTTTCCACCATTATCTCAATTTGCATCAGTAGTCTTCCTCTCAGTGTTTGATAGTAACCATCTTGATTGGTCATTCTTCAGGGATCCAAATCTTATATGTCATTCTACAACGTGGAGACTGCTTTCGAGAGATTTGCTAACATTTTTCATCCATTTTGCAGTAAATGCTTTATTGGAGATCAAAAGGAGTCTTATTGATCCAATGAGAAATTTAAGCAGCTGGGCAAAGGGTGACCCATGTAATTCAAACTGGACTGGCATAACATGCTTCAGTAGCTCACATGATGATGGTCATTTTCACATCCAGGAGCTGTATGTCCTTCTTTTATTACCATTTGCTACTTGTCTTTTCTTCTTTTTGGTTTTATCTTTTCGTCATTCTATCAAGGGTTTATACGGCCAATATTATGCATTTGCCATATACTTATTCTCTTGTCATTTACATATTTTGATGTAGACAATTGATGAGGCTGAATTTATCTGGAGAGCTGGCTCCTGAAGTTAACCAGTTATCGTATCTTGAAATTCTGTAAGATGCGGAGTCTGATAAACTGTTTCATTATATTCATCTGATTGGCTTCTAGTTGCCTTATTGCTTACTTAAAGACCTTTATTGTTTTTCTCTTCTTGGGTAACCTTGTTGAAGTAATGTGATGTGGAACAACCTGACTGGGCGTATTCCTTTGGAGATAGGTCAAATTTCTTCCTTGAGACTCCTGTAAGTTGGTTCACATGATATACTTTCTATAGCCTTCTTATTCTGGTTTTTCATATTTTTGTTTAGTTTCACTTCCGGGATAGTTTTAAAGAAGGCTTTGTACAGGGTATATAATAGCACATGCCACATTCCAAATTTAGTTTGGGTTTCTTCAATTGACTCTTTGCTACATTATTTGGACAGACTGTTGAATGGGAACAGATTCGTGGGTAGTTTACCTCCTGAACTTGGTAATCTTGGAAATCTAAACAGGCTTCAAGTTGATGAGAACAACTTAACAGGCTCAGTTCCAGTTGCATTTGGAAACTTGACAAGCATAAAACATCTGTAAGTATTATCTTTCCTCATAGTAAAAAAATATCAGTCATCCTTTACTCACCGGTGTGGCTACTGGATCTTCAGCCATTTCAACAATAACACGTTAAGTGGAGAAATTCCGGTGGAGCTATCCAAATTGACCAACCTTGCTCACCTGTGAGTTTTTTGTTTGTTTGTTTTCTCTGTTTGATTTTGTCTTTGACAGTATTTATATTGATGGAACAAATCTCGCAGGATAATGGACAATAATAACTTGACTGGGACTTTGCCTGTAGAGTTAGCTCGATTGCCATCCTTGACCATACTGTATACTCCCATTGTTTCCCTCTGACTTGGAAACTATAAGTCTTTTTTTTTTTTCCTCTTGTAAGCTCTTATTCCGCTTATGCAGTCAGCTGGATAACAACAATTTCGACAGTTCTGAGATTCCAGAGGCCTATGGAACGTTTTCTAGATTAGTAAAATTGTAAGTTCTGCAATAAGTTTCCATTGGTTTGTGTTTCTCTAAATAGTGCGCTGAAATATTCTTTGGCCCTCATGTTTTTCACTTTGCAGAAGTTTAAGGAACTGTAGACTGCAAGGATCAGTTCCTGATTTAAGCAGGATACAAAATCTTAGCTATCTGTAAGTGTCTATGTCTAGTATTTGTGTAAAATTGCTAAGTCTTTGAGCACTTGAACCTTGTTTAGGGAACAATACTAACCACTTCTATTGAATCTTCACTTTCTTATACAGAGATCTAAGTTGGAACAAGCTCACAGGCACTATACCAGAATCTAAGCTTTCTGATAACATGACAACAATGTATGCTCATTTCCAAATCTTACTCCTAGTAACACTTCACTCAAATAAATTCAAATACGTAATCATTGTTTTTTTTTTCTGCAGTAAACTATCTTATAACAACCTCACTGGATCTATACCACCAAGTTTCTCGGAGTTGGGCTCTCTTCAATTACTGTATGTAAACATTCATTGATCAATGTATTGAACTTTCCTATTCACCTTATTTTCTGCAGTTTTCAATCATCTATGAGTACTTTGTAAGAATATTTTTGTGTCATTTTAACAGTTCACTTGAGAACAATAGTTTATCTGGTTCTGTCCCAACAGAAATATGGGAGAACAAGTCTTTCAAGAATAACAAGCTCCAATTGTATGAACACAACCATTTTTTTTTTGTTCTTATTCTGTAATACTTCATAGTTTTCTAGTTTTCATACTTCATTCACAGAAGCTGAAACTTCTTTTGGATGCATACACAGAGATCTCAGGAACAACAACTTCACTGATGCAACAGGAAACCTGAGAACACCGGACAATGTTGTCTTATAGTGAGTTTCTTTGTTCCTATTTCGTAGCAAGTTAAAGCACACTAAGATTTTTGGACCAAACTGCATTCTCTTACCTTTGAAGTTATAGTCTAAAGCTTTGAAAAACCAACAGTTAACAATTTACATATCTTTCTCTAGTTTATACTATTTTTTGCTATCTACTAAAGCTCTTGTTTTTGTTTGTTTTTCCTTTCGTGTCAAAAGTCTTCGTGGCAACCCAATATGCAAGAGTACAAGCATCCCCATTGTTAAACAACTCTTCGAATATATCTGCGGTGCAAAAAAGCAAACATCTACAAACTCAAATCCACCATGCAGTAATGTGTCATCATCATGTCCCTATGAGAATGTGCTAGTTTCCCCAGGCATCTGCTTGTGTACAGCGCCTCTTTCGATCGATTATAGGCTAAAGAGCCGTAGCTTCTTTTTCTTCACTCCATATATCAAACACCAATTCATGGAGTATCTAACCACGTCTCTCCAACTGGAAACTCATCAACTAGCAATTGATAGAGTTGTTGATGAGAACAAGCTGCGTCTAAGGATGTACTTAAAGCTTATTCCCAAAGGCCAAACAATATTTAACGTTAGCGAAGTCATACGTATCAGGGACAGGTTTATGTCATGGAGTTTTGTTCGTAATGACTTTTTTGGACCCTATGAGCTCTTGGACTTCCCTCTTCAAGGACCATATGGTACAGTTTTTTGCACCTAATCTTCAACAAAAAGGACATATAGTTCGTTTCAATAACATATATATTTCAATATTTGGATGCAGCTGATTTGTTACCTAGAGAGAGTGAAATTAGTACGGTTCAATGGGTGATGATAGTGGCAGGCTCTATCGCTGCTGCCACTGTTATTTCAGTGAGTGCAACACTTTTCTACGTTAGGAAACGTCGTGAGAACTCACATACGACACTCACCCAAAAACGTTATTGTAAGCAACTTTATGTCTGTAATTCATCTTGTTTTGTCCTTTAACCATGAAACTAACTAAGGACTCTTTTGTTATGTCTTTCCAGTCCGAGCAATACCTAGGGAAATCGAAGGTGTGAAGAAGTTCAGTTTTGTAGAACTGTCAGATGCAACTGATGGTTTTGATAGTTCTACAGTGATTGGTAGAGGTAGCTATGGAAAGGTCTACAAAGGCATTTTGCCAAATAAAACCGTAGTTGCCATCAAACGAGGAGAAGAAACTTCTCTGCAGAGCGAGAGAGAGTTTCTGAATGAGATTGATCTGCTTTCGAGGTTACATCACCGAAACCTTGTGTCACTCCTTGGCTACTGTAGTGACATCGGGGAACAGGTATACGTATATATATATCCTTTTGTCATATGCAGTTTTTAATTAGCTTTGTTTCCCTGACTAGCTAGCTATTTTATTTGGATCATGCACAGATGCTGGTATATGAGTATATGCCTAATGGTAATGTGCGTGATTGGCTTTCAGGTAAGAAAATATTCTCCTCCAAGCTATATTTTCAAGATTTGAAAAAATAGCTTTATGTTTGTTACAAGTCTCCAACGTTTTGCCTAATGCTTTATGCAGCTAATGCTACGGAAACATTGAGCTTTAGCATGAGGTCACAAGTGGCTTTGGGTTCAGCTAAAGGGATCCTTTACCTTCACACTGACGCAGACCCGCCTGTTATTCACCGCGATATCAAAACCAGCAACATTCTCTTGGACTCTCAGCTTCATGCTAGAGTTGCTGATTTTGGACTGTCACTGTTGGCTCCTACTTTTAAGGAAGGAGATTGTGAGCAGGCCCATGTATCAACCGTAGTGAGAGGAACACCGGTGAGTCCTCAAACTGGCACACTAGTCGATATTTGGATCTATGGTGGGTTTTGAAAAAACAATATATATATGCACAGGGATATCTGGATCCAGAGTACTTCATGACTCAGCAATTGACGGTGAAGAGCGACGTGTACAGCTTTGGAGTAGTGTTGCTTGAGCTCTTGACTGGAATGCACCCATTCTTTGAGGGTACTCATATTCTCCGCGAGGTACTTTTCTTGACCGAGCTCCCACGCAAACATGATAATGGAGCTAACTAGATCTCTGAGGTCTATATTTCCTCAATAAAGCAAATGTGATACATAATGTGATACAGGTGAGGATGGCAAATGAATGTGGAACGATTCTCTCAGTGGTGGATAGTCGGATGGGACAAAGTTCGCCAGATAAAGTGACCAAGTTGGCGGAGTTGGCGTTATGGTGTTGTGAGGATAGACCAGAGACGAGACCATTGATGTCAAAAGTGGTCAAGGAACTCGAAAGTATTTGCCAATCTGTGCGAGAAACCGATATGTTCTCAGAAACAACGACATTACTCTACGCCAAAACATCATCGTCATCATCTCCTGTACCCTCGCCTTTGTCTTTACTTCCTGGAAGTGACTTGGACAGTGGCTTCTTCCAAGCTGTAAAACCACGTTGACATTATCTTTGTTGCGTGTTAGGGTAAATTGATGTTAGTGCAAGCCCCCACGAGACAAATGAGAGTTGTGTTACATATTTAGGATATATTATGGGTCCTAACCATAGTAAAACAGCCTAAAAAGTTGCGATCTATGTAGACAAAGAGGATTTAAATGTATGAACATAAACGCAAATATTCAAAAGGTTTGAAATTTAACTCTGAAAATGATAAACAACATAAGGAAAAAATTCATGAAGCACAAAATCTAGGTGGGGCAGATAAGAGCTTAGCACGGTTAAAATTAGATACAGAGACCCTAAAAGCACAACAATTGTGAGAGACAAGTCATTGACCGTGAAGGCCCATTTAGAGCAGCGCTGATCCGTAGAAGACAGGTTCCGCAGGACCCGTCATGTAGATATGGTTGTCTTCCTCTTTCCACTCTATCTCCAATGGTCCACCAGGTAGATCCACCGTGCATTTCTGTTCCACCATGATCATCAATACAAAACATATATAACAAGCTCGAGTTCAACATTTCATAATCTGAAAAGTATCACCGATTTGGCAAAGTGATATCCAGGTTTACAGTTGTGAAATTCCAAACTTACCCTGTTGGTTCGACCTTCAAGAACTGCTGCAACGACCAGAGCGCAAGCTCCAGTTCCACAGGCCAAAGTTGCTCCTGCATTTTTAAGTATGCTTAAGCATCTAAGGAATCAGGGAGTGCTAAGTGCTTTTAATCGACTAAAGAATTAGCTGACCTGCTCCGCGCTCCCAGACACGCATTTTCAAATGAGAACGTGATAAGACTTCCACAAACTCTGCAGATAAAACACAAAAAATTGTAAAATAAAAGATAAAATTCCAAAAATGATATAGAAGAATCATTGTTTCCCCATGAGAATCTGGATAGATCTTGCAGCTGATCTCCACTAACCTGTGTTAGTTCGAGCTGGGAACATTTCATGATGCTCAAACTTTGGACCAATCTCTGGCAAGTTCAAATCATCAACTTTCAGATTCTGGTTGACACAAGGGAAAATTACAGACGATGAGAAATTCCATGCGTTGATGAATAACAGAAATTTGAAGTCAAGCAAGCAAACACGCACCGGTCCACCCTTTTTACCAAATGTCACACAGTGAGGATTGCCCATACTAACACACGTCACATTCCAGCTTACTCCATCAACAACTAGCTCTCCCTGAACAACAGCTTCACCTTTGTTTCCTTTCAACTTAGTGGGCACATCTTCTGCCTTAAGAATCGGTGTGCCCATGTCAACCTTAACCTGTAACCATATCAATCACAATGCAGTAAACGACTTGTGAGCAAATAAGAGATAAAAATCCAGGCTTTACCTTACCAATCATAATAATGAAATATGACTAAACTTAATCACGAGACATCAAATCGAATGATTTACCTGTCCGTCATCTTGAATTTCTGGAACAATTAGGCCAGCACCGGTATGTATTGTAAAACTAGCAAAACGAATAAAAAGACTTAAGAGATTACATAGCAAGCATGACTATTCGGAGCTCTCAACAGATGTTTCTCATACCTATGTTTCCCCTGCAAGTTCTCAAGCTCAGCAATGAACCTGGCAAAGCATCGAACTCCATTGCCACACATCTACAAGATCAAAATCGAATGCTAATGACTTGCAAGCGCAACAACAACTCACTCAAAACGTATCAAAAGCATTCATCATCATCGAAGTAGCCGCTTAAACGAAGCCACACCTCTGGTTCACTACCATCTGAATTGAATATCCTCATGGTGTAATCGGTACCGTTGACTCCTGGCATTGCAAAGATCACTCCATCGGCACCAACACCAAAGTTTCGATCACACAGCTTCGCCGCCTGCTCTTGAGTGATTTTAGGTTCCGATGAGTCTCTGTTATCCACCTACAAAAACCCAATTTTTGAAAAAGGTTTCTTTTTTGAAACATTTCGGTCAATTTCATTCATTTTCTGTATTGCGATATCAACGGAGAACAAATGTACCAAAATGAAGTCATTGCCGAGGCCATGGTACTTCACGAAATGAAGAACTCCGTTTTCTCTCTTGTCGACGAAGCTCGCCGCCGGCGAAATTTTCTCGGCAGTGACGGCGTCCATGGAGGCCGCAGACACGCGAAGCCTAGAGCTCCCAAAGCAATACTTTCTCTCGAAGAAACCAAACCGAAGAAAAGAAGAAGAAGAAGTTACTAGCTTTTTGGAAAATACATTCCACAATCGGCGCGATTGCGGCGCGACGGAGACAGTGGCAGTGGCGGCTATCTCCATGGCTGCTTCAGACTTTTCTTTCTTCGACTCTCCTCCATATTGTTGAGAGACTTTGGAAAACACATCGTGTTGCTTTCATGTTTAGTAATTAAACGCCGCGTTGTTTTTTTTCTTGGACATATTAGACTTCATGCCGTTCTTTTAGTCGACAGATATTTAATGAAAAGGCCTTATTAGAAAGCCCATTAAAAACTTCGAAAAGTCTCTCTCTCTCCTTTGCCGTCTCCTTCCTCTGGTTCGCTCTCCTCTTTTCGGTTTTCTCTCTCTATTATTCATTCCAGTCTCTTTCGCTGTTAAATATTTTCTCCTGAGATTTTTTTTTTCCTCCAATTACAATTAAGTGAAAGATAGCATTTTCGTATCTCCGATCTGAATTCCCGCAATCAATTTTCGGCCATATCCAAAATTTAATCCGTGAGAGAGATTTACGGTTAGTTTTCTGAGCTGCATTACTTTATGCTCTTTTTTTTTAATTATTTCTGTTACTTTTCCCACCTTTTTTAGTTATCTATTGAGATAGATCCCCCAATTGAAGATAATTAGGGTTTTCGAATTTCAGAATCTTATCTCCTATTTGGATTCGAATTCATCGACGATTATCCCTTTCCTCTCTGTTCATATCTGGGGTCTTTGATTTTTCAGCTCTGGATTCGCAATTTTAACCCTTTATGCAAAGCAGTGTGCATCGTGAGAAAGCTAGCTCGATCGCGATGATCTTGGAAACTCAGAGGAATGTTGAATTCCCTCATAGGAATGTCGATAAGAGGCCGAGGAAACGGCCGCGATTGACATGGGATGCTGCGCCTCTTCTTCCTCCTCCTCCTCCTCCACCCACGGTAACGAATTGTCCACATATATCAAAAGCTATTCTTTTGTAGTTTTTCCACAGCCCAGACGATCCTTCTGCAATTTGATCTTACTCATTGTCTGTCTTTTCGATCTTGACGATACTGCGAACTATGTTGACTACTTTGAAATTTTGTGCTTGAGCTAATGAGTTTTTTTTTGTTTGTTCAGGTATTTCATCCTCCGTTGTACTATGGTCCAGAGTTTGCGAGTGGAGTGGTTCCCAATTTGGTTTACCCAAACATGTTTTATAATGGCCTTCCTCGTCAGGGCTCTCCTCCTTGGAGACCAGATGATAAAGACGGCCATTATGTCTTTGTTGTTGGAGATACTTTGACTCCACGATGTGAGTCTTATGTTACAGAGTCTTTCGACATCTTATCTGTTTCACCGACTTTATCCTGGAGGTTAAGTACGTTACACTGACATGCCTGTTCTGTTGTGTGCGTGCAGATCAAATTCTCAGCAAAATGGGTGAAGGTTTGTTAATTTTTTTGCTTTAATGTTTCTGTTCAATATGCATGTTTTAAGACAGAGTAGGGTTTCATTTTTGTTCTTTTGGTTGCCCATTATCTTTTGGAGAAGATTGTTAATTTCATCATCCATTGGATTGTATTCTGGCAGGTACATTTGGACAAGTATTGGAATGTTTTGATAATAAAAGCAAAGAAGTCGTGGCAATCAAAATTATACGGTCCATAAACAAGTATCGTGAAGCTGCCATGATAGAAATTGACGTGTTGCAAAGGCTTACAAGGCATGATGTTGGTGGTTCTCGGTAAGAACATCTCTTTCCTCTTACTAATTTTTGTGGTTAGTGCTAAATTTGCATTTGGTATAAGCTTTTCAATTCCTTGCAGTTGTGTGCAAATACGGAATTGGTTTGACTATCGTAATCATATTTGTATTGTAAGTACTGTTACCTTTATTTGATAAGTTTTGAGGGGAAGAAACAATCTCCTTCATGCCCAAATAATATGTGAGTTAAAAAGAACTTGCGGATGGGTTTAAATGGTTTCAACAGGTATTTGAGAAGCTTGGGCCAAGCTTATATGATTTTCTCCGCAAAAACAGCTACCGTTCATTTCCCATTGACCTTGTTCGGGAGCTTGGCAGACAACTTTTGGAGTCTGTAGCATGTGTGTGGAATATTCTTGACCCATTCTTCTATAGTTCTATATAGTAGTCCATCAGTGCTATAAATCAATTTAATTTTATGTTTTTTTTTTAATACAAGATTTAGGCTTCAAAAGTTATTTGTTCATGTTTCTCTTTTAATTTTGCAAATTGCATGGAATCTAAAATGCTCAGGCAGCTATATTTGTTTACCAATGTACTCAGACCTGGTTCATTCTATTCTAACAGATATGCACGATTTACGGCTGATTCACACGGATTTGAAGCCGGAGAACATTCTTCTGGTATCTTCTGAATATATAAAAATACCTGATTACAAGGTTAGTAATCAATCATCTCCAACCTGGACACATTTAGGTTCATGGCTTGCATGATATCCATCTTGAAGGAACTTGTATTACTCAAGTTGGTTGACTTTTTCCTTTGTGGTCATGAAAATCTAGTTTTTATCACGACCCACGAAAGATGGGTCATACTTCAAGAATCTTCCCAAGTCAAGTGCCATCAAGCTCATCGATTTTGGAAGTACAACGTTTGAACATCAAGACCATAACTACATCGTATCCACAAGGCATTACCGCGCACCAGAAGTAATCTTAGGTAAACATTTATGACTTTTTCACATCTTTCTAGATAATAATATTTGTGTAAAGCCATCTATATCTGTATTAAACATTTTTGGGATGTTATCGCAGGAGTTGGATGGAACTATCCATGCGATCTGTGGAGTATTGGTTGCATACTTGTTGAACTTTGTTCGGTGAGGAACTTTCTCTTTACATATTTTCGTTGCAATGGGTTTCCTCACACCGTGTCTCAAGAGATGTTTCTTCTGGATCAAAACTTGCAGGGAGAGGCGCTTTTCCAAACACACGAAAACTTGGAGCATTTGGCCATGATGGAAAGGGTCCTAGGCCCATTACCTCCTCATATGGTGCTCAGAGCCGAGTAAGAACAACAAGATTATCCTATTAGCAGCATCTCAGATACCAGCGGAAAATGAATTGAATTGTAATTTCTTATATCAAAATCAAAACGGTTCTTGCAGCCGGCGCTCGGAGAAATACTTCAGGCGAGGTGCAAAGCTAGATTGGCCTGAAGGTGCGACATCAAGAGACAGCTTAAAAGCAGTATGGAAACTTCCTCGCTTACCGGTAATCTCTAAGTGACGAACTTTGGACCACTTGACATTTGCTTATCTGCTATATAGAAAGTAACAACATCATCTTCTATTTTTGTTGCTATTTGCAGAATCTGATAATGCAGCACGTGGATCACTCGGCAGGCGATCTGATAGATTTATTACAAGGGCTGCTTCGCTATGATCCAACGGAGAGGCTCAAGGCAAGAGAAGCACTGAACCATCCATTCTTCACGAGAAGCCGGGAACAGAGTATTCCCTTTAACCCGAGCCCTCATCCATTTTTATACAATCACAAGATCTAAAAAGAAGAAACAGCAGACAAATGTTTGGATAAATCTGCAGTTTCTGGTTTTCTTCACTTTTGCTGTGTTTTTTTTTTTTTTTTTTTTTTGTATTACATATTTTCATGTATAGAAATGAAGAAAAAGAAAGAGAGAAAAGGCTTGTGCCTGATTTTCTTGTATGTTGTTGTTATCTTGGGTTCGTTTTCCGACCACGACCACGGTTGTTTCCATGGGCGGGTTTTATTACAGTTACTTACAACTCAAAGTCAATGTTACAATGTGTCATCTTTCAAAGTGTGCTTCTTCATGATATTTCGATTGAACACGGCCAAGGGATCAAAACACCTTACCCGGTCTAATCGAACCGAAACCATTATTCGATTTTGGATCGGTTAAATTAGAGGCCTCAGACTCAAATGCAGCTTGAGGCCCAATTTGTATAAGCAAGCAAAAAGAGCATATTCCGAATCGCAGGCTTGATCGTCTTCCTCACCTAATATCTGTTTTGTTCAGTGTGTAGGGTTTTTTTAAGGTTTATCTCTTTACGCAATCATGGAATCTCTGGGAAAGTTACAGCTCCATCACCAGCCATTCCACCTTTCCTTCACTCACACCTCTTCATCGTTCCGGAGAATCCCAATTTCCTCAATACGACCAATTTCATCTGTCAAATGCGCTTCAATCAAAGCTTCGTCTTCCAAATTTCAAGACTCCAGAACGCATCTCCAAAAATCCACACCTTTCCGTCTCATAAAATCCACATGCATCACTCTAACAACCGCCGCGGCGCTGCTCCTCGTCAATCTCCAGCTCAAATCGCCGGCGATTGCAGCTCCCGTCGCGCCTCCGCCGTCAGTGGAAAGCAACGAAAACGTTACCTTGGAAGAAGAAGAGAGAGCGCTTGAAGAGCATTTGGCGACTCACCCTCCTGATGTCGACTCTCTTCGTTCCTTGATGGAGGTAAAGATCAAATCTCGAAAGCTTACAGAAGCAGTAGAAGTGATCGATCGTCTGATAAAACTGGAACCCGAGGAATCGGAATGGCCAGTTTTGAAAGCCAACATCTTTACTTACAGTGGAGATTTAGATTCAGCCAAAACTGGATTTGAAGAGATTCTGGCTAAAGATCCTCGAAGCCTTGAAGCTTATCACGGCCTGCTTATGGCTTATTCCGATGCAGGTCTTGATTTGAAAGAGTTGGAGAAGAGAATCGAGGAAGCAATGTTGAGGTGCAAACAAGAGAAGAATGATAACGATTTCCGGGATTTCAAGCTGCTCGTGGCTCAAATTCGGGTCATTGAAGGGAGGCACAGTGAAGCATTGAAGCTTTATCAAGAGCTTGCGAAAGAGGAACCAAGAGATTTCAGGCCTTATCTCTGTCAAGGAATCTTATACACATTGATGAAGAAGAAAGACAAGGCAGAGGAACAATTCGACAAGTTTCGGAAACTTGTCCCCGAGAATCATCCTTTCAGGGAGTATTTCATGGATAATATGTTAGCGACAAAGCTTTTCTCAGAGAAGACGCAGCGTGAGATGGCTGGATCAGAGAGTTGAATGGGAAAGATGATGATGCTTAGTAGACTTGGAAAAAAAAAATGTGATCTTGATGATTGTATGGGGTAGGCTTACTCTTTCTTGATCGTCTTAGATGTCTCTTTAATTGGTTGATATAAAGGTCATAAGTTGGACACTTGATTTGATTTAATGATGGATTTGAACCACAATCCCATGTGCACATGGTCTAGATGCTTAGGTATATATTTTCACTATATTATTCACTCAACTTAAGACATTGCTTTGGATGATGTTGTGGACACAGATGTTTGTTTTAATACACTTGCCGTCTCTTGTGAGAGTTTCACTGAAAGACTCATGGATTCTATTTGTTATACTCCTTCGGGTTTAATGGTCACCATCGGTTTGGGGAACTAAAGATTGTAGAGAAGGGTATTAACGGCGGCTCGTTGACGAACTCTTTGCATGTTCTATGATTGTCTTACCAGAAAAGTAAAGCGTTTTAAGTTGAGGTTGATATTCCAATCCGAGGTTTGACATCTTTTTATTGTCATTTCCTCTATACCAGAAAAGCAAAGCATATCCATTTTGATACAATGTATTGACTGCTTGAGCTAATGGCACACATGTTTCATGAGATAAAGATTAGTCATTTCATTTCATTTGGAACGCTCAAATATTCCAATTGAGTGGAGAAGAGAGGTCGGGATGATGTCAATTATGGGTCACAGTAACATGCTCACTGCTTATTCAAGTAGCCAAATGCACAAAGCACATATACCTGCTTGTATTTTGCTTGCATTTATTAGTTGTGGATAATCATCAGGAAATCAAACTCCAAGAGCAAGTTGTGATTCATGATGGAGTCATAAGTTTGATAGAGATCTCTTCCTCCATGAAGTTGTCATAACTGGACCACACTTTTGCCAATCACAAACGATAATCTTCTTCTTCTGTAGGTGAAGATTATAAATGCTAAGTTCATTTGCCCATGTTCTTGCTTGATTTTTTTTTCCTCGGTAAGGTCCCCACAATCCCATTAATCGATATGGAAAGTAGTCGAATGACTGGTTTTGTTAGGTTCTCTAAACCAAGACTGAAATGCCGGTTAACCAATAACCGAGCAGACAGTAGATTCTTTTGGGATATGATTGTCTTCATGGTCCCAACCGCAGCAGATTTAGAATCTGATTGCAATATCTTCATGTCTCTCTCGCTCTCTAAACACATTTTTTCGTTCTCCGATTCACAGTTTCTTGAAAAACCAGCTTACGTGTCCGTATGATGCAAGTAGGATCAATCCCTGTCATTTTAGTCTCATATTCATAACTTTATCAATATTAACGCACCCACACTCATTATTGTACTACCTTGTGCTACTCGAGTTCCGAGAAGATAAATGAAGAAAAAAAAAAATTAGGTATTGCCGGAATGGTTATTTATTTTGAAGTTTATCCAGTTAGTTTGATTCAAGATTGGTCAAAACCAAAATTAACCTAAACAAATTTTGGTTATTTATTTATTTCTAGTTTGCATCTAGAGAGATTTCTTACAGAAAATATTAAGCTATTTCCAATAAAAATTTGTGTTTCTAAAACACATCGATTAATATAACAAAATTGATATCTTATAATCGTTTATATATTTATTATTGTGGTTTGGATACAAATCGCTAATCTATATAACTTTTCGAGTGCATAGATCCAACTTTTTACAGTCTCACAGTCTCTACCAAACAAAGATAAAAATAAATTCCATTCATGCTCAGATTCTTGTTGATAAAATGGGGTAATTAAAATGTAAAACTTTATAATAATCATTTACTTTCTACTTAAAAAATGGCTATATTTAAAGTTCTTACTATATACTTACATTATAGATTACGTATTTGAATTCTTCATACTCTTATTTAATGGGTTTTTTCTATAAAAACAAATTTAAAAATTGTTAAAGCGTACTTTATGAGTAAATTCAGACGTTGTTGGCAGCTGCTCATATGTTATATAAATAGTTTTGGAAATATTTAAACTTTAAGTGTGGGATTTTGATTTTCTTTAAGTTTGGGTCAATAGAGTCGTTGTCACTTGTCACCTAGAAGCCAAACAAAATGCGTAATATTTGATCATAGGTTATAAATGTGTATTTGACCTACTCTTCCTTGTGTCGTATAGACTCCGATTCCTCTCCTCGTCATTTCCTTCTTATTCAAAACTTCAAATGACTAACTCAATCGTTATTTATGATTTATCGCAACCAAACAAAATTAACAAAAATGGTTAAACAGCATAAAAATGATTTAAGAACTATGGCAATATTCTTCTTGGGATATATATTATTTATCCTACAACAAGTGATATTATCCGATGGTTGAGTTAGAGACTTAAAGTGGTGAAAGATATGTCTACGAATTGATACCATGGTTGCCTTTTAAATTACTTAAATTTGCTTCTCAATTAGTTATTGTATGCGCCTTAAATGAAAAAAAAAAAAAATACCGGTTTAAACATACTTCGAAGATCAGTCTGGTTTCCAACAGATGATCTACTTCGACTATCCAAAACAAAACAAAAACTCTTATATCTTTTAGTCTTTTCTAGTTAAATGGAAAATATTGAGAATTCAAATTAACTTATGGTGAAAATAAGAGAGTTGGGTGTAAAAGAGTGTTCAAGCTGAACAAGTAATCAATCACATTGTCGTCTTTTCTTCTCCGCTTTTTCTTCAACTTTTTCACAAAAGTTTGGTTCACTTCCACTCTCAAAATTATATTAGCTTGATTTTTACTAAACCGACATATCTATACTTGTTTAATACTATTTTATATTATGGGATGCATTCGGATTCTTCAATTATTATCATAACAACATCAATAAACCACACACTAACTACGACCAACATTCATATAATGAGGAATAACCGATCTTGAAATCGTTCACTATACACCATTTTGATGACAGGAGAAAAAACTTTTGATGTGAAATGGATTTAGGTTTAGAGTTTAGAAAAAAATCAAAGAAATATAACCGTTTGGAAAGTGAATTAAGCAATTGAGAAATCGGAATTAAGCAATTGAGAAATCGGAATTTTAAAGTGTATAACATAAATGATTTCCTTTGGTGAATTTATAGATCGCAGATTCACGTAATTTTGTCTCATGCCTTAATATGGATTTATGCATAATAGTTACACACGATAAAATCTAAGAAGATTCTGAGTGTTTGAAAAGAATAGATTATGTTCGTCCTGTTATTTCATGGAGAACGACGTTTGACATTACACATTAATAAGCAAAGACAATTTCTGTGAACATGGACAAAACAAAAATAATATATATATATATATACAGTATACATAATTCATACAGGCTTACAGTAAATAGTAAACGCAATTGGAAAATACTATAATTTTCCCATTTTCTAATGTGAATCTCATCCAAACTTCAAATTCCTTATAATCTTATTTCTTTTGTTTCTTTGTACTTTGGTTTTTCTTAAAACAATTTTACAGAGTTTTACGTTTATAGATTTTTTTTTCGTATATAATACAAGTATACAACATTTAAAATTACACCTACAATAGGAACGAACGAGTAAGTAACCGGCCGTTATAATAGTTTTTATGAAAACATAGGTCAAGGAATCTGCTTTACCCTTCTTTAATTTTGTCTTTTGTTACTGATATTTTTTCTACGCCTGAAAACTTTTGCATGATTAATTATTGCAACTTACATGTTTATTGTTTTTGTATTCAGCTTTAAAATGGTTGTTTATTTAATACTTTATTGACTTACGAGTACTAGTTGCGAACAAGAATCTTGGCTTTTCCATGCAGCTGTACTACATGTACTGGTTTTTGTCAACAACGTTTTTCTATAACAATGTTCATTCATTTTTTTATCACATGAAAGCTGCTTAATCGAAGGACATTATATATATCGGATCCTAAATTTCATATTTTTAAAGAATATATAACGACCTTATAAAATAGAGGTGGGCCACTTTTCACGAAGACGTCGAAGAGTAGTAGAATACCTGTTTTTGTTTATTTTTGTTAAACAAAAATAAACCCATTCCTCGAAAATTTCAGCACACGCAATCGTTTCTTGTAGCTTTGGAAACATTCACTGTTTTTTTGTTTCCTGTGGAAGTGGAAATATTCACTTTTATACAAAGTTTGAAAACGTTTAGTTTTGTCCCCAGAGGTCCATTTTTCAAATAAATAAATAAATGCATGTATTAGAGTACGAAGACGTAATTTCATTCTTGTTTCAGTACTGATTGTAAAAATGACAATCATAAAAGTAATGATTATGTATGTAGGCATATAGGGTGATCTATTATCTCTGGATACATCAACGTCAAAATAAAAAACATCGCAAGGGAGAAATTTTGAAAAATTCCAAAGTTAAAGATTCATTTAATTTACTTTTAGTTTTGTTCTTTTCCCTTCGATTTTGAATTTATTTATATTTTCTTACTGTGTATATACTGTATATATATATAGGTAATAGGATCTAATGTTTATAGTACTCCGTGTCATTCTGACATTTTTCACATATTAGAAAAATTATTAAAAATACAATTTTGTCTCTTATTAATACATTAAATCATTTGTTTTTATCTAATAAATATATTAAATTAATAGGTTAAAATTGAAATATAATTTAAAATTTTGCATTGAAAATATAAAACGACACTCTTTGTGAAACAAAAATAAAATCTTAAAACGACACTCTTTGTGAAACGGAAAAATTATTATTTTCTGAGAGATATGGTCAATGTCAGTTCTTCATTACTAGTAAACGTAATTAATGTGAGCATAGTAAATGGAGTACTAACTTGAAACATGCATCATCAAGATATGTAGTAGTTTTATCCATAATCTAACCGTAAAATTAATGCGAACTTAAGTTAACTGTTTGTTTTGGGGGAAAATGTTTCATAGACGTACATTAGACCTATTTTGAGCAATGTGTCAGATTAATTACAGTGAAAGCGAAGGCTGTAAGAATTTCTGTCGTTTTCTATCTAGTCATATATATTTGGTGAGCTCAAGAACTAATTCCTTAATTAAGGATTTACAAATTTATAATTTGTCACTTTCAATACAATTTTTTAAAAAATGAGCATAGATTTAGGAAGGTAAAGGAACATATAGTTGAATAGATTTCAACCCTGCCTAACCTAATCTAAGACTTCTAGATGGACTTCGGTTAGGGATTCTTGATTAAAGTAGAGATCACAATTTCAGTTGAGCTTTCACCAAAATACATAAGTTCGAAACATTTTCAATTCTTGTAGAAAGGTACAATAGATAATTCTGCAATATTAAATTCACATATTAGAGAACAACAAAATCGATCGTTTGTATCAAAGAGTGATCAAACCATCTTAAACAATTTGTCAAACTTAACAAAAAAAATTGGTCCTAGAATATCAAATAAATATATTATTAGGAGGGTACTGTTGATCCTAGAGATCACTAAGTATGTTTAACAGGTGATGATAATGATTAGAGATGATTTTGGGGTGAGATTTTCGTATGATAAGTGATTCAGTTCGGGAAGGAAAAGAGAATGCCAGCTCGGGGCCGTGAGAAGAGTTTGTAAAGAGAATATTTAGTGTTTCGAACTAAGTCTGGAAAGAGTCCAGTTCGGTGCTTTTAATATTGTTACCGCGAGCTCGGTAGAGAGACAAGTGTATTAAAGCAGAGAAAGAAAGTAATAAATTTTTCGGATCCCCTCCTAAATGATCTATGAGGAGTATTTATAGCGAAAGTTGGGAGACGAGTTTCCTCCAAATCGGGACGACGTGGCAGTTTCAGCGCATCTCGCGGATATGGTGTCTGGAGCCGCACATCCGAACCACTCCGCGGCGTGTGATGATGGTCCTTCGCCGAGCTACTTACGTGCTTAGGTCACTGTAGACGAATTACCCTTACACGTGTCAGGTTCTGCTTGGCTCCGTGCACTGTAGATCGGCGCCGCAATAATGACGATTTGGTGGGACCATGCTGACCGGACTCGTTGACTTTGGCTGGGTTTTGTTAACTTAATCTGTGGGCTTTATTATCCAAAATGGGCCTAGCTAATTGGGGGTGGTAAGCCCACCTCTAACAGGTACTGAAATTTTGATCATATAGACATACATATCAATCAAAGTTACATATGCAATCAAAGTTTGAGAATCAAGAATTCGTTAATTATATACGTCAATTGATTCACGTAAACAACTAGACATCATGAAAATATCGTTTGCTCTAACCTAAGCAAGCTATCAAGATTCACTGATTCAGGACCTAATTTTTGTTTTTTAAGGAACTCTAAAATATTTGCTACGAAAGAAAAGTATTCCAATTTGTTGATTGTTAGTATTAAACCCCAAATAAAATAAAATAAAATAAAATAAAAAAGCGACCAAAGAAGAAAACCAAAATGGAAGAGGAGAGACAAGTGGCAGCAATTCACGGATGCACAGAACTCAGTAGTAAGTATAGTACCAAACACGCACCATTCACACTTCCCCTCTTTCTTTTATTTTTATCTATTTTCTTTTCTTTTTTTTAAACTTTTTTTTTTCCTTTTCTTTTCATTTTAACATTTTGAACTTTCAAATAAACTCCGAAGCCTCTTCTTTTCTCCGTCGTCTTCTTCCTCTTCCTCTTCTTCTTCCTCTGGTTATCTTTCTTTCTCTATTTCTCTCACTCACTTTCTTTGTCTAATCATTCGCTTTCTTCTTAGATTCCTTCGATCTCTCTCCAATCTGAGAGAATCGAGTGCATCTTCTTATTCTCATTCCTCATCACGAGTACGATTTCTCGGACTCTTCCTCTGATTTTCTCTGCCCCTGAAAATTCCTCGATCTAGATTCATCATCTCTTCGTGTTTCTTCCCACCAAGCTCCGTCAAATGTTTTCCCCGGAGACTTTCTCCTCCGATTCCGAGTGAGTGAAAGATGAACAGATTTCGATTCGGCGACCTCAGTTCCCGAGATCGAGTAGCTTCATCAGTGCCCCATTCTCGTCAAGGTTACATTTTCTCTTTCTCCTCTCTCTCTCCCTCTGTTTCCGTTTCCCTTTTTTTTTTTGGTTTCCGTTTCTGTTTTTGTTAACGTGAAAACGCCGATTTGATTTTGGTTGTAACTTCTAGCACAGTTTGTCTTAGCTTAATCTACAGAAAATAAATTTTATTTAATGTTTTTGCTCGTTGATATTTTTCTATGAATATAAATAATTTAGTAAAGCTTCTGAGATTTTCTGAGCTAGTAGCATTTACTGAACTATTTTGTTTCCTTCTTCGGTTTGTTCAAGAATCTCGTAGGTGGAGGTCATCAGTACCCTAATTGGCTAATACTCCTGCGATTTTTGTGTTTATTAAACTGGAAAATTTCAGAAATCTATATTTTTTTTTATAAAAAAAAAAGAAAACGTTATTAAGCTCTGAAGATAAAAACAAAAACACGCTAATTTGTTTCTTGTGGAAAACTACAGTTAAAGCAGTGGGTAGAGAAGATGCGATAGCTGCTTTGCCTTTTATAATAAAGTAAAGAAGAGAAACTTACGGAAATGTTTGTTGGCTACTGTCATGATTTGGTTTGTTTGTTAAATTCATCTTTTTTTTTCAACATTGGTTATGATTTTAATTTACATGTAATGAGTGCTCTTAACCTCCTCTGCTTTATTATGTTTTATGTTCTTCCACCACATTTTGTGCTACAAATTACTCTTTTTGTCTCCCCATTTTTCTTTTTTCTAAGTTTCTCCCGTTGTAAAGTCGATTGCTTTATCAATTGAGAACACTAAAATGTCATCTTATTCTCATTAGTGGATTCATTTTGTTTTTCAGGAAAGAAACAGAGTCAGAAACTCAAGTCTCCAAGGTCATCTTCTGAATTTAGTTCTTGCCATTGTGAAGCTCTAAGGGAAAACAAGGTATGATTTACTCTTTATTATATATAACCTTCTGAGAGAGGAAATCTTTGGTTCCAGTTGTTGTTTGAAAGTGACTTCTTGCTCATATTGTAGCTGCAGCAAGATTTTGCTCATCAAAGCACTGAATTACCGATGAAAAGTTTGTTGGCACAAGAAATGTCGAAGCAAAAAGAATCTAAAAGGAGATCACCAAGCATTATAGCCAGATTGATGGGTCTCGATGTCTTGCCACCTCAGAGTTCTCCCCATAGACAACACAAGCCTGTGGAGAATCAGCAAGGCAGGAGTGGTGGAGGCAGTTCTTATGATGGCTATAAATCTCTTCAAAGGAGCTCAAAGGGTGAGCAAAAGTTTAAAGACGTTTTCGAAGTTTTGGATGCAAAGATGGCAGAGAGCAACAGAAGCTTATGCCTTCAGGGAAGGGTGAATGCTGCTAATCTCACCCAGGCTGAGATGGCTTTTATACGGCAGAAGTTCATGGAGGCTAAGCGGTTATCGACGGATGAGAAACTTCGTCATTCTAAAGAGTTTAATGATGCGCTTGAGGCTCTAGACTCTAACAAGGACCTCTTGTTGAAGTTTCTTCAGCATCCAGATTCATTATTCACAAAACATTTGCATGATCTTCAAAGCACACCTCACAAGCCACACTCCGGTCAAGCGCCATCTCTCAAGTATCCAAACAGCCAGAGGCATGTGGATATTCTGAAAACTCAGAGAGTGGAGAGGGACTCGTTACGAAAGAGTCATAGGTCGCCGCATCAGCATGGTGGTGGTGGTGCTTGTTCTAGCCGTTCTCATAGTAGGCATGTTTCTTATGACACACTTGACTTACCAAATGAGGAACTGGCAAAGAGAAGTGAGTTGCAGCCAACCAAGATTGTTGTTCTGAAACCTAACCTTGGTGAGCCACGTTATGCTGGTAGAACTTTTGCATCGCCAAGCTCTTCTTCCGATGAGTTCAGAGCAGATCGTAGGCTTCCATGCACCAGCAATCACGGCAGGAAAAAAAGTAATGAAGATGTCCGCCTTTCAAGACAGAGTTCAAGAGATTCTGGAGAAATGTCCAAAATAATGTCTAGGCAAAGGAAGACGAGTTTTGAGACTTCAGGATTCAGAGGATATGCAGGGGATGAAAGCTCATCAGGGAGTGATTCTGCAAGTGAATCAGAGCTAGTGCCAGTAACTTCAAGAACAAGAACCGCCTTTAACCGTAAGAACTACCATCGATCTTTACCTTCCAAGTCAGCAACATCATCTGTGAGTAGGGAAGCCAAGAGGAGACTGTCAGAGAGATGGAGGCTGACACACAAGTATGAGCAAGAGATAGAAATTAGTAGAAGCGGCACATTAGCTGAAATGCTTGCAACTTCAGATAGGGAGGCAAGACCAGCAAGTTTTAATGGACTCGTTTTCGAAGAAGGGATTCGTAAACGATGTGAGAGCAATGTTCAGTGGTCTGAATTGCCAGAACCGGTAGGAATCAGCAGTAAAGATGGTTGGAAAGGATCCTGCTCAAGAAATTATTCAAAATCCAAAACCATCATGAACCAAGAAAGCACCTATGGTTACACTATAGTGCTTCCTAAGGAGTTGATCAATCGAGATGGATTGGTCAAGGGAAATTCTTCTCATCACGGGGAGTCCCAGTCTTTCTTGTCAAGCAAATCTAGACCTGGTAGCAATAAATCTCATTCATCATACAATAGTTCGCCAGAGGTCAACAACATCAGCCCAAGTTTAACCAAATTCCTTTATATGAACGACGGGAGTCAAAAAGAGAAGCACTCTCCTTCTGAAAAAGAAGCACGTTGCAGTTTCTCAGTAGATGCAAATTCGGACACTGAGGATAGTTCAGCTTCTGATGATATCAAGACGGCAATGTCTTCTGAAGCTCCAGATTTGTCAACTGTCACCACGTTAACTGACCCCGTAAGTGAGCATAATGTTTCAAGATCATGGGTCTGTGCTCTAAAGCATTCAGTTTACATTTCAATCCCTAAACAAGTAAATACATGTTGCTATGACAGATATCTAACTATTTACTGATGTTCTAGGATATCTCAAGGATGTCAACTGAGGATGTAAATCATTCTTCGGTTCCTGAACCACAGTCTCGTGAAAGCTCAAAGGAAGGAGATCAACCAAGTCCGGTCTCAGTTCTAGAAGCTTCTTTCGATGATGATGTTTCATCGAATTCTGAATGCTTTGAGAGTGTTGTCGCCGATATCCAAGGTAGTCAATCAGTGCTTGTTAGTCTATAGATTCTTTCTTAGATAAGCATTGTTTAAGGTGCAAGTGGAACCATCAGTTGACAATTTGTGCTTGTCTTATTGTGGTAGATCGAACATCTGTGGGTAACTATAAATGTTTGTCGTTTTAACCGTTATCTCTACGTTCCAGGACTCAGGATGCAACTTCAGCTCCTCAAACTAGAGTCAGCTGCTTACAATGAGGGTGGCATGCTTGTTTCAAGTGATGAAGACACAGATCAGGAGTCATCAACAATAACTGATGAGACTGTGATCAGCCAGGAGGTCATAGAAGAAGACTGGAAGTCCCTATACTTAGTTGATCTCCTAGCCAACTCCAGGTTAAGTGACGCAGACCAAAAGAATGCCATGGAAACACCTGTAGATCCATCCTTGTTTGAGGATCTGGAGAAGAAGTACTCCAGCGTGAAAGCTTCGACTCGGTTAGAAAGGAAGTTTCTTTTTGATCAGATCAGCAGAGAGCTTATCCAGATATTAAAGCAGTTTTCGGATCCACACCCTTGGGTTAAACGCAAAAGGGCCTGCCCGAAATGGGATACAAACAGGATACAAGAGACTCTGCGTGATTTGGTCACAAGAAAAGAAGAGAAACCAAGCAAAGATGATGTGGAGGAGAAGGGGTTGCAGTGGCTGAGTTTGGAAGATGACATTGAAATCATAGGTAGAGATATTGAGGAAATGCTGACAGATGAACTCATAGCAGAGCTTGTAGTAGATGCAATCTTCTAGAAAGTTACATAATGTATTATTACATACTTTGAAGTAAAAAGAAAAAAAAAAACAGGAAAATGCAATATGTAATGACAGTTTCATCATATGAGGTGATGAATAAAGAAGCATGTGTCCCTGAAAAAAAGCATCAATCATCATCTACCTGAAAGTTTTTGATCTTTCTTGATGAGTAATGAGAATGGAATAGGGAAAGTCTTAACCTTTTACCATTGATATGATTCAAACTAAATCAGAGAAAATCAGTACAACAAATAAACAAAAGTGTGTGATTTTTTTTAGTTTTCCGGATTTGCCATTGGGAGTGATGAAGGAGGTGGTGTCCAGAATTGGGCATTTTTGACCTTTGAGAGGCAGCCCAATACTTCCAAAGGAGTGATGTCTCCAGTCACAGTAACCTTCTTTGAAGCAAAATCTATGCTGAAGGATGTCACACCTGCTTATTGCCAAAAACCCATTATAATTAGCTTAAACCCATTTAACAATGGTACATAAACCGGTTCTATTTGGATGCACATTTACCAATTTCTCAACCTTGTGCTAGACGAAACTGCTGTTTCAAGCTATAGAGGTAAATCAAGAAAGTAAATTTGAATGAATCAAATCCCTCTTACCCTAAACCAAATTGGCCAGTACGCGAATTGAAATGAACGATTAAGAAAAAACTAAATTTCTTTTTTCATAAACCGGCGATACACAAGATATCTAGACCGATTTGTTATCTATCCTCAAACAGATCCGAATCCTGGATAATGCTGGATAGCCACATATAGTGCTGGATAATCACGGATAATAATGGAAAATTTGGAGTATCCCGTACCAAACACAAAATATCCTGTTTATAAATAGTCACATTAAATACTTATAGTATATAATATGTTCAGGATAATATTTTCATGTTTTTAATATTTTTTTTATAAGAAAACACTATTTTATCAGAAAATAAATACCCTTTTTCAGATTTTTAGTCAAATATAAATAAGAAAGTAATTTTAGTGAAATAATCAGATTGGGTACATGGATAGCCGAAATGTTTGGATCGAGTACAGTGTTCTCCACCCTAGTCTTCTATACCAAACAAAATTAACATGAAACCAAAAATGTGTTTTGGCAAAACATGCTAATACTATATATATATATATATATATATATAGTTTGGTAATCAGATCTCTTATACTAAAAGACAAGGCTCCCTTAAGTAAATAGGTATGTGTTTCTCTAAATAAGAAAATCTAGGATAAACTCATAAATACCGTAAAAATCTAGAGTTTCTCTAAAGGTAATAAAAGAAGATTTACCTTGCATTCTGGATAGATGTTTCTTGACTTTGCCTTCACAGCCTCTGCAGTGACAGTGAAGAGACACTCTAAGAACAACCACCTGCACCATTCCAAAAAAAAATAAAAAATACAGCCTAATCAAATCTCTCTTTTTTTATATATATATATATATATTCATGCCACTCATTGCACGGTAAACGACAAACTTTGCTAGACTTGCCTGGTCTGAACCAGAAGAAGTCTTCTTCACCTTCTCTTCGACGGCACTACCAGAGCCTCTTTTTGGCCCAGAAGCTTCACCTTCCTCCGTTATAGCCGTCTCCTTACCATTTGACCCGGATAAAGAAACCGGCGGTTCGGGTCCAAGAAGATACCTAGTAGAACCAGGAGGGGTTTTGGTAACGTCACACGCGGGTCCAGCTACGCAGCCAAAACTCTTCCTCGCTAAGCTAATATTATCACTGCTTATTAGCTTCAACAACGACCCTGAGTTGCTCCTCCTTCCTTTATCCACCTGAATAATCTTCCCATCTCCGGAGGAGGGTGATGCGGGTATTCTCGTCATTTTAGAGAGCTGACGGTACGGTGCAATGTAGTCGTCGCCGGAAGAGCACGGTGCCGTGAAAGATCTCCGACCATCTTTGATAATCGGGTTGTGACGGTCTATGGCTCGTGCCGGGACACTCCGTTCGTCGTGGTTAGCCGTAGCTGTCGATGCTTGCGATGCGCAAAACATATTTGCCTTTCGTGCTTTCTTAACCTTTTTTTTTTAGATAGAAGCTTTGCAGAAATAAAGCTCATTAATATATATAGAAACAATCATTTATACGTTACATATATGTATATATGTGTATGTGTGAGAGTAAATTGATAATGCGTCAGTTTGTCACATGAGCGTGTAAAGTGTAAGGTCAGAGTAACAGAGAGTTGATGGTAGAAACGCTCTTGTATTGTCCACATAAAACACATTAGAAGTTGAGATGTCACTATTGGCTATTTATGTGCTACATTACATTTATTCTTCCTTGGATATATTCATATGTTTGCTTATTGAATTCGACCGATCAGTCTTTGTTCAGAAGTTGAAAAGATTATATAAAGGGTATAGAAGGGAAGACTTTAATTACAAGTTTTTATTTTAACTAGGTAGAAGGAGAATGAATACAGCAAATTAATTAAAGCGATCTCTGATTCCTTTTATCTCAAGTTCTAACAGACTGGAATCAACACTATCGAACAAACACCTAAAGTGGAAACAAAAATGCCTACCGCTCATTTTTGTAGCTCAATCAGCTCTGCCATTTGCTGTAAATTCCTCTCTACATTTGCATTCTATATAAATGCCTCGATTAATTCAAAAAAACTAATTTTATGCATCTGCATTTATATTCGAATTTTCTTTATTTCATTTTTTTTAAAATGAAACAAACACGAAACAAAAATTAGAAAGCTTTAACAAATAGTTTTTGTTTAAAATGCTAAATGTTATTGAAAAACAACAAACGGAAACAAACAACCGAGTCCATCAGATGCCTTTTAACATTCCAAAAACCTAATGTTTTGTAACTTTGTATGAACCGAGGGAGTATGCCCAATACAGATATAATGTGAAGGGTACAAAGGCTAATCTTTGTGTTAACCGAGAGAGAAATTTACTCTTCTTCCACTAAAATTGAGCCCAATGGGGCACTAATAGCAAAATCCATTTAAGACAACGAAAAAGAACAAGTATATTAGCTAATAATTGGTAAATAAAACAAGAAACATATATAGTTACCAATTATTAGCTAGATCTCAATTAGGCACACTGCACAGTCTATAACACTAATTGTATATATATAAGTTACTCAAAAACAATAAATTTTGTCCAAAGAAAAAAGTTATTCAAAAACTTGACCTAAACACTTGAGAACTAATTAATGCAGCTCATAGAGCCGACCCAAACTTATCAGAGGCTTTAGAGGCTCTACTCCATTTTTTTTTAAATGTGTTTAATTTTTTCAAAATAAAAAAAAAAGAAAATAAAAATTCTAAAACAAAATTTGCTAAAACTGATTTGGGCTTTAAACCATGGCCTACTTGGCCTATGTCCTGGGCCGGCCTTGGCAGCTCAGGATCAAGAAAGGACGTACCAAACAAACCAATTGTTACTACATATAATACTCATCGTGATCATAATTTTTTTTATTTGTTTGATTTGTTTGGTAAACGTAATCCCAGATTTAATTACCATTACATTTTGTAGAAAGAAAGTTTAAAACAAAACAAAATATACAAAATTTAAGAAACCCAACTCAATGAATTCACTACATGCGAAGGAGGCTAATTTTGTTCCCTCTACTTTTTTAGGTCAGAACGAGAAATTGTCATTTTGGTGAATCTTTTTTTCTTCAAAAAACTTCAATTACTAGCTTTTTCTTAGAGATAGAAAATGAAAACAACTGATAACGATAAAAGAAATTTGGATCAAGTTGTGCACTATTTGTACATGGTTATTTTTTTCTTCAAAAGACTCCTGCTCTCCCTATTTTTTAAACAAATATTCAATTTATGATTCTCAAAGATCCAATATTTGCTTCTTCTTTTCATTATTTTTTAAAAACTTGATTTAGGGTTTCAATCTCTAAATTTAACTTTCCTCTTAAAGCAGAAATGTCTGTCATTCGGAAAATGATAATTGAACCATTCACAGCAAGGTCAAGACTGAGCAGACTCAAATACATTTATGATTTCTGATCAAACAATTAACCTTTGTTTGTGGCACCATTTAGCCCAAGCTCCCACAAATCCAACAAATTCAACGGACTTGAGTCATTTGGTTTCCATGTATTTATTTGGTGAACAAATCCAACTATTGGCCCAGTTATCGAACTCTATCTGTTTTTTGTTTTGGCAAGCCCAAATATAATATAATAATTCGTTTATCTTAAGTTGGACTTTAATGTCTAACAACTAGTGGGCTTTATAAAAAGACTCTTAGATCGAAGAGATTTTAGATTTTTAGTGGAATGTAGAGAAGATATGGAATCGTGGTGATAAGTTGCTAGGAGAGAAACAAGGAATTATCCTTATGAGATTTGATTCTTAATATCTTTTTTTTGTGAGATTTGATTGATCTAGATATGGAATTGGTGATATATAAATTATCCTGAGAAAAAAATCGATTTGTGCTGATTCTACATTATTTATGCTCTGTTCTTTTCTATACTCTTGCAAAAAATGTTTTATATTAGATGCAATTTTGTTGGTGATGTTTTTTCTCAAATGTAGGGACAAACGCAACATACAAAAAAATGACGTGTAATACAAGTTAAATCCATATTACTGCGCTTTAATCTTAGACAACTAACTTTCGGCTATTCTAAACTATCACTATCGCTTATCGTTATTTAAACGTACTAATTTATCGAACCATAATTCAAAACTATTTGAATTAGTATGACAAGACAGGATTATTTTAGATAATTTCAGAGTCATACAACAAAACGGGGATGTAGCTCATATTGTAGTTAGATAAACGATAATTTTTCTGCCTTAAGAGATACTGATCTATTCGTCTTACAGAACTTATTCAGAAGCAACATGAATCCGAGCACCGAATAAAAAAAAAAAGAAACAATGGAAAAAGAGAAGCGAAAGAAACGTATCCTAAAGAAGAAAAATAAGAGAAAAAGAAAGAATTCTCTTACTTGGACCAAGCAACTGCTTCAATATCCGTTTGAGCACTTGTGTACAATTCTAGCCTCTTTGCAATCGAAGTCCTTCGCTGCTGAACCGCAGAATCCTCATCCAACAATTTCGACAATTTGCTCATCTAATTTCAACACAAAACCCCTTTTTTTATAGATTCTTAATCATCATCATCATCATATATGTATACTGTCTCAGTATTATGTAGTTTAGTTTGTACATGGTTATTTTTTACCTCTTTTCTGGCCAAGCTCAGTGAAGAAGTAATCAAGGAGGCTTCGTTTTGCTTCACGGACTTGACAGTAAACGATGGATTTTGGTATGGAGTTTCTCAACCCGGCGCAGACCATATTCACGTAAGACAACACATATTGGAACCGATTCTTCTGAGATAGGCATCGTTGTATCTGTCGAAAATCGAATGTGTCGGGCTCCCGCCTTTTTTCAGAATCTTGTGGGAGTTTCCTGAAGAACTCGACTGTTAAGTAACCAGACTCCATGTCTACTATAGCAACAGAGTTGCTTTCCTGCTTTCACCTCTCATTCGATCCAATGAATCAACCGCTGCACCTGATACTTCCACTCTCGATCAGTGTTGGATATTGTTTCAGTTCCTGTTGCATGCGATGAGACTAAACACATAATTATGTTGTTGTTCAGTTTGTGAGTACCAGCAGAGACTTATGTGCTACATATGTGCTACATTACATTTATTCTCCTTTGGATATATATATATATATTCCATATGTTTGCTTATTGAATTCGACCGATCAGTCTTTGTTCAGAAGTGGAAAAGGTGATCAAAAACTAGGTATGGAATATATCCAAAGTAGAGGGAAGACTTTAGTTGCAAGTAGACATGGAACTTGCAACTAAAGTATTTTATAGAGGGAAGACTTTAGTTGCAAGTTTTTACTTTAAACTAGGTAGAAGGAGTTATGAATATAGAAATATTTATTGAAGCGATCTCTGATTTCTTATATATTTCAAATTCTAACAGACTGAATCAACTCTATCGAACAAACACACCCAAAGTGGAAACAAAAATGCCTACACCCGTTATTTTTGTAGCTCAATCAGCTACCATTTGCAGATAATTCCTCTCTACATTTGCAAATGCCTCCATTAATTTTAAAACTAGTTTTATGCATTTGCATTTATATTAGAGTTTTCTTTGTTTCAGAATTTATAAAATATGAAATATTTTTCTATTCTATTTTTTATAATAACAAAAATGCAAACACGAAACAGAAATTAGAAAGTTTTTGTTTAGAATACTAAATGTCACTGAAACACAACAAATGGAAACAAACAACCGAGTCCATCAGATGTCTTTTAAAAACATTCCAAAAACCTAATGTTTTGTAACTTTGTATGAACTGAGCGAATATGCCAATACAGATATACAAATGTGAAGGGTACAAAGGCTTATCTTTGTATGAACCGAGAGAAAATTTTACTCTTCTTCCACTAAAATCGAGCCCAATGGGGCACTAATAGCAAAAATCCATTTAAGACAAAAAAAAAAAAAGAATATTAGCTAATAGTTGGTAAATTTGATTGAGTCTTGGTGAAAGAACAGATAAAAACAAAGAAACAAGAAAAAAAAGAGCAGAAGAAGAAGGAACAAAAAAGACGTAGCAGAGCTCTTGCAAAAGAGACTATACATATATCAATCATTGCAGAAGAAGGGATATAATACTAATATTTGTGACTTAGAGACCTTTGCCTTCGTCTTCGTTCAAGATTCGGTTACGGAAGTCACTAACCATACGAGGCAGACCCTCTCGCAAAGAGATCTTTGGTTCCCAGTTCAGTAGTTCCTTTGCTTTGCTTATGTCCGGTTTCCTCTTGTGAGGATCATCCGCTGTGTTCGGTCGAAACTCAATGGTCGCGCTCGGGTCAATCACCTCCTTCACCACCTGCACACAAAGTTCCCGGTTCAGGATGATCCCAAGCTGAGTTAATTATGATCAAGTTTCTAGCATAAAATCCGAAACAAACTCAAATTCTTCAAACCAAAACTGAACCGCACCGAAAAACCGATTGACTAGAGCTAAATCTTCCCATTTGAATTCATTTCTCTATTTGTGTGGGAAAAAAAAGGAAGACGTAAAAGTAAAACACACCTCTGCAAGCTCAAGCATTGTGAATTCTCCTGGGTTACCAAGATTGAAAGGTCCTACGTGATCGTTTTCCATTAACGCTACAAGTCCCTCCACCTAGATAGTGAGATCTTGTTATATAGCAAGGCCATATAGTCTTTGACACCGCTTGGAGAAATCAATCAAACAGCAGAATGGACTGAAACAGAGGTTGTTTTACATACCAAGTCAGAAACATACTGAAAGCTTCGAGTTTGTTTTCCATCACCATAAACAGTCATTGGGTGTTTGCGGATGGTCTGCGTAGATATAAAACATAGTTCTGTGAGACTCTGTTTTTAAAAAAGGCTTTAGCGATGAAGAGTTGATGAAAGAGATAAACCTGGGCAACAAAGTTACTAACAACACGCCCATCATCAAGGCACATTCGGGGTCCATACGTGTTGAAAATACGAGCAATTCTAACCTGAAATTTGAAAAAGTAGTTAGAGACGACTCATATATCCTTGATACGGACAGAACAGTCATCAGTTCTAAACATTCCAACAAACAAACAAAAAAAGAAGAAGCAACATCATCAAATGTAAACATCTTGATAAACAGCAACAAGCTGATTTGGAAACTACAAAATTCCATGTGTGAATGAGTGTGAGTTGCAAAATGTATAATTTCTCAATTAAGATAGCTAAGAGATAGCAATATACAATCCATGGGATGATTATTAGATTGTTACCTCCACACCTGCACCTCGGTGATAATCCATGGCTAGTGTTTCTGCAGTACGCTTTCCTTCGTCATAGCAACTCCTCTCACCTATAAAAAGATATCAGTAATGAATGACCAACCTCTCGTTTACATATCTAATGAACTCAGGAGCAAATACAGAAGATTCCAACTCACCGATCGGGTTCACGTTTCCCCAATACGTCTCCTTCTGTGGATGTTCAAGAGGATCTCCATATACTTCACTTGTGCTGGTGAGCAGAAACCTTGCCCCAACTCTCTTTGCAAGACCCAACATATTGAGCGTGCCCATTACATTTGTCTTGTAAAACCATCGTTAAGGATCAACCACTATCTTCATCAGAATAAAAACTCATTGTCCCAATGGACGCATTTCATCACCAAAGATCATATAATAATTGCAAGAGATTCTACGTGCAACCGAAAAAAAACTGTGTGATTGAAACTAATAATGGTGAACAGAAACCTAATGATGCCTAAATTGAAACGGTGGATTTGCAATCAGAAGTGGCATTTAGGAAGCAAATCACGATCCATAGCAGAAAAACGATAATAGTAATCAAAAGGATATGATAGTCTTCACTGGATTATACTTGTAATGAACAGGTGAAGCTGGGCAAGCTAAATGGTAAATCTGATCCACCTCGAGGAGGATTGGCTCAACCACATCGTGTCGAATAAGCTCAAACCTCGGATTCGAGAACAGATGAACCAAATTATCCTTCCTACCCGTGAAGAAGTTATCGATCACAATCACTTCATCTCCCCTCCCGATAAGCTTATCGACGAGATGGCTACCGACGAATCCAGCTCCACCGGTCACCACGATCCTCAGTCTACGCCGTCCAATACCGACGGGAACCCGACCGGTTTTACCTCCGCCGTAATTAAAACTCATTTTAGAAGGCGAATAATTATCGACGACGGCGGTGGAAACAGATCTGGTGATGAGGGAGGTGGATTCGGCGGCGCCTAAACGGGAGAGAGAAGGCTGGAGGATGAAGAAAGTGGATCCGATCAAGATCCCGACGAGGATGAAGAGGAGACGCTGTTCACGGAAGAGGTAGTGGAGCGATCTGGGAAGGGATCTGGGATGCTTTAAGGCCTTGGGAGAGTAAGGACTGGATTGGCTCATGGGAATCGTCTCCTCGTCGCGCTTCGAGCTCATTTGCTTGTGAAGCTGCTTCATTGTCTCCGAATAGAGCTTCGTCGCCGGTAAATGAGATCTCAGAATTGCCGGGAAAAAGGTTTGGATCTGGACAGATTCAACCGTTTGAGAAGAAGAAGAAGAGGAAATAAGAGCGATGGTAGTTACACGGCGATTATTTGATGCGCCATATTGCAATAGTTCGCTCTCAAATTTTCCCTTTTCCTTATATATTTTTTAGTCAGAGAAATATATGTTTTTGACAAAAAAAAATTCCAACGATTTCTGTATGTGATTTACTTTGTTTTTTAAATGTGAATCTTTTTTAGTAATGTAATTAAGTTAGTCCATTACTTACTCTACTTATATGATGAAAATGTGATAATTAAGTTAGTTCATTACTTACTTACTTTACAGATTATTCTATACAATTTTTGGAACTTTTGTTTTGGGTAACGGGATTAATTAACATAATTTGTGTTTGATTTAAAAACACTCCTCGAGGCCTTTATACAATAGGCTTAATAACAGAATGGCTTAATAGAGGTCCGTTATACCTTAAATTGGGTCGATGAATCGAATGTTCCCGGTAGCCTTTAAAACTTTGATTCGTCTCCATACTCCAAATATATCATCACTCAGCAAGGAGGGAGGTATAAATAACTTTAGTAATTAGGCACAGCACCTGTTTCAAAGTAGTCTTTAACACACCAATGAAGCATAAATTAAGTTCAAATTCAATTATGATACATTTTCAACATTCAATTTTGGTTGGTAACATCCATCTGCGCAAGCAAAGTTTCATAAACCCATTTGAAAAGATGTTCAAACTTTACATTAACACATATACACACATAAGAAACAATTTCCTTTGAATTTATAAACCTTCTCAGAGTGTTTTCTAATATATTATTTCCGGATAATTATAAGAGTTGCTATATTTTTATATGCAGCAAAATATCCTCTGCCAAGCACAAAAACTCAAAGCAAACTTTTCAAAGAAAAAGTCTCACTAGACTAAACAGCTTTATTCTTAACTCATTAATATCTCTATTTAAGTGAACATTCCATAAAATACGCGTTTCGTTCGCTCAAGTTGATAGAGACAAGCCTCGTATAGATTAACACGATGGATGTTATTATATTTATAGTTTTCTATTAACTTGTGAGATTTCTTGTAAGAATGGGCTAATGAGAGTAAAATAATCAAGAAAACGGATATAACAGCCACACCAAACTTCCATATGCCTAATTATGTATCTAACTCGTCACGTTAGACTTTCTATTACATATTCCCAGTGACGATTTTTGTTGGGTTTTCGTGTGTAGCTCTACAACATAAAACTAGAAGCTGAACGTCTCCACGTTTTGATGCCACAATTTTCACATTCATCATTTCCTTTTTGTTACACCAGTCCTCCGTACAAATCCATATCCATTCACCTTATACGTTTTTTTTTGTTTTTGCTTGAAGGCTTCACTCACACATGAATGAGTAATCAAAAATACTTGAAAGATTACACGCCATTAGTTTCATTACGCCTAATGGCATGCCTTTCGTTAATCTAATATGATACCATGCCAAAATCCTAATTATGAGAGTATCTTTTGATTAACCAATTGCAAATACACCGCTACACTAAATGTTAAAAGAATTCCAGTTTATAAATGATTTGATAGTGATAGAAATTTGTAAATAAAATTTCATTTCAGGTTTTAGTTTCTCTTTTATTCATTTAGTTACTACTTTACGAAGGTAACAAAATTCACTAAAGCTAAAAACCAAACCATCTTCTTCATCAGTCAAACATTGTCCACACCGAAAAACAGTGTCTTTCGAGCCTGTGATTGAATATAGAAAACTCGTGACATATATAGATAAATACAAGAAGAATGGCAGAAAAATGTTACTATCGTCTTTACTGTCAGGACAATATACCTTGTACACATGCATGAATTTACCATTCTTTTTTCTTAGAACAATTCCGTAGAATCCGTATAAACCAAGTACAGGATGAAATAGACACGCAATATTATGAAGAAAAAAATCGGAACAAAAACACTTAACATAGGTTTTTTCACAAAGTACCTTAAGCCCCAAGAAAGAGACGTATGCATATACATATATGGAAAACTGTGAATGGATTTGCCCAACTCCTCACCTACTCGTTAACTTCATTCATATACATACACCCATACACAAAAAAGGCTACGTGTGTGTATGAATCAAAAGCTACAAAACCCAAAGTTAGATATTTAGAGATCACCAAACAAATTGACAAGTTTCTATCTCATTTATTCCATCCAAACATCCTATAAAAGTCTCATTTCTATCAAAACTATTTTGTGGGTAAAAAACTTTAGACACATTAGCTGAGAGGTCAAAAGGTTTTTAACCAGACGATATTTCACGTGATGTCTGGTTTGCTCGGTAAATTATCTCCGGCCAGACGGGTTGTAAACGGCGATGACCTTCCTCTGTTTTACAATGACCAGAAATCAGTGGATCTTCAGAGATGTCAAAGGAACACACCAAAAGTGTCTATCACACTTGCGGAGCTTCTCATGAGTGTGGAAGATGAGCAGAATGGCCATAGTCGGGCTTTGGATGTTGCGGTTGCCTCCAATTTCTGGTCCTCGGTTCCGTCTTATTCCCTGTCTTCTTCTTCTCCGTTCGTTCTTTCCTTCAAAGACTTGACTTACAGCGTGAAGATCCAGAAGAAGTTCAATCCAATTCCCTGTTTTTCTGCTTCTGATGGTAATGACATGGATATGAATACCAAGGTGCTGCTGAATGGTATCTCTGGTGAAGCCAGGGAAGGAGAGATGATGGCCGTTCTTGGAGCAAGCGGGTCAGGGAAATCAACGCTTATCGACGCATTAGCCAACCGGATTTCAAAAGAGAGCCTACGCGGTGCTATCACCTTAAACGGGGAAGTTCTTGAATCCAGCCTGCATAAAGTCATATCGGCTTATGTGATGCAAGACGATCTCCTCTTCCCGATGCTCACCGTGGAAGAAACTCTGATGTTTTCAGCTGAGTTCAGGCTTCCAAGCTCGTTATCTAAGAAGAAGAAGAAGGCTCGGGTTCAAGCTCTGATTGACCAGCTCGGTCTAAGGAACGCAGCCAAAACCGTGATTGGTGATGAGGGACACAGAGGTGTGTCTGGAGGAGAAAGGAGACGGGTCTCAATTGGAATCGATATAATCCATGACCCGATCATCCTCTTTCTCGATGAGCCAACCTCAGGCCTCGACTCCACAAGTGCCTACATGGTTGTCAAAGTGCTTCAGAGAGTCGCACAGAGTGGCAGCATAGTCATCATGTCGATACATCAGCCGAGTTACAGAATCTTGGGCTTGCTTGATAGGTTAATCTTCCTTTCTAGGGGAAACACAGTTTACAGTGGCTCCCCAACACATATCCCTAGATTCTTCTCAGAATACGGTCACCCAATCCCTGAAAACGAGAACAAGACGGAGTTCGCGCTCGATCTTATCCGCGAGCTTGAAGATTCGCCACAAGGAACAAAAACTCTAGTCGAGTTCCACAAGCAATGGAGGGCAAAGCAAAGCTCAAGACAGAGCAGAAGAAACACCAATGTGTCTCTCAAAGACGCAATCAACGCAAGTATCTCGAGGGGGAAACTAGTCTCAGGAGCAGCAAACCTGAAATCCTCATTTCAAACATTTGCAAACCCGTTCTGGACTGAAATTCTTGTAATTGGCAAACGATCTATGCTAAACTCAAGAAGACAACCTGAGCTTTTCGGAATCCGTCTAGGAGCTGTTCTAATCACCGGAATCATCCTAGCCACAATATTCTGGAAACTAGACAATTCCCCGAGAGGTATACAAGAACGCTTAGGGTTCTTCGCATTCGCCATGTCTACAACGTTCTACACCTGTGCAGAAGCAATACCAGTCTTTCTACAGGAACGCTACATATTCATGAGAGAAACTGCTTACAACGCTTACCGGCGATCATCATACGTCCTTGCTCACACAATCATCTCGATCCCAGCTCTAATCATCTTATCCGCTAGCTTCGCCGCCACGACTTTCTGGGCCGTTGGTCTCGCCGGAGATTCCGAGGGATTCTTCTTCTTCTTCTTGACGATCCTCGCAGCGTTTTGGGCCGGAAGCTCATTCGTGACGTTCCTATCAGGAGTAGTCTCGCACGTGATGATCGGATTCACGGTGGTTGTAGCGATCCTCGCCTATTTCCTCCTCTTCTCCGGATTCTTCATCTCCCGAGATCGAATCCCTCTCTACTGGATCTGGTTCCACTACCTCTCGCTCGTGAAATACCCATACGAAGGAGTCCTGCAGAACGAGTTCGAAGACCCGACGAAATGCTTCGTCAGAGGGATCCAGATGTTCGACAATTCGCCGCTGGGACAAGTTCCGGCCGCCGTGAAAATCAGCCTGTTGAAGAGCATGAGCGGCGTTCTGGGGATTAACGTGACGGCGGAGACGTGCGTGACGACGGGAATCGACATTCTGAAGCAGCAAGGGATCACAGAGATTAGCAAATGGAACTGCTTGTGGATCACTGTCGCTTGGGGTTTCTTCTTCAGGGTTCTCTTCTACTTCACACTCTTGATTGGAAGCAAGAATAAGAGACGCTGATTTACAATCTAATTTCTGTATATTTAAATAAATTTTTAAAAAACGAGATTAGAGTAAGTAACATAAAGGTTTGTCATATTTTATTTTCTTTTTACTTTCGAAAAAAATGTAACTATTTGTAAATTTTCTTTTCTTAGCTAATCCATTACTGATGTTTTTATGTTCTTTAAAATCTCTCGATGACATCATCTCTGTCTTCTAGATCTTCTTCTTCTTTCCCTTAAAGTCTGATATCTTTCCTATTTCTTTTATGATTAATCTTGCCATATTTATTTTTGTGGTCAAAACGATTAATCTTCTTGCCGTATATGATGCCAAAAAAAGGAAAGAAATTATCCATTTTAATGGGCTTGATAAATGTAATTTTAAGCCCAATATTCTAGTCACGTGTGCATGTTTTTTATATCGGTAACATCGTCGTTTGTCTAGCCTGTTAAATCTAAACCGTCGATTCAAACGATCACAACCAATCGCTACCGTTGAGTCTCGTCGGTTTCAGCATTTATACGATAGGGGTACAACACATTAGCTGTGTTGTCCGCGGTTCACTTCCTTCGTTTCGAAATTACTATTAGGGTTACAGCGATTTGCACTCTCCAGGTATGTAGATTCTGTGTGATTATTTGGATCCTTTTCCCCAGATTTATTGTTCTTCGCTCTCTTAATCATCTTGTTTCATTCTGTTTCTTGATTCTCCGCTGAATGTTTTCCTTAGATTTCCTATCTTCATTTTGGAGATTTACATGCGATATTATATATGCGCTTGATAGATTGGTTCTATAAAATTTGCAGCTTGATAATGCCTCGCTTTGATGATCGCTATGGAAACACTCGCCTCTATGTTGGCCGCTTGTCATCTCGAACTCGTACCAGAGACCTTGAGCGTCTTTTTAGCAGATACGGAAGGTAACTAATCAACTTTGCCCCCTTGATTGACCTAGTTTTGTTTTTTGTGTCTCGGGGAGATTAATTGTTTGAATTTTGTCTTCTTTGGTATGAATCTGGAATGATTGTGTTTGATATTCGCAGTGGATGTGTATCCAAAGTTAACACCAGAATCAAAAGGGATAATTTACTCTTTTCTTTGTCTTGGGACTTATAACTTTGCATTGGTACTTTCATCTATGTGGGGGTAAATTATGGATCTAGGTTTAGTTTGTTTTTATTTTTTAACTTGAATGATCTTGTTGAAGGTTTCTGGGGGTTTGCCTAACCTGGAGATGTTTGATGAGTGGGTGGACTTGGTGGGAATTCTCGCCAGGTGTATAGAGAGTGCATCGGCGATTTTGTTTGTAGATTCTTTTTTGCATGTTTATAGGGGAAATGGCCTTGAATCTCAAAAATGGTGTTTGGAAGTACCTTTAAGTAATGATGGCCTTGATTTTCTGGCAACAATTTCCACAGATTGCGAGATGTTGATATGAAGCGCGATTATGCCTTTGTTGTAAGTATACTAATACCTGTCACCTTTATCTAAGGGTTTGATGATTCTTCAAGTTAGTCATGCTCGTGCACATTTATATTTTGTGCATCCATCTTTTGGCCCTCACATTTTGAGAACAGGAATTTAGCGATCCTCGTGATGCTGATGACGCAAGATATTACTTAGATGGACGAGACTTTGATGGAAGTCGCATCACTGTGGAGGCTTCGAGAGGGGTTAGTTGTTTTTGTCTCTATATTACTGTGTTTCTCCATTGGTTTGATGTAAATTACTGATGCGCTGCAAAAATCTTGAATTTTATGATAGGCACCTCGTGGTTCTCGGGACAATGGTAGTAGAGGTCCACCTCCTGGTTCTGGTCGCTGCTTTAACTGTGGTGTTGATGGTCATTGGGCTCGAGACTGCACAGCAGGAGACTGGAAGAACAAATGTTACCGCTGTGGTGAAAGAGGACACATTGAGAGAAACTGCAAAAACAGTCCTAGTCCAAAGAAGGGCAGGTACTTAATATTTCAATTCCTTGTTTTTGCACAGTTCCTTTAAACTTCTTCTGATATTCTTTTGGATTGTAATAATCCAGGCAGGGTGGAAGCTACTCCAGGTCACCAGTTAAATCCCGCTCCCCTCGCCGCAGAAGAAGCCCAAGCCGTAGCCGTAGTTACAGTCGAGGTCGTAGCTACAGGTCAGTGGTTAATTTGGTTCCTGAAAACTTGTTTTAGTTTGAGCTTTTAAAGCATGCATTAGATAATCATTTTCCCTTATGAGATTCGCTTGGTTTATAAATGCAAGTATAGAATATAAGAGAGGACAAAAACTTAACCATACATAATGATGTTGTTGGTAAGAAGTTTATAATGATATGAGTCTTTGTGGTCTAAATTTGTGTTAGTTTGAGGCTTTGAGCCTTTAGCCTGGACTAGACAACTATTCTCATTGGCATTGTAGAAATGATTCTCAGCTTTGTTGGTTATATATGCAAGTAAGATATAAGAGAGACGTTTTGATGTTCACAATGCTATTTCTTCATTAAGTTATAGGTCTTTTCTTATTAACTAATGCACTTTTGTTTCATCAGTCGATCACGATCGCCAGTGAGAAGAGAGAGAAGCGTGGAGGATAGATCACGCAGTCCTAAGGCAATGGAGCGATCCGTATCTCCCAAAGGCAAAGACCAAAGCATGAGTCCAGACCGAAGAGTGATAGATGCAAGCCCAAAACGTGAAAGGCAAGACGGGTCAGACTATGAAGGTAGCCCAAAAGAGAATGGTAATGGCAAGAACTCTGTGAGCCCCATTATGGGAGGTGAAGAAAGTCCTGTTGGACTTGATGGTCAAGACAGGAGTCCCATTGATGATGAGTCTGAGGTTAACCGTTCTTCCCCGAAAGGCAGCGAGTCACCTTGATGGATCATTGCTCTCAACAGCTTAAAGCTCAGTGTAGCCTTGTGTGCCAATTGATGTTGTTACTTCCCCTTTCTTTCTCCTAAATATTTTCAGGCTCGTTGCGTGACAATGCTTGACTTGCTTTCTTTGTTGACTCGTTGGTTTGTCTTTAGACAGCTTTTAAACTGTGTTATCTTTACAAATTTGTTTTAGCAAGACGCGTCCTCGTTTGTAGACTCTTGTAAGAATAAAGCTTCGACTATTGGTGCTTTGTTTCTACTAAAATAGCTTCTGAAAAATAAGAATATTTTAAGTTCTAAGAATTTCAAAAACAAAACTCTCGATTGAAACGTCAGCCTAATTCTTTTAGCCTCTTTAGTTGACAAACATTTACGATAAAAGATAAAACGGCAATGATTTTGTCTTTGGATGAAGCAAATGTTTGTAACTTTGTATGTTGATCACTATGATTCCTTTTTTCTCCTCTCTACAAAATGTTTATGAGATCAAGCTGTGTATGTACATAAAGGGGACATTGAGTTACAAAATAACTCAGTTACTAGGCCACACTGACCTTAAGCTTCATAGGGTATCTTCAAGGCCAAGTTCGTCCTCGTTTTCGTCACCGTCTTCGAACAGTTTAAGAAACCGGGCCTGCTCTTGCTGCCGTTTCTTCTTCCTCCAATACTTATAACCTACTATAAGTCCCACCGCAACTACACCTAACACAAGTACTACAATCAGTACCACGATTGCAGGATGCATTCCGCGCCTTTCTTCTTCCTTCTCAGAGCCAGATTCTTTATTCGTACCTGCAAAAACGCTCATATGATATTCCCAATCACATTTATCCCGTCTCGAGAACACAATTCAACTATGAAGCTAGAACGGAACATAGAGACGCATGGGGGAGTTTTATTCACGAATGATCTTAAGTGCAAGATGAATGGTTACTCACCAGCTCCGACTTGTGAGCATCCGTGGCAGAGGAAAGTAGCATCGAATTCTTTCTCCTTGACGTGTGTGTATCTACCTTCAGCTGAGAAATCAGAAGGACAAAGCTCCCATTCGTCAAATGTGTCATATTTAAGTGTGTCTTCCTCATAGATTCCACATCTCTTGCATTTTGTTCCGTTAAGTTGGGTAAGTGGCTGGAATATCAAAAACAAAACACAACACATATCTCAAAAGACAGTGATTAATAACCTTTCACCAACTATTTCGATCTAGTCACCATTTTACAAGGGAGAAGTGAAGTATGAATAGCTAGGACTAAGGGAAAGGCAGCTCTCTTTTCCTGGTTTCAGATCAAACAAAACTCAACAAATAACGAAAATTCTTGCTACATATAATCAAAACCAAAATCAGCAAGAAACCAGACAAAAGAAAAAAGAACAAACCTGCCAAGATTCTACGCCTTTAAAAGAATAAGACACATTGAGTTTCTTCACATCAGGAAACACCGTCTTGTTCTCTCCTTTACATTGGAAATAGACTGTAGGCTTAGTCGGGAACCATTCGTGCGTCTTGAAAATCCGAATCGAATCTAGTGTAACTTCTTGTGTTAGTATTGTTCCTGTGACGATCAACAAACAAGCATCGGGCTTAATAAACTACGATCAACGAGCACAAGAAAATTTCGAATTGGGAAGCTAAATCACTCAGAGATGGATTCATTTGTATCAAAACCGAGATAAATTATCTACCCGGGAACGAGCCGAGGAAAATGAAACAAAATACGAAGCCGCGAAAATCCCAACGAGCCGGCGGGATTCGGATTGGCATCGCGATTCCGTATCGAATCGCTCGATCAATCAAAAGATTCAAAACCGATCAGTGTTTGCATAAACGGTTGATCGTAAGGTGACGAGTAATTAGGGTTCTAACTGTGTTGGATCTCGTCGAGCTTTGGTTTCGAGAAAAAGCGTGCTGCCTTATGAACAGACCGAGCCTCTTGCGTTGACCGCTTTGGTTTGCTTTTTATATTACTGTCGACTAGGACACAATAGACATGTCAAAAGGAATTTCCAAAATTAATAATTAATCAACCATCCATGAGTAATCTATTTAATTAAGAGTAGGATACAATTTTTTGGTTGACTTAATCTTCATCTTTAAGATATTTTGTCATCTAATCCACTATTCAATAGCTTAATTAGGGATTGGTTTAGTCTTTAACTAGTTCGTTATGCGTAGTTAAGCTCATGAATAGTGGCCTAATTTCTATTCGGATAACCAACGCCAACCGCACTAATTTCCCATTAAGATTTTGTTCTTTGACTTGCAACAGGTTAAGAAGCCTAATTCCTTTAAAACAAAACAAAAATGTAATTTATCAGAACCCACATTTTAAATTACAAGCTAATGATTTTTTCCCCTTAAAAATCATATACAACAAAAAAAAAAAGACGTTATATGTTTATTTTCACCCAAACAAAAAAAGGATTATTTGTTTATTCTAAAAGGATGAATTGAAGATTGGCATGAATGATCCATCATCATCTTCTTTGAAAGTTGAGTTTGCCAACAAAGAAGGCAAACATAGAAGCCAACGCGATAGGAAAAGCGATCAGAACAACCGCCGTTACCGCCAAACGGTCATGATGAAACCCAAAATAGTCTTCCAAGAATCTTGCAACAGTCGTCGATTCTCCAAAGACATTGATCTCTTGATGTATATCTCCATACTGTGACGTGAAAAACCCGTTGAGTGTCCAAGACGTTGGTGTTATATAATATAACCAAATCCACCACCTTGGAATTTGCTGCACATTTTTCAACAACCAAACAAAAACATTATTGAAACTTTCTCTAAGTAAAACATTCTTATATGCTTGTTAACTAAGATAAAAAAGGATCTTACTGTTTCAGGGATCAAAAACCCGGAAAAGAGGTTAAAGTTAACAAAGAAGAGCGATTGAAGAATCGATGCAACCATGGAGTTTGGTGTGATGGACATGAGGAACATAGCGAGGTAGTTGTAAGTGAGAAGAGAGCAGAACGTAGAGTAGAGTGCCCAAAAGACTTTGTAGGTCGAAGGAAGGAAACCAATCATTGGATATGTTATGATCACAAACTCGGTTGCTTGTATGAACAAATAAGGTATCTCAGTCACAACTTGAGACAATGCATAAGCAGTCGCTGAGTACATCCCTGCAAATCTTTCTCTGTACATAACATTTCTCTCTGTTTCGAAATATTGAAGCGCTGATGCACAATTGTTTATCCCTATGAAGAGCATAGCGCCGTACAAAGCTCCAATTACAGTGAACAAATTCTGTTGCGTATCTCTGCAACAAATGAGAAAAAACAAAATATAGAATTTTTTGTTAATAAAAGATAGAAATTTGAAAACCTTGAAGAGATTTCAGAGTTGCTTACATTTTTTGGCCTTGTTTCCAAAAGAGCGCGCCAAAGATCAAAGAAGAGATTAATGTGTGAATGAGACGCATTAGGTTATAAGAAGGGCTTCTCCAATAAGACAAACTCATCTTCCACAAAATAGATTTGAATTGTCCAGACCAACTCTGTGCAAAAGTTCTTTTAAACTGTAAATCCTTTGATCCAGAATCTGGTTGGCTCAACTGTTTCACAAGCTCGGAGTTGCTCCTATGAGAATCACACACATGTTTTTTTTCATTAAAACCAAAGCTTTTTTAGAAAACACAAAACTCTCATTGTATGCAAAGATTCTAGAGATTCACTCACTTGCAAAGAGCGGATTCATGGTAGATTTTTGCGAAGTCGAGTCCAAGTTCAACTTCTGCAGACTGTGAACTAACATCAAGCATCCATGTTGCTGGATTGTGGTTGTCTCTTATTTTAGGAATGCCTGGAACACTCTGTTTATTTAACCCAACAACGAACAAAGCTGAATAAGTTTGTAATCTGTTTGGTAAGAAGAACCATATAACTAAGAGAAAATTAATAAGCAAAATTTACCTCAAAATACTCGATAACATGACATGAATGTTGGCCTAGTGGTCCTGTGTAGATCATGCGACCACCTCTTTTAAGAAGGACCAACTGAAAATTCAAGTTCAATTAATTTGGTGTTATTTGTAATATAAGAAGTTTTGGGGTCAAAAAAGTATGTTAGTAATTTTATGAGGAGATGTTTGCAAATAACCTCGTCGAAGGCTTCGAAAATGTCGATACTAGGCTGATGAATAGTGCAGACGATGGTTCTTCCAGTGTCAGCGACGTTCTTCACTGCTCGCATAACAATGGCGGCTGCTCTTGCGTCCAGTCCAGTAGTGGGCTCGTCCATGAAGATGATCGACGGATTCGCCACCAACTCCACTGCAATCGTCAGTCGCTTCCTCTGCTCCGTCGACAATCCGCTCACTCCGGCGACTCCCACCAATGCATCCTTTATCTCATCCAATTCGATCGTCTCCAGCACTTGTTTCACGAATTTCTGCTCAGATTTAGATTCCTTAGATACTTTTTGATTTTGGGTCGATTTTAATTGAAGAGGTAAAAAAAGAGGGCTTACAATTTTGGTTGCGGAATCGATTTCAGGAGCTAGACGAAGCCAAGCAGAGTAAATCACAGATTCTTCGACGGTTATGTTTGGTGAGTGAATATCTGTTTGCTCGCAGTAGCCTGAGACTCTCGCGAATGTTTCTTGGAGTTTTGGAAACCCGCTGATTCTGATGTCGCCTTCTATGTATCCGCTTGTTTTTCTTCCGGCTAGAACGTCGAGGAGAGTTGTTTTTCCGGCTCCACTCACGCCCATCAACGCCGTTAGGATTCCGGGACGGAATGCTCCGGTGATGTCTGAGAGAAGTTGCAGCTTCTTGTTAGCATATCCTTGGTCTCTCATCTCCTGAAGACCAGCATTTGAACGTCAAGAAGATAAAGCCAGAATTATGGCGATTTGGTTATATAGTTGGGTTTGATTATTTATACCACGGGAGTATCAACGAAATAGTTCAACTCTTGAAATGTTACAGTGAGTGGCTTGAAAGGTAAGACCATCTTGCCTGTGGACAGGAGGAAATGTTAGTGCAAGAAAATATGGAGAGTAAAAGGAAGAGAGACAACAAAAATCTCACCTGAATTATCATCGTCTTCTGTCTTTATAGGGGAATCTGTTGTCTTTTTCTTGATCGAGGAATCGTCTGTTGTGTCTTCTGTACCTTGCAGCTCAGAGAGTTTTTCTTGCGAGATCATGGCGCGAGATGATGTGGGTGCTGTCATTTGGTGAACCGTGTTTTAAGTATGTGGCGGTCTTGTTTCAAAGGACATACATTTATGTAGTAGAAGAGGAGCTTACATTTCAAGAAAGTCAGAGCAAGAGTGAAAATGGCGTTGAAGAGCACAGTGAAACCCAACAAGGCACACAATGATACCCAATACATGTAACCATCGTAGTTCAGTCCACGGGTTTCGAGTATGGTTCGACCTAAGGTAAGATTATTGGGTTGCATCTACAAGTGTTATCAGCAGAAACTGTTTAGTATTAAAGAAAGAAGAAGATTGTGGGATTAAGAGAGGAAAGAGACTTAAGAGAGAATCACCTGATTCCACCTTGGAGCAAGAAACTCGTTTACCGATAGCCCAATCTCACCGTAACTCAAGGGATTTACCCAGAAACCCCATTTGAGCCACGCGGGCATTTCAGCTGCAGCAAACACAAAACCTTAGAGTCATTCTTGAATGGTACAACTTTTGGAAAGCAGAGGATTGGGTAAAAAGTCTTACTTGGTGGAATGACAAAACCGGCAAAGACAAAAGTGGTTAAGATAGCAAAACTGCCAGCTGTGATTGAAGCAACTACTGTCTGGAAGATTGCTGCTAGACTCCGGAACATGGATATCGCGGTGAAATGAACAAGAAACAGTAGAATGAACTGCCGGAAGAACCTGGAACATTAAACTTCATCATGTTACAGTTGTCTGAACATTCCCAGACTTGAATCAATGTTAACCTTTATTGAGGATTTGAATACCAAGAAACAGAGGGCTAAACTCACCTGGAGGCCTCAGGGGTGTATCCAATGACATAGTATGTGAGACCGGTCCAAACGAAAGATTCAAATAACGAAAGAGGGACCTTTAACACTGTTGCAGGGATTGCATAAGCCCATGCTGGATAGAAACACAACTGCTTCTGCTTGTAAAACACGGCTAGGCGTTGAGCAGTCATAGACAACTCTGGGAATCCGTCGACAAGAAGTATAATGACGGCGAAAAAGAGGGCACTCATATAAGAATTTCCATGAATAATATCAATGCCCATCCGTGTTCGGATAAACACGGTGCATAGTGATGAATGCGGCCATAACAAGCTGCGCACATAAAGCTAGAAAGATTAGGAATACTATCAAAATCGATAGAAGACAAAAAGGAGAGAAATTGGAAACTTTTGTAATGTACCTGAAACGTCTTGAAAACGTATACGAAGTAGTTTCTCTTCATGAGAAGAAACTCTCTTGATATGCATGCTACGAAGAGCTCCCAGTTTGGAAGAGAATACACGCTGAAGGAAAGAGCATCTTTATGGCTTTTTGATCTATCATATGGCTTAGACAGAGCGTCTTCGATTTTCTTCCCGATACTCAAGTCCTTGAATTTCTTTGACAACATGTCTACTGAGATAAACCTATAAGGTAAATCCTCGTGCCGCCAGAATTGTGCTTGGTCCTTTCTTGATATAACCTTCGAAAGCGTAACAAGAGCGAGAGGATCAATAACTCAATGATTACAGAAACGAGAATGGTCATTTTTGGGAACAAAAACTTTGGCTTTTACCTCTTGGAGGAAGTCTGCAACACCTTTCCTTTCAGGGCATCGGAATCCACAATCCTCAAAGAAGTTCAAGACCTCACCACGTGGGCCATGATACACGATTTTCCCCTTGGCCATCAGCATAACGTCATCAAAGAGGTCAAAGGATTCTGGGGCTGGTTGAAGGAGCGAGACAAGAACAGTTGCGTTTGATATGTGAGACAGCTGCTGAAGAGACTTAACAATCTGAAAAGCCGTGGAACTGTCTAAGCCGTTTGTTATTTCGTCCATAAACAGAGCCTTTGTTGGACCAACGATCATCTCGGCTGCAAAAATTAAGAGCTTCAAGTACTGCTTTAGAACAAAACATGTCTTGACAATTTTGCAAGTTTAGAGAGCTATGAACTAACCTGTGGTAAGACGCTTCTTTTGCCCCCCTGATACTCCTCTCCTCATCACATCTCCAATCAAAGTTTCTGCGCAAATGTCAAGTCCGAGAATCTGCAAATGCAACAGAAGACATAAGAACCAAACAAGAAGGGACAGAAATTCAGCCGAGCTGTCAAAGAGACTATACCTTCAAGATGTAATCTGTTTGCAGACTTCTTTCAAGTCCTTCGACCGATATTGCCTGCGCAAAAACAAAAGATTCTAGTCAACCACCGATCTTAAAGGTTAGGTTCAATATACACTTCAGGGATAAGAGAGCGTTACTTTCATGTAAGCATCCACTTCTGTGTCAGGAATGATTCCTGCTTCCTTTTCTCTTTTACTGACTTCCATCATAATATCTGTTTCCGCAGGGGCAAAAAAGAAAAAAAATCAACAATACATACATTTTAATGCAATCGAGAGTACATTGATTGGTTGATAAAATCTACCTGTTCGGCTACCAACGCCCTGACAACGAGCTGAGAAGTCAACTGTCTCCCTAACTGTCATCTCTGCAATGTGCAGATCATATTGACTTATATACGCCGAGGTTTTCTGAGGAACAAACTCGTCCAGTCTGTGTCCATTGTAAGAGATTTCACCTGAACACTGGAAAAACGAGAAAAAGGTACACAACTTCACACATCTGCAGCAAAACACACAAAACAGATGATAAAATGATATAGTATCTTCTTTCATCATTAGAACCTTTAGATTGTTTTCTAAATTTCCTGACAAGGCCTTTAACAAAGTTGTTTTTCCGCATCCAGGAGGACCAAGCAACAGTGTTAACCTGCAACAACAAGATGATAAATACTTTTCAAAACTTTGATCAAGACTAGTGAGGAGATACAGTAAACTTCTTCAACTACTAACCTTCCCGGCTTTAGAATGCCATTAACATCATTCAGAATGTTGATCTTGGCTTCACGCGTTTTTGCACCTGTGAGCTTCACAAGTTCCTGCAGAAAAGAAACACTTTAGGATTCAACCCAGAGGCTTTTAAAGCAAACGCAGAATCAAGACAATAACAACTTTTTTGAATTTGCAGAAATTGTTGAGTACTCACAGAGAAAACGCGCTTAGCAGTGTTCCACAGTGTTGGAAGTGCCTTCCCTTCAACAATCTCGCACTCGGCCTCTACTTTCAAACTCTCGTACCTCACTTCTATAGTCGGTAACTCCATCCCGACTCTGCATAACACAGTTTCAAGCTCAAAGTTCCAAACTTAATGGAATCGAAATATTCACAAAATGGGGTAAAATTTTAACCTGTCTATTCTTCTTCTGATTTTCTTGAGCAACTTGAGATTATCATTCTCAATGTGTTTGATGAGTTTCTCAATCATCAGATGACGTTCCATGGCTCCAAGCTTTGTGACATCAACGACTCTCTTTCCTTTCTCGGTCATGGACTCATCGCCATCATCGAGGAGAGTAGATCTCATGCGTTTGACGGTTGGTAATCTCTCGATCTCAGCCCATTGCAGAGCATACTCTGCATTATTATCATTACCATCACCATCATGATCAGGTTCATATCTTGAAGAGCTGCTTCTGAAACTCGAAGTGTGTCTCCGGAACGATGATCTGATGCTTCTTCCAATCTCTGCAAGCTCCACTCTCAACGACTCAATCTCGTCTGCTCCACCCATATGAGCCATGAGCACTCTGAAATCAGAAATTCAAAGTCTATTTGAGAGATATGCTCAATGCTTTGACTTATATATAATTTATACATTTATGGATTGTTCAAACTGACACATTTCAATGATGTAAGTGAATACATCAGCTTCTAAGTTCTTGAAATTTGTTTCTGCGGCTTCCAAGGTCATTTTATTTAATAAATTAATAATAAAAACACATGCTATCAATTATTAACAAACCTAGTTTTAGAAGAGAAAGATTAGTTATATAGTATTAATTATTATTTGATAAATGAAAATGCTGTGATACTCAAAGTTGTCGTTGAAAGCTGTAAGATCGTGGAGGATTGAGTATCAGTTTTATATTCATGATGTCTAGGAAATGATTCTGGCTCATGTCGTCATGCCTTTTTTCTTCTTAAATTATGTTATGATTTATAACGTTCATAATTTAGATTCCCTTCAACAAAATCTTATATTTATATAAACAATTATTTGTTATTTTATGTAAATGTATTACATATATATATGTTTATATTGGACATTTCCAGCCAACAGCTCCAGCATGAAACCCGCCAATTTTACTACAAGAAGAAAAAGGAAGAACTTGGACATGATTAAGATCACTTCCGTACCCGTTTTGGATTTAAATTTGTGCTTGATTACCAAGATTATTGCGATGACTTATACACAATAGTGTTATAATTGGTTGTTTTTTTTGGCAAACGAATCACTTTATTTACAAATTCATATATGTATTAAATTAGATAACCAAAATTTTCAGACCGTTCGTCTAAGACTAACGGTATATCATAAACCAATGCTACCAAGATAATATATTGGTAAACTAGCTTCGATGTATGAACATTCTTGATCTCCTTCATTTCAATCAAAAGTCAAAATTAAACTTATTGAATTACTGATATTTGAATTGATTTTAATATTAGATGATATTTCAAGTCAATAAAACTTTAGTTTGAATTTGGTGATACTAAACTATATAAGTGAGAAAAATTGATATGTATACTATTAACGAATTGATAACTACGAACTAAAATAAACTGAGAATTTAATTTGTTGCTAGTACACAAATACAACTCTTGGATGCTTCCTTCAATTCTTTTCCAATCCACAGTTAGAAAAACAAAAAACACCACATCAATGATAAAAAGAATGAATTAGTATTCTTTACTTGTTTACTAGTATTTTCCTAGCAACGAATGCAGTAAGAAATGTTATTTATATAATTATATGCATATAAAATCATTAGGTCAAAAAAAAGTTAAGGAAAAAGAGGATGAAAGCAATGACATAATAAGATGTTGATGGAAAAGTTGGTGACAAAATCAAAAGTAATAATTAATGAATCAGCATGACACAGCCCTCCCGCAGCTAAACCTCCTTCTATGCGATTTGTCTCTTTCTTTTGTTCTATTGAATTCGTTAATGACCTCTTCATATTCATACAACAGTTTTAAGGCATTTCTTTGGTCTTTTAACTTTTGAAGATTAATCTTACGATTGGAGTAAATCGTACGCAACTCATTAAGCAAAAACAAAAGAAAGACCGTGAGCATTATTAAAATCGAATTAGTTAAACTTGTTAACTTCGAAGAAAGGCAAATTTGTTTATAAGGTTTTGACAAACTCGCGGCGGGCAGTATGTGAAGCATAGCCGTATGCATAGATGAAAACATAGTTGTGACTTTAAAAAAACATCGGATATGCTATTGTTTTTGGCTCATTATTGAAAGAATAATTCAAAGGACTTTCTCATTTGATTCATGTAACTTCGTGCATGTTATATTCCTTAACCCGTCTTATAGAATGACTTGCAAAAAGTAGAAAAATGTTTTCTACTCATCTCTTTTTTTTTTTTTTATAACCCAAGACATAGAGTAGAGGCTGAGTCCCACGACTAGGTGTCTACTGAAATGTGTTAGAAAATAGGAATATATTCTAACAAAATGTAGTTTCCAATTAATTATCTTTAATATTAGTATTACTTAGATCGCATTTTAACAACTGTCTACCATTTATTTTAGAATATCTGTGCATATAGCGTAAGTGCGTAACAATATATTTATACTTAGATCAAACGACGGATTAGTTGCTTTGTAGAGAATTGTAAGAGCATCTTAAACAAACAACGACCAAAAAACAACTTTTTACTTATGGTTCTTGTAAAATCATTTTTCTTTTCTTTAATTTTCTTTTAGTCGGGTTCACTAAACAATGAGTGGTTGCTTGTACATCACAACTTACAAGTTACAATATTAAGCTTCTTGCTTACAATAAACTTACCAACAAAATGGTTCACAATTAAGATGTACTCTTTAATGTTGAAACTAGGATCTTATTTTGTAAAAACTATAATAATGTATACAAACAGTAAAAATAAGATTCAGAAATCTGATCTAAATGGCCTTTAATTGCAGAGGTGAATGAGAAAAGTTAAAAATAAAAGTTTTGTTCACTTGAGAGGAGCAAGAATGGTGTAGAGAAGGAGGAAAGAGACAATGACGATGGCTCCAATCAAAGTGAACGTTGGACTAGTCCAGAGCATGAGATTGGATCTCTCTGTTCTTTTGATGGGATCGACTTCTTCCGACAAGGGAAACTCCGATCTCGGAGGATTCCACGTCACGTACTTGTCGACGTTGAACTGGGAGAAGAGTGTCTTCTTGCTCTGCTTCTTGAAATTCTTCCACGCCTTGTCCCAATCCCTCGACGATTTATCACCTGAGTGAGAGTGACCCACATAAAAGCAATTCTTTAACCGATCCGAATCCAATTCTAACTTAAAAGAAGATTATATAACGAGTATTTGGTTCTCTCACCGTTTTCGTTTCCGTTTTTGGGAGATTCGCTTTTGGAGCAACGGAATCTAGAGGAGGAGGACGAAGAGAATCTAGGGTTTATCAGGCAGATATTGGTGGGGGATTTTAAGACGGAGATTCGAACGTTAATGTCCATTTCCGATTTCGAGTATCTTGAGTGGTGGTAATCTTCGTCTTTTGTTCCGATTTTTCTCCGCCGGACAATGTTGTTTTCTCTTAGCCTTTCAATCTCTTCATGCATCGTCGGTTGCGACACGTGGCTTCTTTTGGGACCCATTCTATTCTATTATGAAAATCTGAACCGGAGTTGCTATTAAACGGTTTAATAAGATTGGCTCGGGTTTAGGGAGATATCTGACTAGCTAGTACCGGACCAAAAAAGCTTCCTATTGAGAGAGGAATCATACTCGATATGGGCTTTTCAGACTTGAAAGGCTTTTCATTTGCAACGTAAAAATCAAATGAAACTATATAACATATGAATTAGACCCATGACACAACAAACCTCAAAATGCAAACAAATTCTTCAAGAGAGGGTTACTTAATTCTTGCCAAGAGAATACTCAAGGACAAGTTGAAGATCCATGCTCGTCAGTGTACACAGTCTCCAGTTGCATCTTCCTTTGGCTTTTAGTTTTATGTGCGGTCTTATCTTCTTCTCACTAGACCCACACTCTTATTCCCTCTCTTAATCTCCACTGTCCATCCAAATTGGACGGTCAAGATCTTATCGCACATATACTCTTCATTTCACACATAGTATCAACTTGTGCTTAAATGTTTTTTCAGTTCATTATTGTATTTTTTTTATAAAAAAAAAATCTAAATTAAGAACCAAAAAATAAACATGAAATGTCTTCAGTTGTCAAATAAATATCCGTACTTGGTATTATAATTTTATCTTCTAATTTTTGACCAAGAATTATAATTCTTTCACCAAACTAAAGAAGAATACTACATAACTTATTGGGAATTTTTAAAAACAGAATAATTTTTTTTCTACAGTATTGATTAACACAAAATTGTAAGACAGTAAAAAAGAAAGTATTGTTGCCAAAATACGGATTTTAGAGAAAAACAAACTTACTAGTTACTACCCAAGTGGGAGATATTTTTTCAAGCGGATAAAGTTTTTTGCCCAAAAGAGAGAAAAAAAAAAAAGAGATTCATTTTGCCAATAAGTATCTAAAACTCGTCTCTTTATCTCCCACTCTCATCAAATCTCTCGCAGAAGAAGTAGAACCCTTAAACCTTATCCCTTCCAAAGCAGCCAGCGAGATAGCTTTAGCCTCGAGCAAACTAATCTCAAAAGCTAAAAGCCATGTCTGCCTCCGCTTCCTCCGTTTCCTTGTCTTCCTTCAACCCTAAATCCCTTCCTCTCTGCGTTTCCAGGTCCTCCTCCTCCGTCTCCGTCTTGCCTCCTTCCCTCTCCTTCAAACTTCACTCCCACCATCTCCTCTCTATCTTCGCTTCCTCCTCCTTGAAATGCTCTGCTCCCGCCGAGTATCCGTCCCGTTTTGTCAGGAACGTTGCCGTTTCCTCGGATTTCGAGGTGGAGGAAGACGACATGTTCGCCGATGATGACTCGCCGCCGGCGCGCAGCTCCTTCTCCAATGACCTCAAACTCTTCGTCGGTAACCTTTCCTTCAGTGTTGATAGCGCTAAGCTCGCTCAGCTATTCGAGAGCGCCGGAAATGTTGAGATGGTTGAGGTAAGGAGGAATTTTTAGGTTCTTGATTCACTATTGCTTAACTTCTCGAAATAGATTTGGATCTGTTTGTGTAGCAGAACCTAACGAAAGGTTTAATTTTTAGGTTGTTGTGTGGTCTATGTTGGATGTAGGACTGAGAATATGATATTTTGATTGGTTTTTTTCATTTGTGATGAAATGGCTTCGGTTTTGTAGGTAATCTATGACAAGGAGACTGGCAGAAGCAGGGGTTTTGGGTTTGTGACAATGTCCAGTGCAGCGGAAGTTGAGGCGGCAGCTCAGCAGTTCAATGGCTATGTAAGCAGATACTCTTTGTTTATCGAATTGCCTGTGTCGTTTCTTGTTTCTTGGCTTGTGAGTATTGTTGTTATTCGTTGTCTTAGCTTTCTTGTTTCTTCTATAATGAAAGCTTCCAAACTTTTAGGTAGCTCTTGTTTCTCAACTGAGGATATATAAGTTGCGGGCATAATTGTTGAGCCTTTGTTTTTCTCGTACTGGCTGATTGTTCATATCTTGCAAGCTGATCATATAGATTTGGTGTACATTGTTGTGTTTTTGTTAATCCTGTTGACATGAACATTGCAGGAGTTTGAAGGCAGACCATTGAGGGTTAACTCTGGCCCTCCTCCACCTAAGAGGGAGGAATCTTTCTCCAGAGGACCAAGAAGTGGTGGTTACGGTTCTGAGCGTTCCAGCTACGGTTCTGAACGTTCAGGTTACGGGTCTCAACGTTCAGGAGGACGTTCTGGTTACGGTTCAGAACGTTCCAGCTACGGTTCCGGGTCAGGTTCGGGCTCGGGTTCATCAGACCGGGTTTATGTTGGCAACCTTTCTTGGGGTGTCGATGACATGGCTCTTGAGAGCTTGTTTAGTGAGCAAGGAAAGGTTGTTGAGGCTAGAGTCATTTACGACAGGGACACTGGCAGGTCCAAGGGTTTTGGGTTTGTGACGCTCGGCTCTCCTCAAGAGGTCACAAAAGCCATCAATTCTTTGAATGGTGCTGTAAGTATCATCATTTCCCTTTGCATCGTTTAATTTCTTTGATCAGTTTTACAATGAGATCAAACATCTAATACATGTTTTTACTTCACTAAAGGATTTGGATGGAAGGCAAATTAGAGTCTCGGAGGCTGAGGCTAGGCCACCAAGGCGCCAATTTTGAGTGTCCACGCCAACTTTACGTTCTAAAATAAATGCAGATTCTGGAGGGTAAGACTCTCAATTCTCAGCCATGTTCAAGCATTTTTCATTTTGAATCATGGAATTGCTATATATGACTAAATATGTTGAATCTTGAACGTAATAGGTACTTCGAAGCACATGGGGTTAGTGAGACAAAGGCGGTTTCAGACAGTAACTAAGCTAACTGCTGCTGCACTCTAAGGCTTTAATGCTTGAAGGTCGTAAAGGAATGATCTGTTTTTTTAGAATGATTAGATTAAAGCAGAGACCCATGTTTCTTGTCCTGAATCCTGCGATTGATTGCTTCAGTTTGCATTTTCTTCTTATCTCTCTTTTTTTTGTGTGGTATTTTGACATTTGGCATATGAGAGTAACTGTAGCAGTGTGTTTTGTTTAATGTTTTTGATATTCTGTTCTTAAAAAAAAAAATTTCCAAGATACAATTGTATATAAACCACTGCAGCTGCAAAAGAAGAATTGGAAGAAACGAACAAAACATGGATTTAAATAGTTTAAAACATGGACTATTTTTGTTTTTTAAAAAGGTTAGTTGCTTCTCGTTTATAAATTTAGGACATTATCATAGATTTTGTGTATAATTCCGGTGTAAAATGGCATTGAATTGTTCAACATTTTAACTCGTTATCAAGTTTCTAGTCTCAGAAAAAGAAAGAAGATCAATAAATAAGTAAGAGTGTAATTACGAACCGGCTTTGAATGGGATGGGCCTGGACGAACCAGTTTTTAAATGGGCTGAAAAAGCTCACTGCATCTATGATAGTGATTAGTGACTGTGCTATCAACTCTGAATTTAATTCGACCAAACTGAAACTGAGAGAGAAAGTGTAAATGAAATAATTTCAAGGAAGATAATATGATCTTAGAAGCTAAACCTTAATCAGTTAACGAAATAAAAAAAACTAACGGATTAGTGGTAACAAACTTTGCTACTTAACCAACTAAATCTAAGCGAATTAATCCGGTCAAACAAAGCATCATATAGAATAGAAGGATCAATCACTAAATTATTGATTAATCCGATTGATAATGCCAAATGAAAACCAGGCTATGTATATATTGTGCGGATGTCACGTGACGAAGGGTATCTTCGAGGGAATTACTTTTTTTTTTGTAAGAGAAAAAAATATTTGAACGAAAAGTTAAGAAGAAATGGGTCATAGCAATTAACCGAAAGCAGAGAAGGAACATTGAAGTGAATTGATGGAGGATTATGTCTCAAAAATAAAGAACACAGAAATAATAAATGTCACTTTGCTCTTTCTCCATCATACTTCCACCACTCTTCCGGCCTACAAGTTAGGCCTTTTTTTTTCCTTTCTAACTCATTTTCCATTTTGTCTTCATATATCAATTCCATCAACCTATATATAATTATATAAAATATACATTTGTAATAAAAGGTATAGCATAGTTTATTTAAAGATGTGTAATGCTATATATAGCCTTATAGAGGTGTGATCAAGGCTAACACCAGTTTTGATCTCTACAAACATAGATGATCTGTTTCAAAACAGCCATATAAAATGAATACACAACTTGATTTTTTTTTCGGGGTAGAAATGCTGTAAAGAATAACAAATCTACAGCTAATTTATGTCAAAGTGTGGAGATTTATGTGACACCAACTTTCTAGGTATTTGAAATATAGAAATATGTTCTTTAAAAAATATATATATATAGAAATATGATTATGAAAAGATGTTATAATCTTATCTTTGTCTTAATTGTGTCTTGAGAATGTTTAGAATCAATAAATCAAAAATGTGAATTGATAACATATGAGAGATTAGCTTAGATTCCCGACGAGGAAAATAAAAAAACTCGAGCTTAAACTCATATTCCCTCTGTTTCATAAAGAGTGTCGTTCTGACACTCTTTTTTTGTTTCAAAAAGAATGTCGTTTTAGAATTCTAATGTAAATTTTGACATAAAATACCATTTTTAACTTCAAAAATAAATTCAGAAAATTAGTTATAAATATAATTCCAATAGTCATTTTTTACAAATTAATTAGGGTATAAAAGACTTTTTATCTTATTTCTTAATTTGTGTGAAAAATGTCAGAACGACATTCTTTGTAAAACGGAGGGAATAAGAACTTTGATTTGATTGCTTGGCTGATTCCTTTACTTTTTGTTCTTTTTTTTTGGTTTAATCTTTTGTTCGTTTTTCAATTGGGTATTTGCATGTACTTATCTTTACTAATTTCAAGTACAGTATATGTAATGCAAAAATATATTCTGTTTATAATGAATTTTCGTGGTTTAAAGTGCCATCACACATATGGTATACTTGCCATAAATACTCTTGGTTATAACTTGAACCCAAATCATGATATAAACTTGCTAGTGTTTCGGTTTCAATAAATCAGAAGTTCACATGGGAGATTGTTACCCTCTTCAACTGTATTTCTCAGGTTAGGTAACGCATTATTGTTGGGGCTTTTGTACGAATTAATCATATATATAATCTAAATGAATTTACCCTAATGATATGAGAGATTTTGGGCGGTCGTAAATGCAAATAGGTCCCGCTTTGTTAGTACAATCCACGGTCGTCATTTAGCCCTTTCATTAACATCGAATTAAATATAGTTTGTTGGAAATTAGTTTTTTAATAAACAAGAAAAAAATCAAATAAAGTAACAAAGTAACACTTTTGGCTGATCGAATTAGAAAGCGAGAAGCCTTTTTACTGCTCTCCTGCTTCATACTGCACATACACTTTATCTACACACATCCACAAATGCATCCAAAATTTGTATTTGCATCTACGTTTTATTTATTAATTTGTTACAAGATTCTTAATGATGATATTCCAATCACTTCCCGCTCTATTCATAGCTATCTTATACTCTTACAACAACTTACCCATGTTATCTTGTTACTAAAACTTAATTTAGTTTATCCATGGGCTGCACCTCCCTTGGAGATTAGTCTGAGCTCTTCCATAGACTTGTGATACTCAAAAAAAAAAAAAAAACTGAATTTAGTTTGAATTTAACTTACTGTGAAGTAGATTAACCGATCGAGTAATATTATTCTATTGATTCGTTCAAAAAGAAAAATATTATTCTCTTGTATCTAAAAAGAAGTTTTTTTATACAAGTAGAGCGATAGCAAAGGAACCTTTCTTTCGATGATCTACTGTTACGTTGGTATACATATTCACAACCATTTAAGATCTATGTATAACGAGTAGATGTTGTTGAATACAAGAGTGACCTGATTATGTCGTTTTACACTCATGGTTGATTGTTATAATATTATAAATTAGGTTTGAAAGTGAGAAAACCAAGAGGAATGTGGAGTGCAATAAGAAAACAAAACAAAAGAGTTAAATGCGCATGCAAGCATGCATACACAATATTACAAATAGAAATTGGTTCCGAGAAGTAATTATTTTTTATAATCTCTAAACTCACAACATATAAATTTAATAGGGGTAGCTTGCACTGATGTCTTGGGATTGCAATTTTGTTGTAGTTTAATTTAATCGGTTATATACATATATATACCTATGTCCAATCACTAATCAGGATGTTCAATTAAGTATATGAGTATGGGGTTACTGTCCATGGAATAAAACAATTAAGTACTGAATTAAACAGTTACAGCTATATCTAGTTCACACTATGTATAGACTAAACTATTAATTTGTTAACTAATAACATGGCTTACCATTTCATAATAACTCTTTCGGTATAAAGTGTAGATCTTCTCTATATATGTTGTAGGTTGTGAAATCTTCATCTCACGAAAAGGGTGCACGAATAATATGTTTATAAACCATAAATGCTAATAACGTAGAGGATTCTTCAATGGACAAGAAGTAGATATATAAGTTGCAGAAATATAAAAGAGCTAATGTGCATGTTTGCACGTAAGTTACGTAACGCAAGGAAATCGATGACAATATGGATTTAAAATGTTTATATCTTTTTCATTTCAACCATTTTCTTGTGTGGATATTATCATGATTTCAACAAACTTGCTTATATTCCGTTTCCCAATTCATGGCTTCGTAACCAAATACAATCAATCTCTTACATTACATACCATGTTGAACCAAGCTCACGAATCACGTTCCAAATCTCTAGCCAACACCGACTATAATGTAAGTTTGTAACCCATTTTCTTCTAAAATATTTCTAAACGATATGATTTGTCAAAAAAAAAAATATATATATATTCGTTTCTTCGGGAATTCTCATCGGGAATTGTTTTCAAATTGGAAGTTGGAACCGTAAATAATCTATCACTCTATTGGATTATTATTTATATATAAAGCCATGCATGCTCCCTTGGTAGCTATATGTGGATAAAATTTAAATAAAATAGTATAAATAAAGGCCATGAGTTAGATATCCATTATCCACATGCACATGGATATGTGGGTAAAGCCGATAGAGCTTTTAATATATCCAAAAACATTATAAGAAGAAGAAACTAGTAGGAAAACTAAGGTGTATAATTAATATAAGAAATACGTGTTTTGTATGATTAGAACAAGAGAGAAGAAGGAGATTGTCTACTACATAGGGGAGGGTGAATTAATTAGACTACATTGGTAATAAAACCCATAACTCACTCTGTGTTTCTTATTTCAATCATCAATGGCACATTGCTCCATAACCCCGACATCATCATCTCTAATTATACATATTTAAATATTATACGCATATCTATCTGTTTATGCATATGATACATGTCTCTGCATCTCTTGCTTTACTCATCACTAGTTTGATCACACTTTCATTTAAATATTAGAGAATTAAAAGTAAATTCTGGTTGGACCCATCTTACATGTCCAGATATATGTTGACAATGAAAATTTGATTTTATTGTCATTGTCGAAAATTAAATTTTTGTTCTGTTCTTGAAAATGGGAATCAAAAAGTGAGGTAGCTTTATATCTAAATCAGTTTCTTTAATCTAAAGATGTTTTCTTTGTCACTTCCCATTTATATTCGCACGACAAATTTAAATATCATTATGAAAATATTAAAAGAATGCAAAGAATATTTCCTTTTCAAGTATGTATATTTACAATAATATTTGATAGAAAAATTAAATTAGTAATAGAATCGTAACAATTTCTTTTTTACTTTGATGGACAGTTAAGATGGAGCCATCGAGGGTAAACTTAAACTTACATATTATTTGATTAATTTTCTATAAGCATTTGTCTAAACATTAAATTTAATTTACACATCCATAACATTGTTTTCTGTTTTTGGTTCCAAAATCATTGGAGGTAGCATAGATAACGAATATTTTTTAGATGTATATAATATCAATAGACTCGAAAGCGAAAATATAAATAAATTGAAGAAAAATGACAATTACTAGGAAACAATAGGAAGTGGTCCACGCGTGCCAATATGAACTGTATGTGCGGGTGGTTGCGACGCGCGTGCTAAATTCTCTCACGTGTGAAAATCTCGAAAATAAAAGAAAAATTCTTTTAAAATGCACTCTGTATATAATAACAATCCCAACCCCGAAAGTAGTAGCAGGCAAAGAAACACAAGAAATTCAAAGTTTTGAGTTTTTTTGGTTTTGTTGGGGTTTTAACTTCACTTTTATAATGCTTCTTCTTTGACACTTGTACGGTGTGTGTACATCTCGTTTTCGTTCTTTAGGAAGCACGCAAGTGACGAGATTTTAATTAACAAACCCAAAACTATTGTCTTTTACTCTCTTTGGGGCAAAAAGTTTAGTTTTTTTCTAAGCTTGAGCTCATCGTAATCAATGGAGGTCAACAATGAAACAATGCAAAAGTCAAAGTTTGGAAGAATCTGTGTGTTCTGTGGAAGCAGCCAAGGCAAGAAGAGTAGCTACCAAGATGCTGCTGTGGATCTTGGCAACGAATTGGTATTGCATATATCTCTGGATTTTCTGTTTGTACTTTCTATACTCTGTAATTTGATTCATAAAGTTTATGTTCACCAGATGTTTGTGAATATGTTTGTGGGTGTTTTTTGTTAATCCTCTTATTTTGCAAATGCAGAACATTTCCTCTGTTTTATCCTATTTTGAATAGTTTCATGTGGCACAACTTACAAATGATGAAACTTCAAAATAGTATTTTTGATATGTGAAGTTGATAACTAAAAAGGATCAGTTTTTAAGTATTTTTCATTTTCACATTTTCTTTTTTTCCTTTGATCATATTCATCTTTTATGATTGGGAGCCCACAAATATCGCATGGGAATGTTTGTCTCGATTTTCAAAGTACACAGAGCAGTTTTGGTTTTGATTTCTCTTAGCTGATTTCTCAAACTCTCTGTAATGGAAAAGAAAGGTCTAATTTCTTATGGTTTGTATGCTTTTGCAGGTTTCAAGGAACATTGATCTAGTCTATGGAGGTGGAAGCATCGGTTTGATGGGTTTGGTTTCACAAGCTGTTCATGATGGTGGTCGCCATGTTATTGGGTAACTCCTCATCTAATCAGTTAATTAGAGATTTGAGGCTACAATTAAGATTTAAACATCCTAATATGTCTCTTTTCCTCTCGTCTTTGTTGTCATTTAACCACAGAGTTATTCCCAAGACACTCATGCCTAGAGAGGTATTCTTGCTATTAGCCATGAGAAAAAAGTTTGAACTTTTTCTGTTTGCTTATTGATTCCTCTTTAAGAACTGATTTTTTCCGAAATCCCTGAATCCAACCTTGGTTGGCTTATCTTCATCTCTTCGATTGAAACAAGAACCAAAAAAGGGTTCCTTTAAGAAAAGAATAAGATGAAGAGCTTCTTAACTAAAGTCTTGTAATTAATTTAAAATAAGCCAATTTGCTTACATTGCCATCATTGCTTCTGGTCGTAGAACAGTCTAAAGCTGCTTTTTTTTTTCCTCTCTTTTAATTTCATTTAAAGTTTCAAGATTATTAGTTAAATGGGATACTCTTTTTTGGCAGTTGACCGGTGAAACAGTAGGAGAAGTAAGAGCTGTTGCAGATATGCATCAAAGAAAAGCAGAGATGGCTAGACACTCTGATGCTTTTATTGCCTTACCAGGTTAGTACTGAATTTTAAAATCTTTCTCTAATCTTTAATGTTCAAAGTCCCATCAGTTTTTAGTTTTGTTTTTTCTCTGTAAATTTACAAGTTCAGTTCTCCAGACAAGTAATGATTATGTAAGATAAAACCGGTCAAAGTCTAGTGACAGCCTTGTTTAAGAATCTAGTCACCATCTTTTAGGCTTTTTAACTTCTTAAACTGTGGAAACCAAAGTATTAAAGAAGAATAATTTTTAAAAAGCACCGAAAAGAGTTTAATTTTTTGACTAATTTTGCCAAAGAAGAGGGAAGAAGAAAGTATTAGTAAAAACCTGTTTTCTTGGTCAAACTAAAGCGGTATAGTGTGAAAGCTAAATTAAAAAAAAAAAGTATATTGGTGTCTTTCATTATGATTTTGAGTTCTTATATGGACAAAGCTTTAAAAAATAATATGTAAAGATGCCTTGACCCATCGACATCTCGCACTGAAAATTAGACCAATCTCTGCTCTCTGCTCTGATTCTTTGTTATTTGCCTATTGCTTGGGAGGTACTTATCTATATAGCTTGTGTGTGCTGTGACCAAAATTTTAATTTTAGTTACCTGTTTCATGTAAGAAGACAAAATCTGAAACAGTCGTGGAAAAACATTATGTTTTGCCCATATAGGGAGGTCTTGTTATTCAATAAGACCCTGCTTATGTAATCACGTCCTTGTGTAAACAGAGTCATAGGACAGTTTTTGCAGATGAACCATATAATAATAATATATACAGAGTATAATCCTTTCTGGTTTGAAATTGCAGGTGGATATGGAACACTTGAAGAATTGTTGGAGGTCATAACATGGGCCCAGCTTGGGATACATGACAAACCGGTAAAGACCCATCACTATGATCCTCGTAAAGATTCAAGCTTTGGTGCATAATTTCAAATCCAATTTCATTAAAAACTAGCTATCATTGTTTTGCTGCAGGTGGGTTTGCTCAATGTTGATGGATATTACAACTCTTTGCTCTCTTTCATTGATAAAGCTGTTGAAGAAGGATTCATCAGTCCAAACGCGCGCCAGATAATAATTTCTGCACCAACCGCTAAGGAGCTTGTGAAGAAGCTTGAGGTAACTTGACTATTGGCAATTTGATGGATCCAAAAGAAAGAAACTGGTTTCTGACAGCATAGAAAATGTGTTGTTGTTGTTGTTGTCGTCTGTTTGCAGGAATATTCTCCTTGCCATGAAAGTGTTGCTTCTAAGCTTTGCTGGGAGATCGAGCGAATTGGCTACTCTTCTGAAGACTGATATTAATCAGGATATTCCAAGATGGATCTTACTTAAGGAACGAAACAGATTTTTAAGATCTTAACTTTTGATTAGGAGGGTAAACTAAAAATTTCCAATGAGGGAGGAAATTCTTTTGTGTAAATTACTACTTTTCTTTAACTCTGAAATGTTTATGTTTCGAAGAAAATCATATTCCTCTGTAACATAAGCGTACCAATGAAATTTAATGCTTTTTGGCTTTTTATCTCTTAATAATTTATGAAGAACTTTACACGCACAAAACAAGAAAAGAGCCAAAATTTGATCTTCATATTAAAGAGAAAAAGCTTTGGTTGTCTATACAACAGCTGACTAAACAAAACTCACACAAGTAGTTTCATCCTCAAGGTTACAACATTCACAGTAATGTTTTACTCTAATCTCTATGCTCTGTGCCCTAGTAAAATCAAAACTATCAGGCTGGAGATTAGATTGATTCCTCTTCCTCGTCAGTTTCACCACGATGATAGCAGAATTCTGAAGAGCTGGATGAGTTCTCAGTCTCTAAACTCTTAAGCTTCTGCATTGCATCTTGTACATCAAAGAGAAGGGCATCTTTAGCTGCTCTCACCGAATCTTTTTTCTGATTATCATTAGGTCTTATATTCTCTTTCTTGGACAGTCGGGTAGCCTCAGCTTTTCTTTTCGCTTCCCTGATGTGCAGATGATCAATGTACTTCTCATGCAATGCCTTGTTTTTAACCTGCTTCAGCACTGGAGGACTAACGAGAGTTGTTTGATCTTCCCTTGCAAATCTTGAGCACGGTATTGGACTTTCAAGGATTTTCGGAAGACTTTGAACTTTCCCCGTTGGAGTTGAGAGAAAGTTGCTTGTGGCGCCAGGCTCAAGAACTGAGAAGAGATCAAATCCAAGACCTTGATCCATATGATTTTGCTTCTCCAGTAAATGCCTGATCGCTTTCTTTGAGAGATTGCCTCTGCCCTGTCGTATCTTATTCTTTGGCGAATTGGGTTTCAATAGTTTGCTTGCAGAGAGAGAAAACTGCGGAATTGGTGATAAGTTTGGTTTCCTGGCTCTTGATCGAGGCTGAGGTTGACGAGGAGTGATAAGATCTGAGTTCACTCTATCAAAACATTCCTGCGCAGTTTTTCCAGGTACCATCTTAGAAACCTTTTTCCAGAAATTAGGACTCGGCTTAGCTGTCAAATAAGCTCTCTGTAAAGCTGATTCCAGATCCTCTGTCCATCCTTTCTCAAGCTTGTTCTTTATCTTCAATCCATCTTCTTCTTCTTCTTCCTTTCCTAGTCTCTTTCCTTCATCAGCTTTTGGCACAGTAGCATTTTCTTCCTCGTTTTCCTTTGCAATTCTCATCCTTTTCCCCTCACTAAGACAGACACTAACTTCTTCTTCTTCACTATCAAAACAACTTCTAGACATCTGCTTAGACTTTGGACGAAAACGAGTTCTACTTGTGTCCCTAGATTTGACACCATCTCCACTCTTTCCTTTCTCAGATGAAACTGATTTCGTACTACATCTACTCAAAACACTGTTACCTGATTTCCTTCCACTGAAAGAAGATTGAAGATCCACAAATCCTCCTCCACTCGAGAATCTAGGAGACCGTCTCAGAGTAAAAGAAGGCGAAACGTTGGTCGATTTCACGCGAGATGATGAGGTAGATGCAGGCTTCGCAGAACTACATCGTGGAGACTTGTCTTTGTTGGCATCGGAAAGTCCCTTATTTGAAATCCTAAGAGAACGCCTCAGCGAAGAAAACCCTTCCACCGAACTGTTGGATCCAGGAGATTTCTTCTTCGAGCTCGAAATTTCGATTGAACCACCAGATGAGTATACTAATCTCTTTGATGACACTTTCGGTCCGAGTTCCCGACGGATTTTCCTCGGTGGTTCCGACCCAAAGATCAGATCTTTCCCTTGAACATCTCGATTTTGCAGAGCGATAAGCCTCGCCGATCGACGAAGAACCGATGTAGCGGGTTGCGGCAAGACGACGGGAGATTTCCTTCTCGACATTTCAACGGAAGTGGAAACAAACCAACTTGTTTACGAAATTGGGAAAATGGCAGATCTGAGAGGCAAATAAGACAAGAAACAATTACCCAGAGAGCAACGATAATCGAGGACCCGTAAACCCTAGAAAGCCTGGAATCCGATTTTGCCTCTCGTAGTCGTCCATAATCAGGATAACACCAACAAGTCGCTTGCTTTAACTCTCATTTTCGCCATCTCCGTCTAACGGAAGTTGAGTTTCTCCGAGGCTTTGTTGTGTTTGGGTTTTAGCTGTTTTCACTTTTTAAAGTTAAACTTCAGGGAAACAAAGCTGGTATCATTGCGACGGCCCTAAATATCTCAAGTTCGATTACCCAACTTTGCCTTCTTCTTATTTTATATGCAAACCAGTAAAAAATGGTTCTAAATCCGCCCCTGTGTGGAGCTATGTTGTCTTAGGTAACTTGAGATGTGATAAGTTACTCTTTAGAGTGATTCAAAAGTATTTCAATAGTGACCAAGATTTCATGGGTTCACCAGTGAAAATTTCCTCAACCAAAGTTTAAAATGTGAGTAAGAGAGACCAATTGTTGTGCCGTTCATTTAGCGGAGAAACACTATGCTGATACTAGTTTGTGTACACAAATAAAAATGAGGGAAAAACAAAAACAAATAAAACAAGTAAATCCAAAGAACCTCTCAAATAAAATTCTACAAAAACTTTGAAATCATTCAGCAAATTTGGGCCAACCCCATCTGATTAAAAGAGTGTATTGAAATCTGAAAGCCCATATATATAATTGGACTTGGGCCGTTTCAAATGAGAAGGGTAAATTGATCATTTACATCGACGAATATAAGCCCTAGTCTCGACCATTTTATTTGCTCTCCTTCAAAAACCCTAAGAGGCGCCTCCACCGAAAAGCGAAACCCCAAAATCAGTAGCCATGCCGCCGAAGTTGGACCCGAGCCAGATCGTCGATGTCTACGTCCGTGTAACCGGAGGAGAAGTTGGAGCCGCCAGTTCTCTTGCTCCGAAGATCGGTCCTCTCGGTCTCGCCCCAAAGAAGATCGGAGAAGACATTGCCAAAGAGACGGCCAAAGAGTGGAAAGGACTTCGCGTTACCGTGAAGCTGACGGTACAGAATCGTCAGGCTAAGGTCACGGTGGTTCCATCTGCTGCAGCTCTCGTCATCAAGGCCTTGAAGGAGCCGGAGAGAGACCGTAAGAAGGTGAAGAACATCAAGCACAATGGAAACATTTCGTTTGATGATGTCATTGAGATCTCGAGGATTATGAGGCCTAGATCCATAGCCAAAGAGCTGAGTGGCACCGTGAGGGAGATTCTTGGGACATGCGTCTCCGTTGGATGCACCGTTGATGGAAAGGACCCGAAGGATCTTCAGCAGGAGATTCAAGAGGGTGAGATCGATATCCCTGAGAACTAAGAAAAAATGAAGATTTGATGGAAATTGAAATCATGTTGTCTTTCTTCTTTCATCTTTTTTTTTTGGTTCCGAGAAATTTAGCTACTATCTTTCTTCAATTAGAATGACTCAAGTTTTGGATTATTTTTGCGTTTTTTTTGTCTGTTTAAGAACCCCAATGGTTTATCAGTCGCAATGTTTTACATTTTGGCTGAAATGTTTTACATTTTGCATTGATATCTTATGCTATTGCCTTCTAAGAGTTTGAAAGTTGATCTTTTTGCATTGTTCTTGTTTCTTGATGATGGTATCTTGCTTATTGATGTTTTAAAGATGGAATTTTTACGCTCTTTGATTTCATTTCATTACTGGTTCTTGTTTACTGCACAAATTCTATTGTCGGGGTTAACTGCATAATCATTTTAAACGATCTTCTTCAGCATTTGGTCTAATTTTCTTTCATTTTACTGTGAATTTGTCTTTGCATCCTGCTTTCTCATATCTCTTCCCTCTTCATTCATAATCTTGAACTTTCGATTACACTGTGACGAAGTGGAGGCTTTTTGCATAAAAAGATTTTTTCGTTGAGTGGATACCATGTCCATTTGTGAATTCATATAGAACTTTCGGATAACATATAAAGTTATATAAGTTGGCCTTATTTTTGAACTATTCCAAAAACATTATTCTTGTTTATTTGTAAGAGCCTTTTCGCTGAAATGGTTTTGCCTTCTCTGTTGTGTGATTGTGAGAGAATATGAAACGTAGATGTTTATAAAGTGTTGAGCATTATCCTAGTGTTCTTGTTTTATTTTATTATTTCTCCACTGGCGCACATGTTATATATTCCGGCTCTCACAAGATCAGATTTAAACGTCTGAAACATATCGTAAGACCAGATAAATCATCTCCATTATCTAAAGCTAAAATAGTAGAACAACGGATTCTTTGAAGATCACCGAGAGACTTAACTGGCAAACTGTACGACTAGGTTGTTTTCTCAATTGTTCAGTGATACGAGGGTCTTGAAGTGACTTGCTATTTCAAACAATGTCTTGTAACACACTTGGTCGTTCGCATACTAGGCCTTGAAATAGAACACCTAGGATAATTTGGTGTGTGGAAAGCACGCAATGAGAGGACTTTAAAAATAAAAATAATCGGACTACAATAGACAGATTGCAACTCTCGCCCTCCATGAAGAAGAGAGCTGGAGACTCACGTACCTGCTGAGTGCTGAGGAAGACGCAGAGCGTGACAATTCCCTGTCAAATCTTGAGATCGCGTTTCTTACTCTCCCTCCCAAAGTGGTGATGTTAGTTCCATGGCCTGTGTCACCCAGATGAAAAATTGGATTGGAATCGGTTGGATTTTAGTGGAAGAACATGTCTCACAGTTTATTGGCCTAAAAAGTTCTCGTAGATGTTTATCACCCTTGCATGTTGAGCTAGAAGCCCTTGAGTGGGCAATGAGATGTCTTAAGTACAATCAACTGATGGAGGTTGTTAAATAGTTAGATTGTCCCAGACTTTATAAGCTGATAAAAAATCGTTTATTAGCCAGTCATTTTCTCCGGAGCTAGAGCAGTTATTAATTTTGCGGTCTTCAAATTTTTTATTCTACAATTGTTATTTGCCAAAGAAATACGAGCACTAAGATCAATTGTTTACCATGTGAAAGGCTCAGTTTCTCCTTGAGGTGAGCCTATTGCCACCAATCTATTAACATATGGAGTATTTGAAGTAAAGAAAAAAAACAAAAAAATTAACCCAAAAAAGAAAAGAAGTCTTGACAGGCTTAATGTCCTATTCAAAAATGCGTTCTTCTAAAGAATGGAATTCAAAAACGAGATCAAGACAGGTTTAAAGAATTAGCTGTTCAGATGAGGAGACATGTTCCCTTTTAGACCACTGGTCATAGGTTAAACGTTTTTTTCTTCTCAAAGTATCATATGGTTATTAATCCGAAAAAAGTAATGAAATGATAGATAAAATAGCGAATGAATGAATTCCAAATGTGGTGGTTGAGTGGTAACACAAGAGAATTAGTTTTTTATACTTCGGGTTTAATCTTTTTTTGGATGAGGCGTACATTAAAAATATATTTAAATGCTGTTTCTAGATATCAAGAAAGATTATAGATCGAAATTCCAATTTTTTTCACGGTTTTAAGAGAATAAAAAAGTAGCGAATGAAGCTATCATGTTTTATTGTGGAGGTTAAACTCATAAGATTTAATTGCAATCTTAGTTAGACCAAAAAAATGTTTTATTTGCCAAGTTGAATAACATGAGGTTGACAAACATGAATTATTAGAATGTTTAGATGAAGGGTATGAAAAGTTAATGTTGAGCCACCCAAAAGAAAAAAGACATGTAACTCAACCAACATTGTAGGTGAGAGATCCGTGTACCCACAAGGCACATTACTGAGTTGACAGGCCGCAAAATTTGACATTTGACAGAACCTTTCAACAAACAAAACGTTAGGAAATTATTATACTGGCAAACCAAATAGTAACAAAGTACACTTAATAGTTAGTATATGTCTGATCTTCAAACTCATGCGGTAAAGATCGGATCTACCATGTTTTTATAGTTAAAAACGTTATCATTGTAAAGATCTACTGTAATTTGAATCTCAACTTTTGATGTAAATTATGTAACTTAGTAACTATGTACTCTAAATCTCTAATTGATTATTTTATTTGTATGCATATTTTCATATTTTTAAGACAGATAAGCCGAGATATGTTTGTCGATCTAGCTATAGTACATTCTGGACTAGTAGTAGTATCTATTGAGTGACTAAATGACAAAAACTATGCAAAACAACGTTATATTAATATATTTGAACTCTTTTTATTTCTTTTTTCTTTTGGCATAGACTATATATATAGTAGTCGATTTATCTATAGAACTTTTAGACAAGGTCAATACTATTTTTCTATGAATATGAGTAGAAAGTGTAATTATGTAAACAACTATACAAATAACATTGGTCAATTTTTAACGTCTTTGGATAAACTAGATGTCAAGTAATGATAGATTAATTTCAAAATTATTTAATCATACCTTTTCAACTTATATCTTTCTTGTTGCAACTCAAACCTCTATTTTTTTCTTGAATCAATCTCTTGCTCATCTTTATATTTGATAATCACACCCAAAAAAAACAGAAGAAGTAGAGACTTCACATTTTCATCATTTTGGAAAAACAAAAATACGGCTGACGTTCATCTTACAGTAGCCAACCAACGTAGCCAAAACGATAAGGATGTTTCCACGTGGCAAAACTTATAACCATGGAACTGCATCTCCTGTGTTTATAAATTATATTTGTTCGTCACTTTATATTTATTTATTTTTGATCAGTTTTCGTTTTCAGTCTATTGTCAGCATTTTATATTTTCCATTTTTCGCAAAGAAATTGGAATATGGATGAAGAGAGAATGTAAATGATTGGTGGGGACCCCATAACGTGGCATTATGTGAGTGGTTGAGAAAACCGACGGCTGTGCTGAGTTGGATAACATCCGAATTGACGGCGACGATGCGTTTGTCGGAGCGACAGGTCGTTTTCAGGCGTGCCACCCTCCACGTGTCGCCTATTACCAAAATCACATGGTTTTGACCTTAGTGGAATCTGGACCCCTCCGAAACGGCATCGTACTTTACACCCTGGTTTTAGTGTGTGATGTAGTTATGATACCTTAATTTTGAACCTAATCCAAGGTTTTTGCTCATTCTTTTTCACATCATGTTTAATAGCCCGCTTATAATATCTATCTTATTTTGATTTTTATTCATAATTTTAAGTCTAAAGCATAAAATCGTATAACAGTTTTGTAATCAAACTTTATTATGTGTTTAACAAGAACGAAAATGACGAATCGATAAGAAAAAAAGTATGTAAACTATAATTTTAAATGGTATATGGCATTAAATAGTTGCGGCTTTTAAAATGTGAAAAATGACAGGCCATGGTATTATAAGACAAAAAGAAGAGAGCATCATATAGTATAAAATTGGGGTCGGTCGAAATGAAAATGACCTTTAGGAGGAGATGGGGCGGCGAGGCTAAGTTAAAGTAAACATAAACCTCCATTATCTACCAGGAAAAATAGAAAATTTGATTAACATAAAAGATAAAACGACTAGAATATTTCAAAAGTTGTGGCTCTGATTATCTGATAGCACTCCACCAACACCACTGATTGGCACTATTAGTCTTATTACTAAGAGAGAGATAAAAGTATAAAGCCATATACCTTAAACAAGTATATACGAGTGGATATAAAGTTCTGTCTTGTGAAATCATAAACTACCTAATCTCATACTATAGTTTATCATGTAATTACAGATGCATAATAGATCAAATTTTGTTGCCACGGACTTGGTTCATACTCTTTTTTTTTTTTGGGTTAAAACTTGGTTCAAACTTCAAAATATTATAAATTGCTAAGAGCGTATAACTTGATTAATTCCGAGTTTAATTAAAGTCAATTACAAATTAAAACCTACTTATTTTCGTTGGCTGATTTAGATATTCAATGATTGGAAATTAGAACCAGGGTTCTTGGTTTATGTAGTAACTACTATATCAAGCAATTATTAATCCAAAATTTTATTTCAAGACAGCTAGCTTCTACTAATTATTATGCGAAAGCTAGTAAGGTCATAATATTCATTCATATTCACTCATACATTTTGTTTTCCTCGAAATCATTCATACATTTCTATACTTATTCATTTTACTAAATAAAGAAAAAACAATTCCTATTAGACATACAATACCATATAATATTATTATACATGCAAAATAACAAGAGGAGCTCTCACTATAAAACAGAGCACATGTGCTTCTCACTAACCACACAACAGAGAAGCAAAGAAGCAAAGAAAGCTCATTTGGTGGAAAGCAAAGAGATTGAAGAAAAGTAACTATGGCAAAGGACGTGGAAGCCGTTCCCGGAGAAGGATTTCAGACAAGAGACTATCAAGATCCGCCGCCGGCGCCGCTGTTTGACCCGGAGGAGCTAACAAAGTGGTCTTTTTACAGAGCAGTCATCGCCGAGTTCGTAGCCACTCTTCTCTTCTTATACATCACCGTTTTGACAGTCATCGGTTACAAGATTCAGTCCGATACTACTGCCGGCGGCGTCGATTGCGGCGGCGTTGGAATCCTCGGTATCGCTTGGGCCTTTGGTGGCATGATCTTCATCCTCGTCTACTGCACCGCCGGTATCTCTGGTATGAATCTTCAATCTTGACTTTGGTTCGGTTTAGATTCAGAATTTTCAGCTTTATTTTCTTTGTTTGGAATAAAATGCTTTTAAGTAAAACTTTCTATAAAAATCTATTTGGTATGGTCTTAGTCAAGTTTTAATCAAAAAGATTCTTTATTCTGCAGAAAAAATGGTATGGTTTTGGTCTTAGTTTTGGTCTTGTTCGTTTAATCAGGATTGAAACCGGTTTAGATTCAAAATTTTCAGTTTTGTTGGGAATAGAATCTTATTACACAAGTAAAACATTCGATAGAATCTATTTGGGTATGGTTTTGGTCTTAATTTAGATTCAAGTTTCAATCAAATAGATTCTTATTCTGCAGAAAAAATGGTATGGTTTTGGTCTATAAACCGGTTAATTAATTACATGTCTTACCTTAAACTTTCATCAACTGATAACATTTTTTGAATTTTTGTTACCTTAGGTGGTCACATAAACCCAGCAGTGACATTTGGGCTACTCTTGGCCCGTAAAGTGTCGTTAGTGAGAGCCATATTGTACATGGTGGCTCAGTGTTTGGGTGCAATTTGTGGAGTTGGGTTCGTCAAAGCCTTCCAAAGCTCGTACTACATCCGTTACGGTGGTGGAGCCAACTCTCTAGCCGAAGGCTACAGCACAGGCACTGGCCTCGCTGCAGAGATCATCGGTACTTTCGTTCTCGTCTACACCGTCTTCTCTGCCACCGACCCAAAACGTAGCGCCAGAGATTCCCATGTTCCGGTGAGTCTATCAAGCTATTATATTATTTCATCCGGTTAACCGGTTTGAATTTCGAACCAAAGGGAAAATAAACCGATTGCATACCTCAACCGATTATATATGTTATATCTTACTAAAGGTGATAGTTGTGAAGTGGTATTTTTCAATCATACTAATAAATTAATTGGAACTAATGAAATGAAAGGTGTTGGCGCCACTTCCGATCGGATTTGCGGTGTTCATGGTACATTTAGCTACCATTCCGATCACCGGAACCGGAATTAACCCGGCAAGGAGTTTCGGAGCAGCCGTTATCTTCAACGAGAGCAAGCCATGGGATGACCACGTATGACCTCCATTTTCCACACATTCTATTTAACTAACTATACTTAAATCTTTTATATATAATTAGGAAAAATAGTTAAGTATGTTAATTTTTGTTTTTGTTTTTGATGATGAATGAAATGAACAGTGGATATTTTGGGTGGGACCATTCATTGGAGCTGCGATTGCTGCAATCTATCACCAATTCGTTCTAAGGGCTTCAGGTTCCAAGTCTCTCGGATCATTCAGAAGTGCCGCCAACGTCTAAAAACACTCTTATCCACCACCAAATTAAAGCAGATCCTGAAATAAAATAAAAGGATAACTGCAAAATAGTTTGTTATCTTCTATATGTATGTACAAATCCACATCAGTCACTTGCACTACTCTTTTCTTTTCTTAATGCTTTTTTACTTGCTCTTTGTTGTGAATTTTCTTCCCGCGTAATTGTGTTTATTTCGCCAATGCCAAGTTTATCGAGTGATTGGAAATCAAAGAGTGTTCTTATTGCGGTTGTGTCTCTATATTTATGTTTACATCTAATGTACATCTCCTCTACATATAAGCTCACATCGTTTCCTTTTAAGTATTTTAAACAATATGCCTTGTTATATAAACATAAATGTGAAATGCAAAACGAGAGTCTTGAACTGATATCCAGATTCTTGTTTTGGTATATGATAACGAAATAGGGAACCAAGCACAATTCGATGAACAATGTCTAATAAATAACTTGAGACAGCCCTGAATCTCTTTATCACTTTTATAGAAATCGAAGCTTCTAGACACTATTTATTTTGCATCTCTTCTATCTTAAACTACTATCAGTTCTGTTTTTGTCAGTAAATACTAAATAAACTCTGGGAAATGAAGGAGGGATTAGAAAAAAAGAAGAAGTTAAAGTTGTGCTATTTCAAGTTTAGGCACACAAAAATAAATTAAAATTAAAATTTCTGGAGCAAGGCACAAAGAGTGCAGAGAGATACTATATTAAAAAGAAAAAAAAAAAGCAATTAGAGAATAAAATAATAATAATTTATATGATCATCATCTGACTCTTCCCAATTAGCGACTTGTTTTTCCAAATCCACCGATCCTCTTTGATTCCATCTTCCTCTGAGTCGATTTTGCCATTCCAATTTTTGGCAAGTGGGTTCATGGGAAATATAATCGGTGGAAGCCGCCGAGACCACCCGTCGCCGCCTTACCAAAACCATAACCCTGCTCCGTTGCAGTATTATCAGTACCAAGGCAATTATCCGCCGATTCCGTCACCGTACCACCATCAAGGTGCTAATGATCCTTATGGAGCGATTGCTTCTCCGATTCCTTACGTTTATCACCAGAAAACGGTCACTGTAAGGAACGATATCAATTTGAACAAGGAGACCTTGAGATTTGAGCCTGATGAACAAAACCCTGGCAAGTTTTTGCTCTCCTTCACTTTTGACGCCAATGTTTCTGCAAGGTAAACGATTCGTGATTAGAGATTCTTAGGTTGTAGAACTCTCTAGTGGAATAATGGATGAAGACGGAATATATAGGGTTACTTCAATCGTGATTCTTAGGTTGTTTGTTCTTATGGTTTTTTTGCCCTGTTTGATTCAACAGTATCACTGTGATGTTCTTCGCGAGAGAAGGCCAAGATTGTAACCTGAAGGCGACAAAGGAGGATCTGTTTCCGTCCACGACAGTTTGCTTTCCAAAAGGTCTTGGACATAAATTCAAGCAGCCTTGTGGCACAGGGATCGACTTCTCAGCTTTATCAGAGACAGAGTTGGTTGAGGCAAGCGAGTCAGATGTGTATCATGTGGCAGTGAAAGCAGAGGCATCATCATCATCATCAGAAGATAGTCCTGTGTCTAACACACCAAACCGTCAGATAACTCTTGCGGTTTTAGAGAGGGACAAAGGTGAGTACAAGGCCAGAGTCGTGAAGCAGATTCTGTGGGTGAATGGGATCGAGTATGTTCTTCAGGAGATTTACGGAATTGGTAATACAGCTGATGATTGTGGAGAAGATGGGAACGAGACAGGAAAAGAATGTGTCATCTGCTTAACAGAGCCACGAGATACAACTGTTCTACCTTGCAGGCACATGGTAAGTATATAAAGTTCAATTTAGGAACATTTTATGGCGATGCCTAGTAGAGAATCTGATTTTGAATATGGTTAGGACATCTCAGATCACAGACCTACGTATGTATCATAATCTACTTGAGTTTATTCTTGGAGAGAAACTGAGAAAAGACAGCTTTTTTCTTCCTCTGATTGATTGCTAACTTTCATTTGTTTTTGGTGTTTTCGTAGTGTATGTGTAGCGCTTGTGCCAAGCTTTTGAGATTTCAGACAAACCTCTGCCCCATATGTAGACAACCGGTGAAATCGCTTCTGGAGATAACGGTCAACACCAACGGCTCGAACCAGTGACCTTTGCAACGTTGCTGTTGTACAGAGTCAGCTTCTCAATGTTCTTGCTTGTGGTATATATACAATTATTGGAACTCAAGTTACTATCTATGTTTGCCAAATGACACTATTAATTCAGGTTTTCATTCGAGTGTTTAGTAAAATATCAGGTTCAGATCTTGTGATTATAGTATGACAGAGCATCAAAACCACTGTAAACACACAACATAACAACTTCATTGAAAAGCACAAATACAAAGTTCATATTGGCGACTGATTATTTTAGGTAGAACCGTAGAAGCGCCCAGTCGCTGGAGCTAACTTCTGTGGCTTTGCTCTATACATGAGCAAAGATTGTAGCAACATAGAAAAACAACACAACATAACTTAATCAAACCCTATAGTTTTAGTTTTTAAGCTTCATTTGCAGAGCTCTTTACTCTTCCCACCATTGATGAACAAAGACGCCACTTTTTCTAAGGCTCTTAATGATACCGGTGCAGTCTCTGTACCCAGTGCAGTGAAGAAACAGTTCATCAACTGAGCAGATCACTCCTGTCTTTATCAGCTCTGTGAGAAACTTCAGCTCCTCGTCGCTTGTGTTCATCTTCAGAACCACAAAGTCAGCAAAGCTCGCTGTTTCCTTGAACCATGCTAGAAAATCAAAGCTATCATCTTCAACAAAAGGTTCTTCTTCATCTCCAGGACCGGCGTCAATCGTTGCTTCCGTTGCTGCGAGTCCCGGGTGATAGATGAAGGTAACACCTGGGCTTTTGACATAAGAAGTCAAGATAGATGTGTTGTGATGCACAAAGTAGCTATTAAAAGCTTTCCTGGAAATTGGGTATGAAGGGAAGAACCAATTCGATCTCGCTTTTAGATGATCAGTAGCTCCAATATCAATATAAACCAGCCTCTTCCTAGAAGAGAGATCAATGAACTCAGGCAAGTAATGAATCCGTCTCTCGAAATCAGAACGTTTTTCCTCGAGAAGAGGCTCCAATGATTCAATGTATGGTCTGTTGTTGACAACGGATGAGCAATCAGCAGGAAGGTCATGGCTTTGACCCAAAGTGAAACTATCTTTGCCATTTCTCCTGAATACAACCAAAACCTGTTCACCCAAGGAAGCAACATGAACAACACTCGAGTTCTTGAGCAGTGAAGAAACAGGGGAAACCGATCTGACCAAACCGTTTGAGTCAGAGACACTAGCAGTACCCACAAGCATAGCACCGGTTCCTCCGGGTACAAGGATACGCTCGATTTCGTAAACAATCGAAGCAGGGACAGAAACTGTCTCAAGGTCCATAGAGAAGACGAAACTAAAGGAAGCATCTTCATAGTGTAGCTCACTTGTGAACTTCCTGTGCTTGAAAGCGAAAACAGGTGGCGTGTAAGCCAAACGAACATCAGAGATTCCTTCTAAGTTCATTGCAAGAACAGCTGAAACCGATCTCCGGCCAATACAGAGAGCTTTCGCGTCGTTACTCAGCAAGTTCATACCTTTAAGCTCTCTAACAACTCCGGCAGTCAAATTCACGTTTTCCTTACATTTATCCGATTCGAGAGAGCTCCAAACCGGTTTGAGGAACCTATTGGACAACAATCCGTTGCCTGAGAAGAGGAACGGACCCAGAAACGCGAAATTCACGGAGCATTCGTCGACCTTACAAGGGTGGTGATTCTCTCCTTCGTAAGCTCCGCCGAGATTCCGAAGAACAGATAAAACGGAGAAAGCGCAGAGGATCACGAGGGCGCGTAGGATCACGTGCCGACGGAAAGAGTTGGGCATCGGTTTCAGCTTCAACGCCTCAACGCGCATGGCGAGATTTCTCAAAGAGTTAAACAAAGATCGGAGCAGTAGAGATTCGATTGGAAGTAGAATGATTTCAAGAAGAGATTTTTTTTTTTGAAAAAAAGCTGAATTTGGGGGAGGAAGAAAGGAAGGAGATTTTTAGCGAGTGCAAAACCTGGAGGAGGTATGGTTTCCACCCACGAGGAGAACTGTAGAATTTTGCGAACCTAACCAGACCCTTCTCGGTGCACGTCTTAGCATCAGCATAACCCACTTCAGATCCATATTTACCATTCGGATTCCTCGATTATCTACCTACATAACTATAGGGTACGATCTCTCTTTCTCAGCAAAGTTGATGAATTGGGTTTTTTCTGTTCTGAGCTAATTTGGGGATTAGGGTTTCGGGAATCTGGAGGAGAGGTTGGGAGAGAAGGCACGAGAGAGGGATCTGTGATTTGAGAAAGCAGAAGTGAAGTAATAAAGTGCCAACTGTGAAGGGACGAGGAAGAGAGAGAGAGAGAGATGATGACATTATTAGGACACGTGGTTAGTTATCAAGCCTTTCGATGTGTGCAATCGGAAGTTTGATATGATAAGATACGGGAAAAAGTGTTTCGCAAATCCCAATGGACTAATATAGGTAATAAATCACCAGTTTATTTCCAATAACTGAGATTACGTCATTCAAATTGAGAGATTTGTTTTTACCAATACAAGAAATAAAAGAAATGGTGTAGAATATTCTTAAACATGAATTCTTTGTTGGACTAGTTTTTGCAGAAACACAAAAACTAGACTAATTTTGTTAGACTACTTTTTGTGTTATATTACACATTTGTTTAATGAAATAGATTTTCAGTCTGCATAAGCTACTTGTATCCAAAACCGAATCAAGAATCAATCCGCATCACATGTATTTCCTAATAAGTAAATCAAGCGATTTATTAGAAAGTACGCTCTCTCATTAAGAGAGTATGGTTTAGTTGTTTAGTATACCACCGACACTTCAGAATATCGATATCATACGATTCTATTTTCCTATTTATAAATAAATTTCGGAAAGAATCTTTATAACAATAAATGCTTTTGTTTTTGTTCCAGCTGTCTTGAATCTTGAGTGGTATCCAGTCCCTAGACATCACAAGCTTAAATTTGAGAGAGAGAGAGAGATAGAATAAAAGAGTCATATTTCACATAAGGATGTTAGTATTAAGAAACTAATTCTTGAGTGATCCTTTTGGAATCTCTTTTCTTTTCTTTCTTTTTAACCCACACATATATGTGCAGAAATAAGGTTTTGGAACGCCTTACGCATCTATACATAGTAACTGATACATGGTACTCCCACAAAATATTAGATGATGTTTATGGTAATTATCAAATAAATACTAGTACATTTATGTTGTCATGTCATTTAGAAAATAGAATGATCAAGATAGGAGTGATAGGGAAGAGACAAAGCAATGAATATACCAAAATCGGCAGCTGAGTTTAATGGTGTCACTGTCACCGCTCTTTATCTCTTGTTGGTCGTGTCACCGTTCTTTCTTTCCAATGTATGTGGTTAATGGTGGACTCACTCTAGTACCATTTAAAAGAATTTAGTCGAATTGTTGAATACTCGTGTTAAGCTAGGAGAAGTATAGAGTATACATATATAAACGATGTTTATAGTTTTTATGATTTTAGCTAAACAGTGAAGCAAATATACGTATTATAGAGGGAATTTTAAAAGGAAGTATAAGGACTTTAGAAATCTATAATTAAAAATAACAACGGCCGTGCGACTTTTGGGATTTTCTTTCACTCATAAAACAAAAATGCAGGAACATTATTTCCGAGAAACCAGAATAAATAATATATAGATAAGGCATCGTTCAGTGTCTGCAAACTGCATGAAAATAAAGAGTGTCATCTTCTGAAGCACCAAAGTTCCATTATTGGCTGATGAGAATCTTCTGGACATGAACCCTAAAAAAACCTAAACAACCTTTTTTCTTCTTCTTCTTCTTATAATTTACATCAGAACATTCTCTTTCGTCTCACCCATCTCTTCTTCTTCTTCTTCTCTCTATGCCCACAATCTTGTCAGCCTCCAATATACAGTCAGATTTCAGATTTTCATCTTTCTTTTAAAATTAAAAAAAAACAAAACAAAACCCAGTAGATATTTTATTCACAGGGCTTTTCTTTAAAGTTTCCTTTTCACCTTGAAAGGATGAACATGACTAAATAATAGCACCTGATTTTTCAGACAGCAAGCTCTGTCATTGCTTGAAACTAGAACCAACGATCTTGCTGCTCAGTGAGGCTTTGTTGTCTTTGGGGAAGCTTGTGCTCAAGAGCGCACTAGTAGGATTTGCTTCTGAGTTGTTGGATTGGGTTTCTGAGACACTGGGCCGTGTCCAGATCTTTATATGGCCTTCTCGGCAAGCCGTTACGACTGATTCTTGTGTGAACATCAAGCCGGAGAGGGGCTCGGTGTGAACGCGGTGAGCTATGACTGGCGAGAGCTTTGGAACATCACGTTTGCAAGGAGCAGGTTGAAGAGTTCCCATTGGTATGACATTGTCCCAGTGAGCTGATTGGCTTCCCGTGCTGTACGTGGGAGATCCTCCTGGAGGTCGCCTAAGTGGAACCACAATCTCGTCCAATTCAAGGTCCCACAAAAGTAACTGTGTGTCCTGGGGAAAGCAGCACAGTGTGTGAAGCCAAATGCTTGTAGATAATATATATTGGAGAATCAAAAGATTGAAATCGTAGGGATCTATGGTGAATTAAGTTAGAAACTGAGACTTTCATTGTAACAGATTCGTGCAAACGATCTCATTAGTTCTTCATACTAGGAAATAATTCACTTCTATGATCAGGATAATGCTACATGAATAGTGGTGGATCATTTCATGATGGATCCCTAGAAAAAAACATTACAAAGATCAAGACTAAGATTTTCCCCTCAATTTTCGATCAACTTTTGTCAACCTTACATCCTTCCAAGTATTAACACGGTTCAAATGATAAAGCTAGTCAAAGCAATATAGATAAGCTAAGCCCAACTTCAATAGATGAACATTTACTCGCAAAATGCAAAGGAGAACCAGACGAATGAGTACAGGCATGAAGAAATACCTGACCAACTGATCCAAAACGGTACATGACATGCTCTCCTGACCCGTCAGAATTTGGTGACGACCAATGGGAATCAAACGCTACTCCGCTTACCTGCGAGAACGCATTCCAACAAATCATGTGATGTTTGTGCTAAACAAAAGAATTCACCGTTCTAAAATCAAGAACCTTACCCACGAATTATGCCCTTCACCCCATGCCACGACCTTCCGATCCTCCATACTCCACACTTGAACCAAGTCATCTTCACCTCCCGTCAAAATGTACTTTCCATCCATACTGTCAATATGATCACGATGTCAATACAAAATATCATTCTGGACTCACCACAATGATATCTATTGAAGGAAAATTTGTAAATCCAATGAAAAAGAAAATGTGCAAAAGCAATTATAACCAGTCACCTCCAAGAACAGCACAGCAGAGCACCATAATAACTTTTCCCACCACATACTAGCTTCTGGGTTAAGAAGTCAAAAATGCGAAGATAACCTGTAAATGGTAAGAATAACTCAGTGCTTAATTAAGAAACACATAGCGAAAGAAGAAGAGCCACACAAAAGAATAGAGGCGTCTTACCATCTCTTCCAACAGTTGCCAAGTGTGCTCCATCATTTGAGAATGCAATGCTGTTAATTGAACCTTGACAGATATGCCATCTCGCAACAGGATTACTCTGCATGAATACTCAAAAGAAATGAACAAATGGTACATCCAAATATACTTAAAGGTAAAAAAAAAAAGTACAATCTAAAATCTTAACGATGTAATACAAAAATTCCTTACGACACCACCAACTGATGATACTAGCAGAAAATAGGTGTGTACCATGTGCTTCTAGCACCTATATAAGGATCTACTGAAATGGTTGTAAACTCAGGTACCTTGCTATATTTTGCTTTATCAACTGAAAATTGTGTAGGATCTCTTATTGCAGGAAATGTTGAGTCAGTGGCACCATCTTTGTTCTACAAAGTTATATAAATCAGAATCAAGAATCAGAAAAAATCAGGTAAATTAAAAGTCATATACAAAGAAATATTCTATGATATCTGAGCTTGCCTTCTCATACACATACAAATTCCCATCGGCATGAGCAACGACAAATGCTCCATCACCTCCAGGCACCCAAGCAATACTAGTACAACGACTGTTACAAAGTAACAAACTTTATTTTAATCTTAGAGAGGACATGACACCAGAATAGATTTAAGTTTCTTATTAGAAAGGACTTTTGGCCAGATTCATGTTTCAAATTTAACTAATTAGAAAAATCTTCTCCTCTAAGACTACATCCTGTTCTTTTATAATTTTGACTAATCTACGTCACTGAGAGCTGCCTAAAGTATACATCCATTACAGTGACAAAAATACTAGCAGAAGTACTACGAAGAACACATACAGAATATTAGACAAAACAAATATGAACCAGTGGAATAGATTCTCCAAATGTCACGAACAAATAATAGCAAAAAAGAAAACGCTTGCCTGTTGTTCACAGAGCCGTCCTTATTATAATGCAGTGCTCCAACTAGCTTCTTAGAGACATCCTGTAACTGCTGTCTCAGTGATACAGTGTACACTACAATAACACACCATAACAATTAAATCCACGAGACAAGGCATATAGAGGTTAAAAAAGGCAATGCCAAAATATACTTACCATCCCCAGAATTCAGCCCAATAAGTAAATCATGTCCATCCTTAGCCTCCGGATCAAAAGCATGGCACATAGGGTTTGAATTACTGAAATGGATAGACTTTACTGGATCCTACATCAAGGAAGTTCCCTAAATCATTACATAAAACAAAAACCCCACCAGAACATTACAGCTAAATCCTTAAAAGGAAAACAAAGAAGAGCAGTAAATCACCTTATCTTGTGAGTTCAAGTCACAGATAAAAATAGCATCACCCACATTGAAGACCAAGTAAGTTCCTTTCCCATCGAAATTTGTATTTGTCATCGACGTGCTAGAATTAGAAGCAACGAAAGAGCCACTAATTCTTGAACTTGTGCTTGCACTTTTGCCCCCTCCATTACCTCCAACAAAACTAAGAGAGCGATTTCCATTTCCAGTGCCTAACAATCTTGCTGTTGCTGAACGGAATCCGCTACTAGCACTATAACCAGACGAAGTACCAGTTGGGGTCGTAGGAGCAGCTCTTTCCTTTAGCTGAGCTAGAGTTACCTGACAACGATAATTTTTCCCAATTCCATCACTGGGAAATTCCCATTTGCTAAAATCTAGAGGAAAGCAATGCTACTGAATTCTGAAACCGATTGATCAACTAAACAACTATATGCATTGGAATACAAAGTTTGCTAGTAAAAGTTTTATGACCGATGCTAATACTCTAAAGTTTCCGATTTGGAATATAGAAATCACAACCCAAAGGTATTCTAATCGGAGAAGCGAATCGAATTAACGACACCAAAATCCCTATAAGAAAAATCTTCACCTGAGTAACGGTTTTGCCATGTGCGTAGTGAAGGAGGCCAGAGGAATGCGTCTTCTCGTAGTGGAGCTTGTACTTCCCTTCCGGCGTCTTGAAATAAGTCTTAATCCCCGGCGACTGAGGATTCGCCGCCGGTGAAGACGATGAAGATGGCGCCGATATCATTCCATTAGAAGTGTTCATCATGTTGCTTGCTGTTCTTCTTCTCTAATCGTCGACCCAATAGCATCTGATCAACGATTCCACGACCCTAGGGCTTTTTTTGTTGTTGTTTTGTTTCTTTTTCTTCGTCTCTCACCCAAATCGAAACCCAGAAATTCTCCCCCAATTCTCTTGCTCTCGTCTTCGATGTCAATCACTAAAGTTACGTCGAGATAAAAAGAATCAAACTTCTCTTCTGAGGTCTCCTCCAATGGATAATAACAACTGCTTCTCTCTCTTGTATATTGCTCACAACTAATTATCAGAGCTTTGACCGATTAAAAGTCATTGCAACCAACGGTTGAGATCTCGTAAGGAGCGTTTGAGAGATACTCGATCCGATGGGTCGGGTTGGTTATTCGATCTCGGGTTTCAGAGATTCAAGATAGGGAGATACGCATAGATCACGCGCGTGCTGACGTCATAGACCAATGTAGACCCAATTTAAAGCCCATTTCCAATTAACCGATGGAATTACGGCCTTTTAGCTTCGGGTGGTCAAATTTTATTAGGCTTTATTGATAAGATGGTTCATGATAGGCCTATCAATCTTTTCTATTTTTTTCCCTCGGTTTGACTCTCATTTCGCTTTTGTGAAAGGTCGTCTAAAAATATAACGATTTTATTTTAGTTTCCTCGGTATAATATTTTTTATAATTGTTATGATCCAGCTTAATAAAATCTGGTACAGTTATGTTTGAGAAATGTCAATTTTTATCCCCACCCCTAACTTGTTAGTTGTAATGATATGAAAAACGACTAAAAAATCCGGAAATTGAAATTCCTGATACCCAAAAAGTTTGGTATACCTTTTTGGTGCCTCTTAGCTTTGATCAACGACCACGACAACAAAAGAGATAACCTGAGTGCTACGACCGTTATTTGTTAGACGTGAAAATAAAAAAGGAAAGAACAAAAGTCTCTTTGCCATCATCATATGACATCTTTTCAACAGTTCCCAAATTTCATCGCCATAGAAAAATTTACAGACAAAAGGATATAGCCGTTGGGAAAACCCACGTGGAGTTATATGTCAATCCACTTGTCTGCTTCATTCGTTGTCTCTTTGGATTCTCTTTTGCTCTCTTCTTCCCATATTATTCCTTTGTCTCCTTCCTCTCCTTTACTTTACTCCAAGCAAAGTATTACCCCAATACACTACCCGTGACTTTCATCAATCTCTCTCTCTCTCTCTCTAACTTAATACTAATCCTTTTCTTCTTCTCCAATGGCTCTTCTCTGAAACATTGTTTCCAACAGATAATGTCGTTTCCTCTATATCTCTTCTTCATCTCGATCTTGCTCTGCTTCTTCGGCCACTTCAATGAAGCTACGACGCAGTTCGATTTCTCCACGCTCGCCATCAGCAACTTGAAGCTTCTTGGTGACGCTCGTCTCAGCAATGGAATCGTTAGCCTCACGCGTGACCTCTCCGTTCCTAATTCCGGTGCCGGAAAAGTCTTATACTCTAATCCCATCAGATTCCGACAACCCGGAACTCACTCTCCGGCGAGCTTCTCCACCTTCTTCTCCTTCTCAATCACCAATGTTAACCCCTCTTCAATCGGCGGTGGTCTCGCCTTCGTTATCTCGCCGGACGGAAACTCAATCGGCGCCGCCGGAGGCTCGCTGGGTCTCCTCGCCCCCGCCGGGTCAAAATTCGTCGCCGTCGAGTTCGATACTTTGATGGATGTCGACTTCAAGGACATTAACAGCAACCACGTCGGATTCGACGTGAATGGCGTCGTTTCCTCTGTTTCCGGCGATCTCGGCACCGTAGATATCGATCTCAAGAGCGGAAACACCGTCAATTCGTGGATCGAATACGACGGATCGAGTCGTGTTTTCAACGTATCAGTCTCTTACTCGAATCTGAAACCCAAATCTCCATTTCTGTCTTTCCCTCTCGATCTAGATCGCTACGTGAACGATTTCATGTTCGTCGGATTCTCCGGGTCCACTCAGGGAAGCACAGAGATCCACAGCATCGAGTGGTGGAGCTTCAGTTCCTCATTCGGGTCGGGTCCTGGATCCGGATCCGGATCCTCTCCTCCCACTACCAGTTTGGTGAATCCGAAAGCTAATTCGGCGAACTCTCCGCCGCCGCTTGCGTCGCAACCGTCTTCCTCCGCGAGTCCGATCAGTTCCCAATCGAAAGCTTTACCTTCTTCTTCGTCGTCGTCTTCTTGCCACAACCACCTCTGCAAAGAGAATCGCGGAGCAATCGCCGGAGTTGTAACCGCCGGAGCTTTCTTCTTAGCACTTTTCGCCGGCGGTTTGTTCTGGGTTTACTCTAGAAAGTTCAAACGCGTCGAGAGATCCGATTCTTTCGCATCGGAGATCATCAAAGCCCCTAAAGAATTCAGCTACAAAGAACTCAAAGCTGGCACGAAGAACTTTAACGAGAATCGAATCATCGGACACGGAGCCTTCGGGATTGTGTACAGAGGCGTATTACCGGAAACAGGAGACATCGTCGCCGTCAAACGATGTGTCCACAGCTCACAAGACAAGAAGAACGAGTTCATGTCGGAATTATCCATAATCGGAAGCTTAAGGCACAGAAACCTCGTCAGATTGCAAGGTTGGTGCCACGAGAGAGGCGAGATTCTGTTGGTCTATGATCTAATGCCAAATGGTTCGCTAGATAAAGCTTTGTTCGAGTCACGGTTTCCGTTGCCGTGGGATCACCGGAAAAAGATCTTGCTCGGAGTTGCATCTGCTCTTGCTTATCTACATAGAGAGTGCGAGAATCAAGTGATACACAGAGACGTCAAAAGCAGCAACATAATGCTAGACGAGAATTTCAACGCCAAGCTCGGAGATTTCGGATTGGCCAGACAAATCGAACACGATAAATCGCCGGAAGCGACTGTAGCCGCCGGAACAATGGGGTATTTAGCGCCGGAGTATCTTCTGACGGGACGTGCGACGGAGAAGACGGATGTTTTCAGCTACGGAGCGGTGGTTCTTGAAGTGGTTACTGGAAGAAGACCGATCGAGAAGGACTTAAATGTGCAGAGACAAAATGGTGGGGCAAATCCGAATTTAGTAGAATGGGTGTGGGGTTTGTATAAAGAAGGGAAAGTTTCGGCTGCGGCTGATTTAAGGCTTGAAGGGAAGTTTGATGAAGGAGAGATGTGGCGGGTGATGGTAGTGGGCCTGGCTTGTTCTCACCCGGACCCAGTGGCTCGGCCCACTATGAGGTCAGTGGTGCAAATGCTGATTGGTGAAGCTGATGTACCGGTGGTGCCTAAATCTAGACCGACCATGAGTTTCAGCACTTCGCATTTGTTGCTGAGTTTGCAAGATACTCTCTCTGATTGCAATACCGCAGCGTTAAATTCTAGCCGATCGTCTTCTTGGTCGGTGCCAGAACATAACGTTGTGATTCGAGGAGAGGATGACCATTTGGTATAAGATTGAAAGATAGAATCAAACAAATGGATGCATTGTGTTGTGGTTAGATGATTTGATTAGAATTTGATTTATGTTGTAATATTTCATTCATTTTTTTTTTCATGTATGTAAGAGAAGAACACGAAATTGGTTTTCTAAGAAGCCATTAAACCATTAAAGCGATTAACCTGAATTTGATCTAACATCAACTAAACAATGTCAGAAACCATGTTGAAGTAAGTGATTATAGAACCAAAACCAAACTTTAAAAGAAAAAGAAACCGATGCGAGAACATTGAACCCGAATTAAAACCGGATTAGTTTTACATAAATTTTACATAAATTTTGTCAGGGCCATAATGTTGCATAACAAAAGATACGGGTTAAATTTGGAAATACCTGAAAATTAAGGGGACAAATTAGGAGTTTTCCGATGACTGGAGGTGGCTAGATAGTGGATCAAACACGTGTAATTATATATATCTGCGTGTGTTTGTGTCTTAAATCATCTTGTTCTGAAACAGATCTTCGTTTCCTTGAAATCGTTCTCATCGTCCTCCTACCATTCGTACGTTGCTGGAGCTGAATCTCTCAGATTTTGGATCGTATTCATGGACGGCGACGATTTTGCCGGAAAGGTACCGTCAATCGCCATTATATACTTGCTGCGTCTGTAGAATTTAACGGCTCCTCTTTTGTGATCCCGGAATGTGCAATTAGATTTCTTAACGTTGTATTCGTGATTTGTTTTTTTATTTTTTGTTTTTGTTTTGGAATTTGGACTATCTTGTTAATGATCTAAGGAAACCATGTGATATATTCTGATTTTGAGAAAGGAAAAATAACAATTTGCGATCCGATTCAGCTGTGGGGTTGCATGCATTCCAGGACAACTTTTGAAAAAAAAAATTCGTGTGATTTTAATTTTGCTGAGAAAAACTCCATTATTGAAAAGGGATGTTCTTTTGCCGTATATGGATTGAGTCGCAGGATCAATGAATAAAGATTGATTTTGGGAATTTGAATGAAAAAAGCTCATTTTGTTTTGCTTTTTGAGTTATACATATCACAGAGAATGTGTATCAATTACATGTCTGGCTTGTTCTATCTGAGTCTGAGGTCTCTTGTACTATTATGTGGCTTAAATTAGCACATATTCGATTCTGAACTCTGGAAATCGTTGGAGAATGATATTTACCTTGTTGATAGTTGTGATGCTTTTTATTCGATCCCTTGCACACGGTTTTACAAACGATCTCATCTCTGTTGCATGCACGTTTCGGTTTGTATATGCCCGGTCCTAGTGATTTTGTTGGTTTTTGTGACCAGCAACTTGATTTCTTCCCTTGTCGTAGATAGATCCTTGTTTATGTGTTTGGTATGATTTATATGCACTCATTAGTGTGACATTTCCACAGATGGCTGCTGAAGCCAAAGGATGGAACCCGGGACTAATCGTGCTGCTTGTTGTGGGAGGTCCGCTCGTTGTGTTCCTAATAGCTAACTGCGTGCTCTACGTGTATGCTCAGAAAAACCTACCTCCAAAGAAGAAGAAGCCCGTTTCCAAAAAGAAGCTCAAGCGCGAGAAGCTCAAGCAAGGAGTCCCTGTGCCTGGAGAATAGAACCCTAAACCTTAGCCTCAACTTGTTCCCTGTTCAAAGCTGGATAAAGGTTTATAAAATCGGTCATCAGACTTGACTACTTGTGGGTTCGTTTTTCTTCCTTTACTTCTGTTGCGAGGATTGTCTTGAGTCTTCTGTATGATTTCTCACTTAAGAGTAGTAAGTAGAAAACCACTCTTTTGCTTTGGTAGACTTTTTTGGTCTGTTTAAGTTTTGCCTTGACACACATTTGATTGCAGCTGTAGAGTCTCTTTCATCCTCTTTTGCAACAATTTCTCATCGTTGACCTCATTTTTTACTTGTGTTGTTTCTTGGTTTCCTTGTTCGTTGTCATTAACCTTGCTACCTAAACCAATCCGGTTTTTGGCTAAACTGAATATCTTTCACAGAATCAAGAGGCAAGGTGAGTCAACATTTTATTATAAAAAAGACAAATCAATCAATGAAACCCTCATTGACGTATACAAAGCCTCTAAAGTACCCTGTTTTACATCCCAAGATACCATTAAAACTGGTTAATGTCTCTCTATATGCAAACTAGATTGATATTGTTGGCGAGTTTGCAGGAAAGTTAAGATCAGCTCATGTTTGATGAATTGAGGTCTTAGGCACTAATTAAAATAGTTCACTGACTTGGGTTTCGGTCTCCTATTTCGTAAAGTTGTCACATTTTGCACATGGATTCAAGTAAACTCTCTTTCTCTGAGTATGAAAAAAGAGTTGTGACATTCAAAGAGTCAAAGGCCAATAGAGAGTTTCTGAAAAACGTAAGACTCTTTAAGTCTTAGCATTTATATTAATTTCATAATTATGGCAGAGTATCCATCAAGTAACAAAGGAGACACAGGCTGTTCGCATTCCTCGTCCTAAAATCTAAACGTTTAATGTTTCTACTCAGTCTGATTAAGACTCTGCGCCAAGCCAAATCTCATCTGTGGCAGATTATGCATTGGGATTCATAACCATCCTTATACCAACACGTATAATGAATATATATATGGGATAGAAGATGACACAGAATAAAGACTCTTGATATAATTAAGACCAATATCACATAAGAACACCATCTAGTTATCCAGAGAAAAGCTATAATTACAAATGATTAGTCATGATATCGAAAATATCTATTAAGTTTCATAGAGATATCTAGGTATCCCTTGAACCCTACGCATTGATCACTGTTCAAACCGACGAGTTTGACCTTAGAAGTGAACTCGCAATGACTGTTCCGAGGAGGCAACTCAATCCTAGCCCGACCCATCACAACAGTACCGTTGCTTGTTCCAGGATCTTTCCAAGAAAACCCTCTTTGCAATTCAATGTAAAGATTCTGATCTGCAGGAGAATCCAAAGGAATCACAAGCTTTTGATTGAAAAAGTGGAGACCGTAGTAAGACTTGATCGCTTGTGTTCCGTATTGATCTTGATCGTCTGTCCATGCCATAATTCTAAAGTACTCAGGACCCTCGTAAGGTTGCGTGAGATCTCTTTCATCGATTGTGAATCCTTTAAAGATCTTCAGGACTAACTCTGTGTTTTCAGGCTTGCTTTCTTGGACTCTCTTCCCCTCACGAACTGATCTTCGTTTTTCGTCTGCTTCTCTCTCTAAGTTTCTCATCGAGAAAAGAGTAATTTTAAGATTTTGGTGTGTTAGGGTTTGCAAGAACTTACTTATATACTTCTTTTTTCCCGGGGAAGTAAAGAGTAATTGTTTTTTTTTTTTTAACTCGAACTGATTATATCTTGAGGTTATGTCAAATCATTCTAATTGAACTTACTTATATACAATTTTCTAATTGAACTGATTATATCTTGAGGTTATGTCGACATTGAAATTATGTCAAGTAATTTAATAGTAGCGAAAAGGTTGAACTAATTAGGGGTAAAAATTTATCGGGCTTCCTTAAAATTCGAAGTGATTAGATCTTATAGTTGACTTAATCAAAACTCACATAATTCAGGTATACATTTTTCTTCTTATTGTATATGTGTCAATTCAAACTTCATAATTAATATGATTTCACTTGCATGGTATTAAGTAGAATTAGCATCTTAAATCTCCTTTGACTTCTATTGTTTCTTGGATGTTATTATAAAATCGAATTCTAATTTGGTCCACATGGAGTATTCATATTTGACGTTTGTAAATACAACAAATTGGTTCAAATTAATAGGTCCAATGGACTGGATGTTTATGTAAATCTGTATATTAATTCAGAGAATCAAGACGCATCGGTTAAATTATTACAAAGACAGATCAATCAGTCAGACTTTATAGACGTGTTCGTAGCATCTAAACTCCCCTGTTGTACATCCCAAGATACCATTAAAACTGGTTAATGTCTCTTAAAGACAATGATAGTTGGCGAATTTGAAGGTACGTTAAGATCATCTCATGTTTGATGTGTTTGAGTTCTTATGCACTTAATTATAGAGTTCACTGACTTGGTTTGGAAGCGACATTCAAAGAGTCAAGGCCAATAGAGAGATTCTCGAAAACGTACACTCTTAAAGTTGTAGTAGCATTTATTAATTTCGTATAATTATGGCAGAGTATCAATCAAGTACGAAAGGAGACCAAGGCTGTTCGCATTCCTCGTGATAAAATTTAAACATTTCGCATTGGAATTTTAAATTTCAATTTTGGTAATGCTGCTAGAGACTAGAGACTGTTGTTTGGTTGTCCAGTTAAAAACTGTTTGTGTGCCACTTACTTTATATGGGTTTTTTCTTCTCTTCATGTGTGCTAGTTTGATTGCAGAGGACTCTTCATCAAGATCATGGAGAAGCAAAAGAAGATCACTTGGGTGATTAAGAATGCCTCCTCTTTGAAATTTAACGAGGAAAATTATTCTCATCAATTTCTAGTCGGTGGATGCAAATGGTAAAGGCTTTCAAGTGTTTTCGTCCATTTATATCCTCCAGAGTAGTGTTTCTGATCCTTTTATTTGTGTTTCCTTGCAAGGCGTCTTTTTGCCTATCGCAGTTTCTTTGGTTACTTGACTAATGTATTTGGAAGTCGCCGATCATGGATCATTGCCTTTTGGATGGAAAAGACACGTCCGATATCTCATAAACTTAGTAAATCAAAATACCGTCAAAGACTCCAAACTAAATGGTGATTATTTCTTCCCATTGCACGCTTGCTTTTGCAGGAGCTCCTGTCTCCAAATTATTTTGAATGACAGTACTATAAACACAACATAATCATTAATCACTTTTGACGTTCACATTTTATAATTCGGACATAGGACATTTCAAATTATCGTGTAAGGCTCGTTTTAGGTAGTTTTCGATTAGAGTTTTGTGCCAAGTTGTTTGCATTTGCTGTTCATACCCACAGAAGTCATAATTCATGTAGAGATTATATAAATTATGTTTTACATCAAGGACTAGAGTGGTTCGATGAGCATTCTTTCCGGAGTGATTTAAAGGTGTTTCCCATGAAAGACATTCTTAACAAAGAAAGTGGGTTTCTGGTCAACGGAGAGCTCAAAATTGTTGCCGAGGTAGAGGTTCTTGAAGTTATTGGCAAATTAGATGTAGCAGAGACGACTTTAACTATAGTGGAGGATGTTTATGGCTTTCAAATTCTCTCTTCACAGGTTAGATATTAATAATGTATGTGTTGTCTCCTAATTAAAACTGGTCTATGGGTATGGATTCTACTTTATACTTTTGTTTTTCAACTCTCAGGTGGAAGTTGCGTGCCACATGTTTGAAAGACATCCTGAGATTGCATCTGAGTTCCGTTCCAAGAACCCAAATCTTAGGACAGGTTACATGAGTTTGCTACTCGGTCTGATTGAGACTCTATGCCAGTCGCCTCACGAGCTCCACAAGGCTGATCTTGCTGTGGCATATGATGCACTGAGATCACTGACTTATGCTGGATTTAAGTTGGATTGGCTGGAGAAGAAACTTGATGAGATGTCAGAAAAGAAGGAGAAGGAAGAAGCCGGTGAGATTCGGATGCAAGAAATTGACGAAGAGTTGAAACATTTGAAACAAAAGTGAGTATCAGATGAGTTCGCCCTAATTCCAAAACTCTCTCAACCCGCCGACCTGTATGGACTCTCCAAGAAAACTTTGTTTCTTGTTTCCCGACAGATCTGGCTCCCTCCTCTCCAACATTCCTTCTCGTGTTGTGCTCCCTTGGTTTAATCCTGTTTCTCCCATTCTCTACCCCACTAAAAACTTTGTTTAACCTCGTTTTCACTCCCATACACCTCCGCTCCCCCTCTCTCCCTTCCCTCGACGCTTAGCGTAGCTTTCTAAGCATTTCCTTTTGCTTTGGCATAATGTCTCGCAACCCAAAAAATCTTGAAGCTCGTCGTCTCCCTTCTGATGAAGAGGATGAACCTGTGGTAATCCCACCCTTTGATAACTCTGCCCTAGTGGCAAGATTTCGTTTAACTCTCATTGGACGGTCGTTCCACATTGGCGGAAGAAGCACCGAAGCTCTCCTTGCCTTCATGCCCAGATCTGGCATATGGGATGTTGCAGGTCGCGTAAGGGGTGTGGACCTTGGTCAAGGTCGTTTCCACTTTGATTTTGACTCGGAGGAAGACCTCCAGAAGGTGTTGAAGAAGAGACCGTGCCATTTTAATAAATGGACCTTCGCTCTTGAAAGATGGGAACCGAACATCAGTGAGGAGTTCCCGAGCACTGTCTGCTTCTGGATTACCACTCGTGGAATCCCTCTCCACTACTGGGTGGAAGATGCTTTTCGAAGAATCGGTGCTACGCTGGGTCACGTGAAGGCTGTCGACGATAAAGACGGACGTGTCTCGGTTGTGATTGACGTCACCAGACCTTTGAAGTTTAAGAAAAAGGTCAAGTTCGACAATGGAGACGAGATTACGGTTCTTCTGGAATATGAAAAGCTATACCGATACTGCTTCACTTGCCATATGATTTCTCATGAAGAAATCTCGTGTCCTTACCTCTCTGAGAGCGAACGTCAACGTAACAGAGAATCCAGAGCTCTGGCTCAAAGCGGAGAGATCACCGCCCTCGCATCCCTGAAAAAGAAAGAAACCGTGTCGCATCTGGTCTCGCGACGGACTCACAGAGCTGAACGTGATTCAGCCCGTCAAGAAGACTCTACTCGTATCTCCAACGGTGGTACATCTGCGGATGGAGAAGATCTGAACTCAGGGCGTAATCTTCCTCCGAGATCTGCCCGTCGGAGTCTGTACCGAGCTGAAGGAAACGAACCTCTGGAGGACAGAAGAACTTCGATTTGGCACCGCTTAAATGGTGACCGTGATCACTCTAATCCCCGTAATCGGGAGAACTCTGTTCAGTCATCATCGAGTACGAGGAAACGTAGGCCTCACGACTCAGTTGCTTCTAGCCAAGAGATCCCGAGATTCACTTCAAGCTACGGTGACACTCGTGCCCGTGATCCGTCTCGGAAGGGGCTCCCTCCCTCTCGCCGGCGTTCTCCCTCGCGTCAGCGCTCTCCTCCACGCAAGCGTTCTCCACCTCGTCACGATTTCAGTTTCGAACAATGGGGTGGAGCTCTCCCTCCTCGTCGTCAAACCAGTTTGCGAATCGCTGAGCCGCTTCCATCTCCTTCCAGATCTGCAAGACGATCCGCTCCAGAAGATTCAGGGAAAGGGAAAGCAATAATGGAAGCTGAGGAGGATGATAATAGTGATGCAGGCGATTTCGAATCATCCCCAAAGCTGCTGGAGTTGGGCTCGGCTTCTGGTACGATCCACTCTCCACCCTTTGGTGAGACTCTGCCTTCAGTGGAAACAACTCCCCCTGTGTTTGCAGATGACGATGCTCATGTTTTGGCGGATGGCAATATTGATCTCGATGTTGAGACTGTCCCCACTGATTGGGAAGACCGTGACGGAGGTGATGAAGACGACATCGTGCTTACTGAGGAAGACCTTCGAATCCTGGACGAATGTGAAAAGGCGATGATTATTGAGGGCTTGATGGAGGACGACGATCTCTTAGGTGAAGAAATGGCAGCACTGGAGTTAGCGGAGAGTTTGGAAAGAACTATCTCAGAAACAGTTGTCCCAATCTCCCATGGTGTCAAGACGTCATCAGCCCCTTTTCAGACCCCAACAAGTAAGCGCGAGAGTTCCCCGGTCCGAGATCAAGCCCGCAAGAGCCCTAAGTTAAGCCCTCCAGCTCGTGTTGAGAAGCAAGGTGTGAAGAAGAAAATCCCGCGAAGCCCAAAGGTGAGCAAAGCGGCATCAAAAAAGCTTAAAACTTTTCAGAGTAAACCTTCCCCGAAGAAACGTTCATCTGTTCCCGCTGAACCATCTAATGGTCCCCGTCAAGCACCAATTCCAGCTGGCACTGATCGTGAAGTGGTTCCGGTCCCGAAAGCAAAGACTACGAAAACAAACAAGAAGACTGTAGGTCCGGTGGGCCCCCGTAACCCACCCAAACCTACTACATGAGGGTCTTATCCTGGAACTGCCAACGGGCGGGGGCTGAGCTTACTTCCCGTCGACCGGAAGAGTTATGCAAGAAGTACTCTCCAGGGTTCATGTTTTTATCGGAAACTAAGAACGAATTTTCTTTTCTGCAAGATATGCAAGTTGAATTAGGATTTGATAACCTTTATACTGTCGACCCAATAGGGAACAGTGGAGGTTTAGCTCTTATGTATTTGAAGGATTTTCCGGTTAAAATATTGTTGTTGGGATGATCGTCTGATTGATGTTGAGACAATTATTGATGGTAATATTGTTTTTATGACATTTATCTATGGGGATCCTGTTGTGAAAAACCGAGATTATGTGTGGGAGCGGTTAAACCGCATTGGTATTTCCCGTTCTGGGGCCTGGTTCATTATAGGTGACTTTAATGAAATTATCGGGAACCATGAAAAATGCGGGGGAAAGAAGAGATCGGAATCCTCTTTCCTTTCGTTTAGAGCTATGATTCAAAACTGTGGCCTTATCGATTTCCCATATCAGGGTAACCTTTTCTCTTGGGTTGGTCGTCGTCGCAATGGCGTGGTGAAATGCAGATTAGATAGGGCTATGGGGAATGAAGACTGGCATAACATTTTTTCCCACACTTATGTGGAGTATCTTAAGCTATGGGGATCAGATCATAGACCCATTGTCGCATCGATTCGATCCACCCCTAGGAGACCCGTTCATCGTTTTATGTTTGATAAGAGATGGATTGGGAAGCCAAGCCTTGAGGAAGCTGTCAAGGAAGGTTGGGGTCAAACTTCGCAGAGTCCAAACGACCATTTCGTGTGTCGTATTCGCAAATGTCGGCAAGCGATTTCGATGTGGAAGAAAGATCTCACCACGAACTCAGAGAAGCTAATAGCGCATCTCCAAGACCAAATTGATAAAGCACAAGAAGATGTGGCTATAACCCCAGAGGCGTTACTTGATCTGAAATGGCAACTTTGTGCGGCATATCAAGAGGAAGAGTCTTACTGGCAGCAGAAGAGTAGAGCGCTATGGCTAAAAGAGGGCGATAGAAATACAAAATTCTTCCACGCAACTACTAAACAGAGGAGAGCTTGCAATAGGATCCTTGGCCTCCTAAATCAATCCGGTGTTTGGATTGACGACGATGCCGGGATGGAGAAAGTTGCGGTTGAGTATTTTGAAGATCTTTTCACCTCCTCGGTTTCGGGTGACCCATCTATTGTTCTTCGGGATGTACCCTCCTCTGTTACAGCTCTAATGAATGAGAACCTCACTAGAGAGATTTCAGAGGATGAAGTGCGACGTGCCCTGTTTTCTATAAACCCCGGGAAAGCCCCGAGTCCCGACGGGATGACAGCATTATTCTTCCAAAAATTCTGGGGAATAGTAAAAGATGATCTTATCCATTTGGTTAAGGAATTCTTCGAGTCCGGAATCCTGGATAAGAGACTTAATGAGACGAACATCTGCCTCATCCCGAAAGGTGACAAACCAAGAGAGATGGCGGGTTTTAGACCTATTAGTTTATGTAATGTAAGCTATAAGGTCATATCTAAGATCCTGAGTCTCCGGTTAAAGAGGTTCCTTCCAGAGTTAATCTCTGAGACCCAATCCGCATTTGTGGCCGGTCGACTGATTACGGATAATGTCCTCTTAGCTCAAGAAAATTTTCACGCTCTTCGATCTAACTCGGTGTGCAGGAAGAATTTCATGGCTATCAAAACGGACATGAGCAAAGCTTATGACCGAGTCGAATGGCCTTTTCTATGCTCGCTAATGGAAAAGATGGGCTTTTGCTCAAAATGGGTGAATTGGGTGATGCAATGTATCAGGACTGTGTCTTACCGTGTCCTCCTAAATGGAGAGCCGCGAGGTCATATTACTCCATCCCGAGGGATCAGACAAGGTGACCCTATTTCTCCGTACCTATTCATTTTATGTACGGAAGCCCTAATCTCACAGCTTCGCGCTTCGGAACTTGACGGAAAGATTCAAGGGTTACGAGTTGCTCGGGCTAGCCCCCCAACATCTCACCTCCTCTTTGCTGATGACAGCCTGTTTTTCTGTAAGGCAGACCCTAATCAAAGTAGAGAACTTTTCAACATTATCCTATCCTATGGAGAGGTCTCAGGACAGCAAATCAACTATAGCAAGTCTTCCGTCATGTTCGGTAATGAGGTTCCCAGCGACTCCCGTCAGATGATCAAAGACACTATTGGTATCTCCCAAGAAGGTGGAATGGGAACCTATTTGGGTATCCCAGAAAAGCTTCATGGATCAAATGCTCAAGTATTTGCGTTCGTTCGAGACCGACTCCAAACCCGTGTCAACTCCTGGTCCTCCAAAATCCTTTCAAAAGGCGGGAAGGAGATACTGATCAAGTCTCAAGCCCAAGCAATTCCGACATATGTAATGTCGTGTTTCCTTCTCCCGAAAGTATTATGCTCCAAATTGAGAAGTGCTGTCGCTAACTTCTGGTGGAGTTCTAAGATTGATAGCAAAGGTATCCATTGGGTATCTTGGGAATCCCTAAGCGCACATCTTGAGGAAGGTGGTCTCGGTTTTCGATCCTTTGAGGATTTCAACCTAGCCCTCCTTGCTAAACAACTATGGCGTCTCCTTCGTTTCCCCGACTCTCTTCTTTGTCGAGTATTAAAAGGGAGGTATTTCAGATACTGCAGCCCTCTAGAGATATCCGCCTCGAACCGCCCTTCTTATGGTTGGAGAAGCATCCTTGCGGCAAAACCCCTTCTAGCCTCTGGGATCCGCAAAACGATTGGTTCCGGCTTCGATACATGTGTATGGTCAAAACCGTGGATTCCCGATTCTCCGCCCCGACCCCCGGTGGGCCTTCAAGGCGAGAGAGACCCGCTTTTGTTTGTCAACACGTTGATCGACTTCGAGTCTAAACAATGGAAGATGGAGCGGCTCAGGGAGCTTTTCCCACCGGAGGAAATCTCCCTTATCCTTGGGTTACGTCCGAGTCAAAATGTCTCGAGAGATGGGTACAGTTGGTCCCTCACTAAATCCAGGAATTACACGGTAAAATCAGGCTATTGGACCGCGAGAGCGTTATCTCGTCTCGCTTGTGACCTCCCTCTTCAGGGACTTAGCGCTACGGCACTAAAGGCACAAGCTTGGAAACTAAAGACCACACGTAAAGTTAAACACTTTGTGTGGCAGTGTGCTTCCGGTTTTTTACCGACTTGTCAACGTCACGCATACCGTCACATTGGTAGGGATAAGGGATGCCCTCGATGTGGTGCGGAGGAAGAGACCATAAACCATGTTATTTTCGAATGCCCCCGGCAAAGCAAGTATGGGCTTTGTCTTCGATCCCCTCGGCTCCTAACGTGTTCCCACTTGCCTCGGTTTTTGGCAATTTAGATTATCTATTCTGGAGGGCTCGGTCTTTCGGTTCTTGTGAAGCAGACCTTAAGGCATTCCCTTGGATTATGTGGTTTATTTGGAAAGCTAGAAACAAGAAGATTTTTGAGAATGTGGAAGAGTTACCCCCAGACATTCTAGATCATGCGAGACGTGAGGAAGAGGTTTGGAGACAAGCAAACACTGTTGACCTTGAGTCAGCTCCCCTGTGTGTGGATTGTGGGGCTTCCGATTCTTGCCTTCCGGAGGACCCAATATGCTATATTGACGGGTCTTGGCACGAGACAGACAGCTTTAGTGGCCACGGATGGCTTGTTGAAGCAAGACGGAAGACCTTGTTGTACGGAGCTCGCGGATCGGTCCGCAATCTCTCGCCCCTCCACGCTGAGCTAAACTCTCTCCTATGGGCTATGAAGTGTATCCTCGCATCGGATATTTCTTGCGAATCTTTTGCCACATATTGCTCCGATCTTCTAGCCATGACGAGTAACCCCGAGGCCTGGCCTTCGTTTGCGTCAGAACTTAGGGACTTCTTATTTATGTATTCGTTATTTCCGTCGTTTAGACTATTTCATATTCCCCGCTCTTGTAATATCCGTGCCGACAAGCTTGCTAAAGAGGCAAGATCACGAGGTTGTAGCTTTTCCCATGTAAGTCCTATGGCACCCAATTGGCTTTCTCTTGAGGAGAGTCATCTGCCACGATCTTAATAAATGGTGTTTTTGAGGTCAAAAAAAAAAAAAAAAAAGTGCTCAGATCTTGAAGCTGAGATGGAGAAGGAGAAAGCAGAGGTTTCGGCTGCAAAAGCTCCACTCTCATTCGATGATGTTATGTAGAAGATGTTCTTGAGTTTCTAGGCACCTGTGAGTATTTTTGTTGAGCTTGGTGCTTTGGTGTGTCCATTTGCATTGGTTCTGCGATGTTTTTTGGAACATTCTTTCTGTTTTAGCTTTTCTTGTTGCAGTACCTTTGATGAAGAGTTTTTGATGTTCTGAGAAACTTTATTATATAGCTTACAACATGGTCTTATTTACTACCAAGTATTGTTATCATATGATCTAATCTTATGACATAATCCGAAAACTAATATAAAATCATAAGAACAATAATCTTTGACCATTATAGGGTCTTCTCTGTAACTCTGTTACCTCTCAAACCGTATTTTTGCTCATGGCCTATGGGCCTTTTCCTCTACCCGATTCAGAGGGTGGCGCCAAAATAGCTCGGCTCTCGGCGAATCCAATCTGAAAATACATCAATAAGAGCAGAAGAAGCAAAGAGATAAGAAAAGCAACTAGCTGTGATATCATTGTAGCCATTAAATTGAAGATAGTTCCTTCACCGCATCCTTCAAATCATCCACCTTCACTAGTAGATGTTTCATCCTGCTTGCGTGCTGCAATCCAACGTGGTAAAATAGAAATAAATAGAACAATGAGATTCATGAAAATTAACATCATTTTGGTAACAAAAAGAAGTCAATATTCTTTCACCATTACTCAACAGGTAACCAAAAACATCAACAGAATATATTCGCTGCAATCAAGCGAAATATTACCTCGTCAAATGCCTTAACAGAACGCTGCGCCTGTGTACGCTGCATCTATCTCTCATGGCAACACACTGCAGAGTAAATATAAACATTGAGTAAAAGTGAAAGCGCAAGATCTCTTTTTGGTATTTACGGCATTTTCTGTAAGCAAAGACCAAGGTGGAAGAAGATGCAACTTACAGATGATACGCAATGGCATTCCATTCTCTGTGCTTTGTTTGAAGAGAGACAAATTGCACTTAAAAGTCTGTTTATCCGGTCTCATCGATAAACTGGAGTCTTTTCTTGTGTTGCGGATGGCACTCATCTAGCATCTGCGACCAGACGTTGTGCAGAACTGTATAGATATCTTCCTTCTCTGAATGAATAACATCTTCAGCAAAGAATATATGAATTTGATCCTTAACTTCAATCCAGCTCTGTCCCGGAACTTTTTTAACGTCATGCTTTTTCATCGTGCTCCTCAACAATGCCGCATCTTCCCAATTTCCAGAAGAAGCGTGTAAGCCACAGAGCAATACATGAGCTGTAGAGTTGAAAGGATCGATCTTCAGAATATTTTCAGCAGCTTTTTGGGCGAGATCAACATTTCCTTTGGTTTTACATGCAGACAGTAGAGTCTTCCACACGACTACATCAGGTTCCAACTTCATCTCATTGATGAACTTCTCAGCTTCATTTAAATGTCCAGCACGAGCTAGTAAGTCGACAATGCAAGAGCAGTGCTCTTTTGTTGGTGAAATCCCGTATTCGGTTTGCATGATTGCATACAGCTTCAAGCCTTCTTCCACCAGCCCAACATGACTACATGCGGTAAGAACACCGACAAACGTTACATGGTTTGGCTCTATGCCCGAGCTTTTCATCTCCTTGAACAGTGTGAGAGCTTCATCTCCAAATCCAGACTGTGCATATCCAACTATCAATGTGCTCCACGAAACCACATCTCGGTTATCCATTGAATCAAATACCCTTCTCGCTTGCTCCATTGACCCACACTTGGCATACATATCAATCAGTCCATTTGTTATAAATTGTTCAAGCACCAACCCGGTTTTCAAGTTATAGCAATGGACTTGACTTCCCAATTTTAGAGATGAAATTTCTACACAAGCCCGAAGCAGACTACCCGTGGTTATGTGATCTGGCTCACATTCAGATACAAACATCAGCTTAAAAAATCTCAACACCTCTGCTGGCTGTTCATGTTGCAAACACGCCGTCAGAATAGCATTCCAAGAAACAGAATCTGCCTTGTTTCTGAAGTCTTCAAATATCCTAAAACAAGAATACAAGTCCGAGCAGCAATTGTACATGGTAAGCAGAGAGTTGCAAACTGAAAGATCTGTCAGAAAACCATACTTGATAATGAAAGAGTGAATTTGCATGCCTTGACACAGAGCCATTGGGTTTGTCTGACCACAGAGCAAAGAACGCAAGGAGATAGCATCAGGAGTAAAACCAGAATTCCTCATTTGAGAAAAAAATGATACAGCCTCATCAGCGTAGCCGTTATTTGCAAGTCCAGCAATGATCACATTCCATGATGCTGTATCAGGTTTCTCTATCTGATAAAACACTCTCCGTGCAGAACTCAAAAAACCACATCTAGCATACATGTCACAGAGCGAGCAGCCTGCAAACGCGTCTCCAGAAAACCCAGACTTAATGCATAACCCATGTATTTGGCTTCCATAATCTGGTCGAAGGAGATTGCTACAAGCTTTTAAAGAGCTACCATATATATATTCATTTGGCTGGAAAACACCATAAGACAACATTTCTTTTAAGCAGCTCAGTGCCTCTAACTCGTACCCAAGCTGCGAGAACCCTGCAATGACGGAACCCCACGAAATTATATCCTTCATCGGAATACCAGAGAACACTTTGCTTGCATCTGATATTTGATTGAAGCTAACATACATAGAAATAAGAGCATTTTGAGCAACAAGATGAGAAGTAGGTTCCAACTTAATGACTTGAGCATGCAGTTGCTTCCCTAACCCAACATCACCATAACTAGCACATGCTTTGATGATGCTTCCAAATGAATACTGGTCAGGAACTAAATCTTCCTGAAGCATTTTCAAGTACAATTTGATTGCCTCGGCTTCCTGACCGTTCTGTGAATAGCCAGTAATCACAGATGTATAAGAGACCAAATTTCTCTGAGGCATAAGATCAAAAACTTGTCTAGCATCCCTCAGCGAGCCACATTTTCCATACATGCTTAGAATGTGATTATTAAGAATAGTATCATGCTTGCAGTTGGATTTCAAGATGTGATCATGAATCTTCCTGCCTTGTGCCAGAGATCTCGAGGAAGAGCAAGCACAAATTAAAGAAACATAAGTCTTTAAACTTATCTTGAAGCTTGAGTTCTTGTGTGAGAAATGAAACGCTTCCAGTGCTTCCCTGTAAAATTTCTGTTTACAGAGGGTATTTATGTGATCATTCATCAACTCTTCGGTCCTGATGGTCGATACCACAGTAGAAGTTGCCGGTACCTGACTGTTGCTGAAGGCAACTCTAGCTCCTGATCGTAAGATTTTTCCCATTTCGATCAAGTTTCAAAACCCTAGCAAATACCTCCTTGCGAAAGGAATATGAGTGGGAGGTTCAGCTAGAAAGACGTGTCATTCGGGGAAGCATCCAACAAAACAAGGCAAAGGATTCACCATTGAAATAAAATGCACCATTTTTCGATGATGAAGAAAATATAATCCACTGCTGAACGTTCTTTGCAAACTCATAAGTCACCAAACAAGGAAGGCAGCCCTCTCTAGCTGGATATCAGTTGCAAAATCCTGTTTCAGAAATAAAGACTCAAATATGAGAGATAAAACTATAAACATCAATACAATTTCTCTGTAAACTCTAAATAAAGGCGGCTAATTTCATGCGTTCTCATATCCCCACAAGGCATCCAAATGAAATCACGGGGACATTTTAACAGAATACCATGTCTCAGAAACAGAGTAATGTTTTGTTGTTGAAAGTGCTAGCTACAAACTAGTACGAATAACCCAATGGATAGAAAGCTCAGGAGCTCAACACAACCAATCACAACTCGATGAGTCAAATATTTGTCATAACACAATTTCCTCTTCAAGACACAATTACTAACGCAGAAGGGGAAATGAGGTGAGCAATGTCAACGAATATATCTCACAGGCATTTGATCGAGCAGGTGGTGTACAATGTTAGAAACACATGAGCGATATTTATAAAAATTCGACCTTTTTAATCAGCATGAAGAAAGTTTGCCAAATGTGCAGTAGAGACTGCAAAAGTATATAGAAAACGAAGTCAATATATCTATGCGGCAACCATATAATCCTCCAAGTTTGTTTAAAAACAAAGATAAAACACAAACCAATGACGTCGGATTCTGCTCCCTTTCAACAATATCTGAGGTTGAGAACCTGGAATCTTGCGCATGAAGCGGTGATGAATACATGTGATCGTGCCTGAAATTGAAGAATTGAGAAAAGGACCTCACTTTGGCTATGGCCCATTATGATAACTGGAAAATAGATGAAGGCGATGCTATAGAGAAAGACTCGAATCGAAAACTGTGATGGGATAAAGTTGTGGTTAGTCTTTGGTTTAGTTTAAATTTCGGTTAACAATGATTTCCCTGAAAAACCAGTCTGGTGGTTATTTTCGGTTTGTACGATCACCCCATAGATAATGTAGTTCATACCTATTGTTTTTATACTATGTGGTAAATATAAAATAGAATTGGAATTGCGAAGCATTCTGTAATATGTGGCTGCAATAGAATAGCATTGTTGACTCTTCTTCACAATGTGGACATGACTGTTCAGGATGTACTGCAAAATCTGCTCAACAATTTCAGTTTTTAGCCATCGTTGTTTGGTCGTGACTCGTGATGCCCCTTCCGTGTCCATTCATTTGTATTTATATATAATGTGGTTAATATAAAATACAACTTCAAAGCATCATGTATGTACTACGTGAAGAATACATAACACTGAATTTGAGCATTTTGTGGTCTGTTAGATATATAGTCAGTAATATATAATAGTATATTGTTGCACATTCTTTCATAGAAAATACAAATGAAATAATGAATAATAACAGCCAAAAAAATCCAACATATAATACAGAATATATAATTTCACATATGTGGAGACTGGAGAGGATGTTTTGCGTACAGCCAAGAATTCTCCTCGTATCGGAGATTCTCTAATGCATGAACACCCAAGTGGCGCTAGATTTACTATAATAATATTAGAGTCTTTCCATATGTGAACATATCAGAACTTTTATGGTCTTAAAAGCATATATATAAAATATGACAGAAAAATGGATTGCTAGCTACACAAATATAACTCATCAAAAAGTAATATATGCATGGTACTGGTAACATACACTAAAAAACATAAAATACATAGATAGCATTAAAACCATTCATTTTGTCATAAAATACATTCATCAATGTTCAAATTATAATAAAAAAATATGTTTTGACCCAACTTTGAAAATAGACAACCACAATTATTACCAATCCAATGATTAATTTACATGCTTGAAATTGTTATTATAATAAAATATGTTCAAAGTATGCACAAATGATACTACAAATATATACGAAACCAATCAACACATAATGATTTAATAAATTTTATATTTTTATGGTATAAAAAGATATATATTTCATATTTTGCATAAGTTTGTCGAATTTATTAAAACTACTTGTAAATTAAAATCTTATTATAAATTGAAAACGACGACTTGAACAGATCCAACTACATGTGTGATTTTTAGATTAACCTTTTTAAAAATTCTTTGATTCAGGTAATGGCTGCAGACACATTGGATTTTCATGTTGGGACAATCCTTGTGCAGTTTGCAGATGAACAAACGGAAAGTGATAAAGTATTTTGAGTGACTTTTTTTGTCTTGCAACAAACTCTTTGATCCTGAAAACAAGCTCTTCATTTAGTCTCTAATCGCATCCAAAACTCTTAATATAAGAAAATAATCTACATAAGTATAAATTTGCTGACAGGCTTTGAAGCACGATGTGCTAGTTGGTATTCTGTTTGACACTCTTTCACCTAGCTGGAAATAAAATATTTTCCTTGCAAAACTTGTCAAACTGATATAGAATCAGTTCAAGACTTTTTCTCAGAAAACCTGTGTTAGAGTGGTGATAACAAACAAGTTACACGTGCAAACAGAGATGATTACATCCATTTGACAATGAATGAGCGCTATTATCAACAAATCAGGACACGTGCAACGTTCAAGATATGATTGAAGAAAGAGTCAGATCAGCTTTTATTTTAGTGTTGAAGATATGATTGAAGAAAGAGTCTGAGCTGATACAACGAGGAAATAGAGTAAGAAACAGAGTAAGTCAAAACCATTTTTTAAATGTAATTTTAAGTAAGGCAGACTGTATAGTCAATTAATAAGCAAGTGAATATGCCGTGTTCATAAATTCTGATTATACTTTCTCTCAAAAAATTAGTTTTATGGAATTTATTTTTGGTTGGTTTAGAAATCAGGTATATTAAATAGAAGATTCATGTCGTCAATACTTTTTGAATTGCTACCTTTTGGATTATTGAGTTATCCATTAAATCTCTTAATTTGATTTTGGTGTTAGATTTGATGGAGTGATCCAGTAATAACCAATAACAACAGAAGAACCAAAGAATACCGAAATAAAATTGAGAGATTTGATGATTAATTGATAGTTCTACATATATTAGCAAAAACCAGTATTTTTGATCAATGGATAAGACCAAAATGTAATACGTATGTGACGTATAAAAACATAAGAATAATAATTCGGATGTAAGATATACATACCGAAGATTTGGACCATCTGGTCCATAACATGATAACATGATTAATAAGGCTGTTTATTCTACAAAAATGTGGATTTATATAAATATTAAAAAAAACAAGAAAATGCTAAGATTGTGTCTTTGTTTGTATTTTGTGTTGCGTGACGGTTCGGTTTAAAGTAGCAATATGAGGCTGAACAGTGGCACGTGACTCGGGCGCGTCAACAAAGCGCGTAGCTAAAAAAACGCACCCTCCACGTTCTATTTTCGTTCACTCTCTCAATTATTTTTCAAAAAACCCCTAATATTTATTGTTTGCATAATCCACCCCACTAGAAATTAATCATTCCAAAGAGAAAATCAAGTATTGTTTTCTGTTGAACCAAAACGAATCCAAGGTCAAGTGTATGCCACTATATAATAAATATTTTAAAAAATAACAGATAAAGTAACGAGTTCTTTCAAAGTATTGAAAATTAAAGAAGCGAGGTGGGAACAACACAATCATTACTTCAGGGGTTATTTCTGATATATATATCTTTTAACCAAAATTAAAAATAAATGATAGATGTTTCTCACTGAGGGAAAAAAACTTCGGGAGTCAGTGAGAAAAGCAAATCAGAACGAGAGATGTCTGAAGATCAATTCATCTAAAGTTCTTGTTTGATTCTGCAATTCTTCATTTTCTTTTTGTCTTTTTAAAGCCGATCTTTCCTACAAAAGGAAACTAGATCGACGGTGCAGGTGAATATTTCTTCACGACTTTGTCAAAGACTCAAATTTCTCTTTATTTTTCATTCACATGATTTGTTCCCAATTCTCATTAGAGTTCTTTTTTATTTGATTTCTGAAAATTTTAGCATTTAGGGGTAGTCTTACTTTATTATGATGTGAGCAAATTAGAACCCGAAATTCTTATTGCGTTTCTAGGTATTTTACAAGTTTGTTTGCTGATTTGCTGCAGAATTGTAAATCTCTGATGGGTTTAGGACTTCAGGGTTTTAATATGCTTAAATCAACCTCCTTTTTGGTTGGTAGTTTAAACATTCAGTCAAAAATTTAATGTTTTCCTGCAAAAGCAAAAGTGTTTCTGTTGTGTTTTTTAATCCTTTTAATATTTTCAGAAAATGTTAAAAGATTCTAGTTTTAGGAGTATGTAAATGATTGTTTTCTGTGTAATTTTACTTGTGGATCTGTGTTTCTTTTTTGGGAAGATCCACCTAATAAAACAAACTCTCACATTGGCTAAATGACAAGAAATCGTCTCTTCTCCCTCATAATTCCAAAAATGTTTAAAAGAGAGAAAAAAAAACAGAAAAATTGGTGACTTAACAACCAAAAAGATTATGTGGAAGATATGGAGCTTTCTTTCTTTGCTTGTAATAGGGTTTATTTCTGTGATTTGATGAATCACAGTGACGGCTACTTCTTTTCTAAATAGACTTCAAAATGTTTTTTTATTTGTTCCAAACAAATTCAATATACATTTCCTATCTCTTTACCTTCGTTTGGTGGCAGTAGTAGTCTCTTTGAAGCTAACGTACGATGTGTATTCTAACTATTTTAATTTGTTATTGTTTTTTTCTGTACACTTGCTTAAGCTTTCTATTTCCTCTCAGTTTGTTGTATATATGCTTAGGATAATCTTAATAGTTCCAATTTCCTCTTTTGCTTCTTTCTAACACATTGATTCAATTTGTCTTCATGTAGTTAGTATTTGTCAGATTCTTCAAAGAAGCAATCATAACGCAATTGATTACACACAGAAAGAGAGGTTTTTTTAACCACTTGTTCCCCAAAAAATGCAAACTTCAAAATCAAGGTGATGCATTGCTCTCTGTTTTGTGGATGGTCTTGTAAGTTTTTTGTATCTGTTTTCAATGTTGTTAATGGTGATTGTGATTCTGTGATAGGCCGGGCTCATTGGAGCTGCCACAAAAGAAATCTTCTTTACCAACTGCCAAAGTTGCTCGGAGACTCAAGCCAAACGGAACAGAAACCAAGACGTCACCGAAAACTCAAATCCCAAAACTGGCAACTGATCGGCGCTCTCCAAGAATCCCTCTTAATGAGGTACTTTTGCAGCTATACTTATATGAAAGATTGTTGATTTGGTGTATGCATTTTTACTTGGATTCTTGATTTGGGAAAGCACTCAGCTTCATAATTGAGTTATTTTTGTATATATGATTGTTGCTTTTTCAAGATTCAGAAGAAGCGGACAGGAAGGATACCGGAATTGGAATCTCAGATATCTCAGCTTCAAGATGAGCTTAAGAAGGCAAAGGAAGAGCTAAATAGATCAGAAGCATTAAAGAAGGAAGCTCAAGAAGAAGCTGAAGAGACCAAACAGCAGTTAATGGAGATCAACGCCTCAGAAGATTCAAGAATTGAGGAGCTGCGTAAACTCTCGCAGGAGCGAGACAAGACATGGCAATCTGAGCTTGAAGCTATGCAGAGACAACACGGAATGGATTCAGCTGCTTTGTCTTCTGCTATTAACGAGGTCCAGAAACTGAAGTCGAAGCTCTTTGAGTCCGAGTCCGAGTTAGAGCAGTCTAAATTTGAGACAAAGTCGTTAGAGAAACTTGTTAGACAGCTCGAGGAAGAAAGAAGAAGCAGCAGAGACTCATCATCATCATCAATGGAAGTGGAAAAGCTGAAGGAAGCGATGAATCTCGCGAGGAATGAGATAAGCCAACTGAAATCTGCGGTTGAAGTAGCAGAGACAAGGTATCAAGAAGAGTATATACAGAGCACATTGCAGATAAGAAACGCTTACGAACAAACAGAGGCAGTGAAATCAAGATATTCTCAGAGAGAGACCGAGTTAGTTGAAGAATTGAAGAGAACGAAAGCTGAAGTCGAGGTTTTGCGCAAAGGGTTAGTGGATGAGAAGAAAGAAGAGGACTTGAAGAAGCTTGAATCGGATTTAATGGAAGTGAGAGGGAGTTTAATGGAGAAGGAGATGGAGTTGCAGTGTCTGAGGAGTGAAATGGAGAAGAAAGTGGAAACAGCAAACACGGAAGCTATGGAAGCTGAGCTTAGAAGAGTGAAAGTTCAGTGTGAGCAATGGCGGAAAGCAGCTGAGACGGCAGCTTCGATTCTGAGCAATGACGAAGAGAGAACTGATTCTATTGAGAATGGCAAAATGTTGAAGAAATTTGGTGTGTTACTCAAGAAAAAACCATAAGCAATAATGAATGATTCTTTTTCTTTATGATAATTAATAAATGGCATTTTTTCATTGTTTGTAAATTTGTATCATTTGATTTGATTTCTGTAAGTCTTTTTATTCTTCCTGTAATCGTTGTCACATTTGGTATTCAAAAATCAAAACTGTATTGAGATGTGATCTTTTGCATTCAAGAATCAAGACTTTAAATATCATAAAACCATAAATGCTGTAAACTACTAGAATTAACAGTTTATCATTTAAATACTCATTAAACATTAAGCTATTATATCCCATTTCAATAAATTTCCATGATGATAGTTTGAATATATCTATCAATGATAAGTTTGTATTTATTTATTTACTTACTGAGAAACCAATAGAAGACAAGAGATGATAGTATTAAACTATTAATAAACGGACGGTGATAAATAAAGAAAAGAGAAAAAAAAAAAGTCTAAATCCCTAATCTCTCAAATCGCAGACGATACTTGTCTCCCTCTTCTCTTCTCCAGCGTCGGATCAATCTCTCTCTCCATCGCCTTTCTCCTCTAACGAACGGCGATAAAACTCTTAAAACCCTCTAATCCCGCTCTTTTTTTCAAAATCACTCAGGTAATCTATCTCACTTCTCCATTTTCTGGTTTCGTCTTTGATTCTTCCGATTTCCGCCGGGATGTTGTTACGTCTCTGATTATCTTCGTTGTTTTGTGTGTAGGGTTTCTGAGATGGCGGATTCGCAGGCAAAGTCGTCGGGGATGAGTCCCGGAGGAGGCGGTGGAAGCCATGAGAGCGGCGGAGATCAGAGCCCGAGGTCGTCGAATGTTCGTGAGCAGGATAGGTTTCTTCCCATCGCTAACATAAGCCGTATTATGAAGAGGGGTTTACCTGCCAATGGCAAAATTGCCAAAGATGCCAAAGAGACCATGCAGGAATGCGTCTCTGAATTCATCAGCTTCATCACCAGCGAGTAATGCCTTTCTCAATTCTCTCAAAGTTTTAATTTTTGACTGAATTAGGTTTTGTTCTGTGAATTGGAATTATGGGTTGCATCAACATCTGATTTGGTTGAGAGAATTGATCCTTAAAGATGGGTTACCTTTTTTGTTTCCGTCATTGTTATGAAAATCTCTCCTTTTTTCTGTTTTTAATTCTATGTATATTGGATTATGAAGTTAGGATTCTGTTAATTCACTTGCAAAATTTGGGATGCTGATGAGATTTATGATGATGTTGTGCGTGTTTTGACAAGCAGAGCGAGTGATAAGTGCCAAAGAGAGAAAAGGAAGACCATTAATGGAGATGATTTGCTTTGGGCAATGACCACTTTAGGATTCGAAGATTACATCGAACCCCTGAAGGTTTACCTCATGAGATATAGAGAGGTATGATCCACTTCTCCTTATTCAGTTTCTATTTGAACAAATGGGGTAGTAAAAGACACCAGTGAATTTTTTGATGTTTTTAGTTATGTGGCATTGATAGTACTAGGCATCAATAGAATTTCTGCAATTCATTCACTGACACTCTTTTTTTTTTTTTCCTTTTCTTATTTCTTTTATCCGATATGGATTGGAATTTTGCAGATGGAGGTCAGTGAATCTCCTCTTTTACTTACCTCTCTAATTTTTGTCTTTTTATCTTATCACAATCTTTCTGATAGTCCAGTTTTATATGTGGCTCCTTTTTTGGGGCATATATTGTCTGATTGCATCTAAGTAGGATTGTCTGGTTACGTCATTATCTGTTTGATAGGGTGACACTAAGGGATCAGGAAAAGGCGCGGAACCGAGTGCTAAAAGAGATGGTCAGCCAAGTCAAGTGGCTCAGGTAATGATGACTCTCGATCTTCTCAAGTTGACATGTTCATTTTTTGCAGCATCATTTCTACCTATCTTTTTTGCTTATGTTTTGTGCGAGCTAGTTTAACATTTTCCTTCTCTTTACCTTCTGAATAGTTCCCACAGATTGGTCAGCAAGGCTCTTACTCACAAGGTCCTTATGGAAACTCTCAAGTAAGTGTTTTGATAAAACAAAGACTAATTTATACATTCTCAAGATACAGCAAAAACAGGAGTAGACAAGAGAATGTTAAAAACAATTAATGGATATAACATGTTCAATATATTCGATGAGCAATGTATATGCATATCCTCTCTTTGTAATCAAGATAAGAAGGTATGAACTCGGATTAGGCTAGCATACTTTCCCTGTTCTGAATTGCTACAACACAGCATCGAGCATCGGTATTTATGGTAATAGTGATCGAAAAATTGACTAAACTTGTTTTTATGACTGTAGGCTTCGCATATGATGGTTCAAATGCCGAACACAGAGTAGTAGTGGTAGGACGATATTCATCACAATCTTTGGAGATTCAACTATTCCTGTTCCTGTTTCTGAGAATCTGAGTGATCCACTGTTCATAGATTTGGCTTGTGGTGTCTCAGTTTTGGGAGAGAGGATATTTGTATATGATTGTGTTGGTAGGGAAGAGAGTTTGGTTTGCTTGAAGCATCTTTTGTTTTTCATTTGATTGTTGAGTTTCCTAGCATTTGGTCTTTAAGGAAAAGTCATTTATCATGCTAGTGTTATGTTGTTTAGCCGTTACTTTCATTAAAAACATTTTAAAGATTAAATAATCCAGATTTTATTTATTTTTTGTTTCTTTCGAGTTTCATTCGGCATCTTCGATTGATAAAAGAAGAATACATAACAGTTGATAAAATTATGAGGTCTCAAAACGGAAACGATTTATTTAGTGCGAATTGGTTCAACCGATACGAATTAGCTCGAACCGAAAAATCCGTATCAAACCGAACAAAACAATTCAATTCAAGGAAAATGAAAAAAAATTGGGAAGTGGAACAAAATCCAACGCTCGAGAATCGATTCAAGCCATTTAGCATTAAGAACAACCGCGCTCTCTAACTCAAAAACCCTCGATCTCTGAGAAGGGGGAAGAAAAAAAAATCTCTCTTCATTCAAAATTTCTTCTTCTTCTTCTTCCTCCTCAATCCTTGGGATCTCGAGCGAACACAACATCTGGGTATTTCGAAACTTTCTTCTTAATCTCTTCTGTTCATGGAAGACAACGAGACCAAGAAAAGCGAGGTCGAGGTCGATGGCCTTGGTCTGATTGATGTCGCTTCTGAGGACGATAGCCTCCTCTTCTCCTCGTTTCCGGATCCCACCAGCTACGAGTTTTCCGGTAATTGTAAATTATCTTCATTCTCGTTTGATTTCCGATTTCATTTTTGTCATTAGATGGGATGGGTTCTGGGTTGTGTTAATCCCTCGAATCTGCTTGATTGGTACTTCGAGAAGTTCGATGTGGGTTTATAGATTTCTTTACTGCTCAGTTCAATGTTTGATGTGGGACTCAGACTCAGACCTTGGAATGCGACTATTGTTATGAATTTGCTGGCATTGCATTTACATTGCATGTTGAAGGTTTTGGTCATGTGCTTACATTTGGACACCCTATTTAATGATATCATTCAGAGGCAGATGAGGATAAAAAAGACTTGAATGATGACAAAGATCAAAACTTCATGAAAGATACAGAATACTGTGACGAAGAGACACTGGTTTCTTCAGTAGAAGAGAAGGAAGAGGTGCTTCAACCTCGTGAGTCACCTGAACCTCAGAAGGCGGTGAAGGCTGGAAAGTATAATTTGCGCAAAAGTCTTGCCTGGGACAATGCGTTTTTCACGAGCGCAGGTAAGTGCATTTCGGACCAGGTATCTTTTGTTACCTTTTCAGGTTTCCAGTTAGTTTGACTGTATCACTTACTTTTGCTGAGATCTATTGTCGAAATCAGGTGTTTTGGAACCCGAAGAACTATCCAGTATGATGGAAAGCAATCATAAGAGTGCAAGGAAATGCTTACCGGCCATTCAAGAAGATATTAATAGATCAACAGAATCCCTTTCTTCATTTCAAAGCGACTGCACCGTGGAAAACAGTCAGGAATTTATTTTGTTTGAAGATGTAAGAGCGTCTATTCAAAGGTCTGCTAAAGCATCTGATGCTGCAACACCTGGAAAAATAAATGAACAGGGAGAAACCAGCCCTAGTAAGTCTTCTTTATTGTTTATCTCGCGTAGAGGAAAAGAAACTAGCTTTGCCTAAGGTCTACTTTTAAAAGCAGATATGTGCATTTACGAAACATTGGCATTTATGATCTAGCTCGAGCTATTGTCTACTTTAAAGCAGAAGGTCTACTTTTAAGTTTTGTGTTTGTGCTTTCTCCACCATCAGGGCTTTCACAATTATGAAGCAGTTCCTCTCTGTCTTTCTCTTTATGGCTTCTTAGTGAGCTAGTGTCTAACGTGAGCTACTCTTAGATGCCAAGTTTTCCATCACACTTTGTGAAGTGTATAATGTGTTTTAGTTTTGTGTCATTGGAAGTTCTATTTCAAGGTGTTTACATTAGATAGTACACATTTGCGGTAGCAATAGTTAATTCATGTTAATTTTTGTTACCAAGTTAACCATCTTTGCATACCTTGTTTGAAATTCCAGCTTCTAGTACAGTGGACGTCCTTGCCTCCGAGGAAAAGGTAAACCTGCTAATAACTGCACCCTGTGTTTCTCTTTACCTCCCTCCTCGGCTGACGCTTTCTTTGTTTTATTTATATTTCTTAGATGAAACCCAAAGCCAGTCCTAAAAAGCCGAGTATTAGAGCACAAGGACTAGGGAAGGCAACAAAACAGGTATATCAACTTCATTCACTTTCTCAGGTGCATATTTACTATTGGATTTATGTCTTAGTCTTATGTTTAATCTGACAACTTGAGAGTAATGGGTTTCTTCGAGGTGTCTAGTGATTTACGAACTCGAACTGTCTCTGTTGAATTTATGAATAAGGAGCTTGTCATAACTTGTTCTGGCTTACCCTGATATTTAATAATTTGTCAACGATACATTTGATACAGCCTGTGGGTGCAAGAGGTCTTAGTACATCCACTCCCAAGCCACCTAACGGACTCAGCAAAGTCAGGCACTTGTCAACAACGTCGATGAGCAGGGCATCACTAGATATTAACAAAGCCAAACAAGAGAAGAATTCCAAATTACCTGCGGGTTAGTCACAACTCTATCTTGAAGATTGTATTACGTGTCTCTTTCGTCCAAATTTGATTATTTGTTGACCTTGAAGTATACAGGGAAAGAGCCTTTGGGTCCTAGAATATCCATGTCGCGAAGTGCTAGACCCACGTTGCCAAAACCTGCTGTGATTAAGTCATCTTTGCGTTCTTCAGCTGCCTCAAAGAATGAATTGACATCTTCCTGCTCTTCACTAGAGAGCTGTGCTAGTGCTTCATCTAGCGTTTCTCACAAATCTTCTTTGGATTCGATAAAGAAGAAGAATGATTCAAGTTCCAGATTAGCTTCCCACTCATTGGTAAATCGATCTACATCTAGAGGTATTATGGGCCAGCCGCGAATCCCACCTCAGCCAACCAATAAGACATCCAAATCCAAGCTTTCCTGTAGTGTACCATCTGATGGTTCGATCAGCGAACGTCCATCACGAGCTTCTGCAACTAGCAAAATGGCTAAAGATAATCAGAAAACTGTCTCTGGTGAAAAGGGTCATGCAAATGATAATACATTGCAGACTGTGAAGCCTCTCAAGAACTCTAAAGATGCATCTATTCTTCAAGCTGATGCTAAGGAGGGCACAATACGTGTTTCAGCTATCAGTGGTGGTTTGGTTCCTCCAACATCCATGAAACCATCAGGTCTCCGTGTGCCATCACCAAAAATCGGCTTCTTTGATGGAGTAAGTTTCCAAAGTTCGTGACAAACATAGAGAACAATTATGCAATTAGTAGGTAATTGATCTCTCTATTTCTCTGTTAAACAGGCAAGACATGGATCATCTTCATCTGCCAGTAAGAGGTCTGGAAAGTCTCAACTCACAAAGTCTCCGTCGTCGTCGAATTCAAAAACTAAGGCAGGTACAAGGCTTGTCTCCGCCTCGTCTCCAAAAGTGCAAAACAAATTGTATTCCAAAATCAATGCAGAAGATCAACTTGAGGGGTGATGAGAATCAGATGATGCCTGAAGGAATCAGTAGTTCTTTATATAATGGAGCTCTGTTATCTTCTCTCTTTTAGTAGGAATTTCCCTGTATTTCAGATTCTTATGTAACCCAACCCTTAAAAAGTAATATTATAAAAATTGTGCGGCATGAAACTTCAATCTAACGAGTTCTCTAGTATTGTGGACAACAGGAGTTCTCTAGTATTGTGGACCTTTAATCTGGTTCATAACTACAGGTACTAATATCTCGCCTTACGCATTATCTCACAATTTATTATATCAAGAACAAAAAAAGGTCAGAAAAAAACTTTTGTTATCGGACATACCAATCAAAGTTAACTCCAAATAAACTACCCTTAAATGTCATAACATTGACATTTTCTAATCTAGATATCAAGGGTTTAAAATTAAAATTCAACTTTAAACTTTTCTTTACTTTGTAAAGAAACATGACGTCAAAAAAAAAAAAAAATGGAACAGAGATTTGAGTGGACTACAGTCCTAGGCTTGCTGCTGTACAGTCTCTTTTTTTCTTTATTTTACAAAGACACCCAAACTTGGTATTCAACTTTTCAGTATTATTATTTTGGACTTTAAATTTTTTATTTCCGCATATCAGAATTGCATGTTCTATGTCACTGTGACACTGTATAGCAAAGAGTGATATACAAAGCTGTACTATGGTTGAAATATTCAAGATGTTGTGTATAAATGTTATTTAATTTTTTTCCTTTGCAGTATCAGCAGTATACAGTGTTATTTAACAATTTCAAAGAGAAAATAACATTGAACCAAAAACAGAGTACATATTCTTAGACATAAAAACATTATATCTCATTAAATAGCCTCTCCTACTTCTGTTATAGGATAGGAAATAAATGAATGGAAGATAGGGTTTTCTCTTTTTTTTTCCAAAAAGGAGATGAAAAGTGAAAACAGAGGAAAGAGATGGGTAATGTACGGATTGGAGGAGATTTCATATAATACGAACACAATTTCAAAATCAGTTTCTTTTTGCTTTTACAGTAATTTGTAACAATATACTGGGCCAAACTGTAAATACGAGAACTACTACAACTCCCCTGTTTATTATTATTATTTTTTTAAGCTCCAAAGGTTTAGACTTTCGACTCATTTCTCTCTCTCCTTGAAACATAATTTTCTCTAGGAAAGATTACTCCCTCTCGAGCCATTTGAGAGACTCTCTTCCAACATCCTCCATGTCTGAAACTGAAGATGACGCTGTTCTTCCACGTTTTTTCAAGGTTTTCCTCTCAGAAACGTCCTCTGAATCAATGGTAAAACACTCTCTCTCTCTCGGTGCTCTCTACTTCTTCCTCAGGCAAGTTTAGCTTCTTCTCCATCGGGTTCAACTAATTTCTCAGAAATTTGCGTCTTCTTTGTTTGTAAGTGAGAGAACTAGGTCTTGCTGTCTCCAAATTGAGTCACATTTTCTCCAAGTTTCTTCCTTTTAGGTTCGTGAATTTAGATGTTGTTAATCGGTGTGACGTTGTTGTTTAGCTATTCACTCTTTATAGTTCGATGTTTCTCTTTTGCCTAGTTGCTCATTCGATAAGTGGAATTACTTGGTTCTTTTTAGTAGAATTTCTCTAAGTCGATTTGTTTCCTTCTTTTCTTCCATAACTGTAGCAAGCAAAAAGTCTCAGACTTTGAGGAAACTTAAGTATTTGTGGGAGAGTTATGGCTCTAAGTATTTGTTTTCATCATGTTTACTGCAGCAAATCGGAAGATAGAGGACGAGTGAAAGTGATAAAAAAGAGATTTTGGATGTGTTCCTTTGTTACTAGTCATTAGGCTAAATCTGTGCGCTGCTTAAACTTGAGAAAAGAGACTACTCATGTGACTTTGATGACGTTTAACTAGTTTACTTGTGTTCATCACTTTCTGATGTTTATACCTCTGCGCTGGATTGTCAGCGAATCCCTGTGTCCTTCAATGAACATCTTGAAGATCCATTGCCACGGACCGCTAAGCTCCACGGTACCGGAGGAGGAATTTGGACAGTTGGCTTCACGAAAAGACGCAAACGTGTGTATTTCACTGATGGATGGTCCAAATTCGCAGAGGACCATGATCTCAAAGACGGAGAGTTCTTGACGTTTGTCTACGACGGTTACCACACGTTTGAAGTCAGCGTCTACGATGGTTTGGGTTGTAAAGAGACAAGAGCTGTGACGGAGGCTGTCGAGCTTTCTGACGCTGATTCTGATTCTGATGAAGAAGAAGAAGAAGATCCTTCAGTGAAAGGTGAAGATGACAGTAGCTATGCTGAAGATGAAGAAGTTAGTCAGAGTAATTACACTGTTGACAGCGAAGGGACAGAATCAGATTCTTCAGGTAAGAGTTTTATTTTTATTGTAATTAACATTGTGTAAATCATACACTTAAACCAACCTTAAAGAAAGTTTGTTTTTTGTCTTAATTGTTGCAGATATCTCAGATTTGGTAGTTACGACTAATCCATGGTTTAAAACAAACCTCAAGAACAGGACATATGAGCTGGTACAAAAAAAAAAGACTCTTGATTTGTTTACTATCTTTCTCTATTTCAATATGGCTTTTTACACGTTTTTGTTATTTTTGCTCTATGCAGCTGATTCCAGCAAAACTGGCTAGGGAATACAGGCTTAAATTTGGTGAGAGCATCACTTACATTGATGAAGAAGGGACCATGGTAGGGATCAGAGTGAGATGGTCAGATGATAGGATTTGTTTCAAAGGATGGGACAGGATTTGTAGAAGGAACAGGCTTAATAAGCAAGATCAAGTCATATGCGAGATGCTTCATAACAGGAAGCTAGTTCACACTATCAAGATCCACATCAAACGTGGTTGAGTCTCTCATCATCACCCTCTCCATCACCATCACCATTATCATGAGTACTAAGGCTTAGTATCGCTTTTGTCTGTTTCAAGTGTGTTGTAACTGCTTCTCTGCTTTTATATTAGTATTACTTTCTTCATCCCCAAGAAATTTTATAAACTTTAGTCATGCTTATTAATTTTTGAATCCATAATTTTTCTCTGTAAAATGTTTCCATAGGTGAGAAAAAAAACCCAACAAAGATTAATATAGCAAAGAGACAGGCTTCTCTGAATTACTAAACATTTAATCACTCCCTCTATTTCCATTGGAGACTAAGAGCATTTATCAATTTAAATAAAAAATAAAACAATTTCACATAGTATCTCAAAGATATAAGCCAGCCAGTATAAACGTAAAACAATAACCAAATGAAAACCAAACCTATAACAAATGAGGCAAACATACAAGTCCTGATCTCATATATATAGTATGGATGTGTATACATTATTGTATTTGTTTACAAGTGATGACGAGTTGGTACGAGCTCAAGAGGGACTTTCTTGGCGATATTTAAAGCTCCGATTTCGTCCATGTCAATGTCTGCAATGGCCATTCCATCAGGCAAACTCCAATTGAAATAGTAAAGAAGGTTAAGAAGGCCGAGCTCGACAATGGTGGTTCCCAAGGCCATCCCTGGACAGCTCCTACGACCAGATCCAAAGGGCAAGAGCTCAAAATGCTGACCTTTGTAGTTGATTGAGGTATTCAAAAACCTCTCGGGAATGAATTCATCAGGGCTAGTCCAACATTTGGGATCACGTCCTATGGAGTAAGTGTTGACTTGGATCATGGTGTTCTTGGGAATGTTGTAGCCTTGAATCTTGATGTCAGCCATTGTTAGTCTTGGGAGCAAGAGAGGAGCAGGTGGGTGTAATCTGAATGTTTCCTTGATCACTAGCTTCAAGTATTCAACTTTCTCTACATCTTCTTCTGTGATTCTCTCTTTGTTGGATCCGAGTGTTTCTCGAATCGCTTCTTGGAGTTTTTTCATCACTCTCGGATGTCTTGTTAGCTCTGTCATTGTCCATATCATCGTGATTACTCCTGCGTTCACTCCCGCCAAAAACACATCCTGAATATGTAACATACGTAAATACACTTTATAATTCTGATTATAAAAGAGGATCGAAAATAACGTGACAAATAAGATATCTATCTGGTGAACCAAAATACAAAAAATAATATATATACATATACTATTCCAGTTTAACTTGCTCTCCAAATCACCTTCTATAGAAACATTAAAAAATGGTACTAAGAGATTTATTCACACTCACTGACATGACTCCTTTGAGATGATCGGAAGTGATCTTGAAAGAACCCGATTTGGTGGGCTTATTAATTATTATTAACATGGCACTGACGAGGTCTGAGTGATCTTCAGGTTTTGCAATCTTTAAATGATCATCGATCACATGTTGAAAGAGATTGTTGAGTTTTGAAAAGCCTTTGTTCATCCTCGAATACTGACCGGAGATCCGGTCAATAAGCCATCCGAGACACGTGGGGAAGAAGTCAGTGATTGCCAAAGTACCTACGTTGGTCTCCGACTCTATCACCATCTCTTCTACTCTCTCCATATCGATAAAATTGCACTCGTGGAAGTTGTGCCCAAAGGCGAGTCTAAATATGATACCAGCCGTGAAGGAGAATAGGACTTTCCCCAAATCCACTAAGGTTTCTGTTTGAGCAGATTTTGTTAGTTTCTTGAACAGCAAGTCACTCTCTTCCTCTCTGATACACTTAAAAACCTTTTGCTTTTTGGGACTAAATAGCTCGAGACCAACAAGCTTTTTCATCTCTCGCCAGTCCTCACCATGCTGAGCGAAAACAATGTCTTTGAAGTTGTAAGAAAACAACTTGGTCGTTACCAACTTAGGTCGGCCACAAGTCTCTAGATCATGAGTCCTGAGAACTTCTTTAGCTGCTTCTCTAGAGGAGAACACGACCACAGGAACGACCCCAAAGTGGAGAAGCATCACTGGTCCGTGTTCTAAGGAGAGATTGTGAAAAGATTTGTGAAGAAAGTTTTCAAGCTGGTGAAAGTTTCCTATGATTGGAAGACCTGTAGGTCCCGGAGGAAGATTCATTTTCGAAGGTGAAAGCTTTTTAAAGATGAACAAAGAGAGAGGGAAGAGGAAGACGAAAGCTAGGAAGAAACTCATTATTCTTGTTTTTGTTTTCTAGCTCTCTTTCTCTGTATTTAGGGTGAAGAACACATTTGTTCTCAAAGAGGCAGTATTAAAAGCAATGCATACGGTTAGGTTTTTTTGTACTAAATCAAAATGTTTTACTATCGTTTTAGAAGATGTTGAATTAAGGAACTCTCTCGAGGCATAATATCTTGTTGCTGTGTTTAATGGGTAGTGAATGAGAGGTCCCAAGAAACACAGTTTAGATAGATATAAAGACCTTTCTCTGACCAAACCAACAACAGAACGTGGTCATAAGAAAGCTAAACATTTTTTTTTTGTGGAACAGATTTGTGTAACCACCAAACATTCTTTTGTGGATCCAAACGAACTAACTGAAGTCAATCAAAGTTTCTAAAGCATTTTTTTGGTGCAACGAAAGTTTCTAAACTTAAAATCACTGAAAACCCTCTTCAAACTTATCAAGTATCTCCATGTTTTCACTAATTTTTTTCTGTTTCTTCTACCAAATCATGTAGGGCCTTTTTTAAAATACTAGTAGTAACGAAATTTTAGCTTCTTAAAAAGTATGTATATATATATATATGTTCTTAAATATAAGAATATGCATATATATATATGATTTAAATGTAGTGAAATGATAATATTAAACATTGTTCTTCTTTTTTTTGTAATTTTACAAGAAAAAATTACTGTTTTCAAAATGTACTGTTTTATGTTCAGGGTTTAGAAGTTCAATCGTTGAAGACCACTAGAGAAGTTTGACTCCACAGATTTGGTCTTTGGGAATGTATTTTACAAGTAACTAAAAGAAGACTTCATACTTCTGATCATGTTTTCGAAACCCGATTTTATTATAAACTATGAGTTGTGAGTTGTGACGAAGTTATACTAAACTAAGCCTTTTTTCTTGTTAAAGCTTGCGGAAACATTTACTTTAATGACATGTCAACTTCTTTTTGGTTTGTATTGTCAACAATGTTAAGTAAGCATAACACGGACTTTATTTTTATATATTCAAAAGACCATTTCAACAATAAATGAACGATGCTATTTTAGATCAACATAAGTATTATTGAAGACATTATTGAAACATTATTAGTAACATACCGATCACAAGACAGGATAAGCGTAAAACAAGTTAAGAGAAAACAAAACCAAACCTATCGTAAGTAGACAAACATATAGAAATCTGCATCTTATTAAAATGATTACATGATTCACCAGCGATGAAGAGTTGGTACGAGCTCTAGAGGAACTTTCTTGGTGATGGCAAAAGCTCCGTCTTCTTCCATGTCAATGTCTTTGATGGTCATTCCCTCAGGCAAACTCCAATCAAAGAAGTAAAGAAGGTTAAGAAGGCCAAGCTCGACGATGGTGATCCCTGTGCCCATCCCAGGACAAGTCCTACGTCCGGCTCCAAACGGCAAAAGCTCAAAATGCTTTCCTTTGTATTCGATAGGGTTATCGACAAACCTCTCGGGGATAAACTCCTCGGGTTTGGTCCAGTATTTGGGATCACGTCCTATCGCGTAAGTGTTGATTTGGATCATCGTGTTCTTGGGGATGTTGTAGCCTTGAATCTTGATGTCGGACATTGTTAGTCTTGGAAGCAAGAGAGGAACTGGTGGATGCAATCTAAACGTTTCCTCGATCACTAGCTTCAAGTACTCAACTTTCTCTAGGTCTTCTTCTGTGATTCTCTCTTTGTTGGATCCGAGTGTTGCTCGAATCTCTTCTTGGAGCTTCTTCATGGTTCTCGGATGTCTGCTTAGCTCTGTCATCGTCCATATCATCGTGATGGCTCCCGCGTTCACTCCAGCCAAGAACACATCCTAATCAAATGGACTTGTTGTCAAAACGAGATAATTGTCTGCGTCTTTAGTTACTTGCTTCCCAAGCTATAACTATATTCCTCAAGTTACTAAAAATGTAAAATCTTATTTTACTAAAGAATTACTTTTTCTTTAATATCTTACTCACCGACATGACTCCTTTGAGATGGTCATCGGTGACTTTGAAGGAATCAGGTTTTGTGGGTTTATTGATCATGTCCAGCATGACACTGATGATGTCCGAGTGATCTTGGGGTTGTCCAGTCTTCAAATGATCATCGATCACATGCTCAAAGAAATTGGTGAGTTTAGCAAAGGCTTTCTTGACCCTTGAATGCTGACCGGAGATCCGGTCTATGAGCCATCCCGCAGGGAAGAAGTCGGCGAACGCCAAGGAACCAAGGTTAGTCTCTGACTCGAGCACCAACTCTTCTACTCTCTCCATATCGACAAAGTCACACTCGTGGAAGTTCTGTCCAAAAGCTAGTCTACAAATGATGCTGGCTGCGAAGGAGAAAATGACTTTCCTCAGATTAACTGATGATGAGGTTTGTGTCTCATCAGCAGCTTTTGATGATACCTTCTTGACCAACACTTCGCTCTCTTCCTCTCTAATGTACCTGAAAGACTTGAGTTTCTTCTGGCTAAAGAGCTCGAGCACAGCGATTTTCCTCATCTCTCTCCATGTCTCACCGAAAGGAGCGAAACCAATGTCATTAAAGTTGTAAGTAAACAACCTTGCTCCGACCGTCTTGGGACGGCTACAAGTCTCAAGATCATGAGTCTTGAGCACTTCCTCAGCTCCTTCTTTTGAGGAGATAATGATCACAGGGACTACCCCAAAACGGAGAAGCATCACCGGTCCATATTCTTGGGAGAATTTGTGAAGAGATTTGTGAAGAAATCTTCCAAGTTGGTGCAAGTTTCCGATGATTGGAAGACCCTTGGGTCCCGGAGGGAGCTTCCCTTTCGTTGATGAAAGCTTTTTAAAGAAGATCAAAGAGATAAGGAAGAGTAAGAGGAAACAAAGAAAGGTAGACATTTATTTTTGGGTCGGTTACTTTCTTCTGATTTGTGTTTGAAGTGAAGAGTAATTAGTGAGTTCTCAAATACTTCAATATATAGAGCCATGGAGGCAATGCATGTGGTTGGGCTTTGACTAAATCAAAGATTCTTTTTTTTTTCTTTTGTGAGTTACCTGTTGAATCTCTTATATTATAAATCACACGTTCAAATAAGAAAAATGTTAATTTATATTAATATAGAAATGCTATAAGCTTTTCTATTGTCTACTAATTGGTTTTGAGTTAAGAACCAATAATTTTGTACTTCCTATATTATAGATTGTTGTGTAACATATAAGGGGTAAACGATAGTATATTTGGATGGTTATATATATGTTGTATTGTATTGGTCGAAAAATTGACTACTCTATCGTTATCATAAGATAAAGCTCAAGCCTTCACAAGTGGCGTTCGATTATTGCTATATCTCTCTCCATTAAGGAAGCTCAACTACCAGACTCAATAATACCAGACTCCATTATTGCTATATCTCTCTCCAAAGTGATCCAGTTAATCACTCTTTTTATAAAAGCAAACTCTCTATAATTTTGTATTAATTTGTTTTGTGTATGTAACCTGCCTCTGTAAATTATCATCATTAATTTAGTACAATGAACCTTTCAAAAACAAAAGAAACAAGAAGGTGAAAGTGTGTGTTTGTATGGGCAATATGAGGTTTACCGCGTCTACGAGTCCTTGGTCAAACAACATCGAGGTAAATTGTATGTGAAGACTGTGATAATAGAATATGATCTATTATCACAGTCTTCATAACAGGAAGCTAGTTCACACTATAAAGATCCACATCAAACGTGGTTGAGTCTCTCATCATCACCCTCTCCATCACCATCACCATTATCATGAGTATTAAGGCTTAGTATCGCTTCTCTGCTTTTATATTTAGTAGTACTTTCTTCATCCCCAAGAAATTTTATAAACTTAGTCATGTTTGCTGCTGTATTTTGAATGCTTAGTAAATCCATAATTACTTCTGTAAAATGTTACCATAGGTTAGAAAAAAATAAAACCAAACAAAAGTTAATATATAGCAAAGAGACAGGCTTCTCTGAATCACTAAACATTTATTCACTCCCTCTATTTCCATTGGAGACTAAGAGCATTTATCAGTTTAGATTAAATAAAACAATTTCACATATCTCAAAGATATAAGCATTATGAACCTGAATATATACTTTACTTCACGATACAAGCCAGTCAGTATAAACGTAAAACAAAAACCAAATGAAAACCAAACCAATAACAAATGAGGCAAACATACAAGTCCTGATCTCATATATATAGTATGGATGTGTATATATTATTGTATTTGTTTACAAGTGATGACGAGTTGGTACGAGCTCAAGAGGGACTTTCTTGGCGATATTTAAAGCTCCGATTTCGTCCATGTCAATGTCTGCAATGGTCATTCCATCAGGCAAACTCCAATTGAAGTAGTGTGGCGAATCAAGCACAAAGAAAGCAATAAACTTAAGGAGAGAAATCGCAAATTGAGGCAAACACTCGTTTAGGGTTTTCTTATTATTTGTATGAATGAATAATTACAAATCATAAGCGTTGTATTTATAGCTTCAAAAATCCGACTCCTAGATCCTTTAACCTGTTACATTCCTCAGTTAATTCTAGCAGGGTCCCTTTAGAATATTTTGTCACTTAGTAGTAAAGAAGGTTAAGAAGGCCTAGCTCGACAATGGTGGTTCCCAAGGCCATCCCGGGACAGCTCCTACGATCAGATCCAAAGTGCAAGAGCTCGAAATGCTGACCTCTGTAGTTGATTGAGGTATTCAAAAATCTCTCGGGAATGAATTCTTCAGGGCTAGTCCAACATTTGGGAATGGCGTAAGTGTTGACTTGGATCATGGTGTTCTTGGGAATATAATGTTGTAGCCTTGAATCTTGATGTCAGCCATTGTTAGTCTTGGGAGCAAGAGAGGAGCAGGTGGGTGTAATCTGAATGTTTCCTCGATCACAAGCTTCAAGTACTCAACTTTCTCTAGATCTTCTTCGGTGATTCTCTCTTTGTTGGATCCGAGTGTAGTTCGAATCTCTTCTTGGAGTTTATTAATCACTCTCGGATGTCTTGTTAGGTCTGTCATTGTCCATATCATCGTGATTACTCCTGCGTTCACTCCGCCAAAAACACATCCTGAATATGTAACATACCTCGTAAATACACTTTATAATTCTGATTTTAAAAGAGAATCGAAAATAACGTGACAAATAAGATATCTATCTGGTGAACCAAAATACAAAAAGTTATACATATCTATACATCAAAAAGTATTTGTCTCAAATACTATTCCAGTTTAACTTGCTCTCCAAATCACCTCCAATAGAAACATTAAAAAATGGTACTAAGAGATTTATTCACACTCACTGACATGACTCCTTTGAGATGATCGTGAGTGATATTGAAAGAACCCGATTTGGTGGGTTTATTAATTATATCCAACATGGCACTGACGAGGTCTGATTGATCTTCAGGTTTTGCATTCTTTAAATGATCATCGATCACATGTTGAAAAAGATTATTGAGTTTTTCAAAGCCTTTGTTCAGCCTCGAATGCTTACCGGAGATCCGGTCTATAAGCCATCCGAGAGCCGTGGGGAAGAAGTCAGTGATTGCCAAAGTGCCTACGTTGGTCTCCGACTCTATCACCATCTCTTCTACTCTCTCCATGTCGATGAAACTGCACTCGCGGAAGTTGTGTCCAAAGGCGAGTCTAAATATGATACCAGCCGTGAAGGAGAATAAGACTTTCCCCAAATCCACTAAGGTTTCTGTTTGAGAAGAATTTGTTAGTTTCTTGACCAGAAAGTCACTCTCTTCCTCTCTGATATACTTAAAAACCTTTTGCTTTTTGGGACTAAATAGCTCGAGACCAACAAGCTTTTTCATCTCTCGCCAGTCCTCACCATGCTGAGCGAAACCAATGTCTTTGAAGTTGTAAGAAAACAACTTGGTCGTTACCAACTTAGGTCGGCCACAAGTCTCAAGATCATGAGTCCTAGCTGCTTCTCTGGAGGAGAACACGACCACAGGAACGACCCCAAAGTGGAGAAGCATCATTGGTCCGTGTTCTAAGGAGAGATTGTGAAGAGATTTGTGAAGAAAGTTTTCAAGCTGGTGAAAGTTTCCTATGATTGGAAGATCTGTAGGTCCCGGAGGAAGAGTCCTGTTTGAAGGTGAAAGCTTTTTAAAGATGAATAAAGAGAGAGGGAAGAGGAAGACGAAAGCTAGGAAGAAACTCATTATTCTTGTTTTGTTTTCTAGCTCTCTTTTCTCTGTATTTCAGGTGAAGAGCATATTTGTTCTCAAAGAGGCAGTATTAAAAGCAATGCATACGGTTATGTTTTTTTGTACTAAATCAAAGTGTTTTTACTATTACTTTAGAAAATGTTGAATTCAGGAACTTTCTCAAGGCATAATATCTTGTTGCTGTGATTAATGGGTGGTGAAGGAGAGGTCCCAAAAAAACAATTTAGATATAAAGACCTTTCTCTGACCAAACCAACAACATAACGTGGCGATCAAAAAGCTAAATATGTTTTCTTTTTTTATGGAACAGATTTGTGTAACCACCAAACATCCCTTTGTGGATCCAAACGAACTAACTGACCCAAGTCAATTCAAGTTTCCAAATTTATTTTTTTTTGGTGCAACGAAAGTTTCTAAACTTAAAACCACTTCTTCTACCATATTATGCAGGGCCTTTTAAAATTCTAGTATTAACGATATTTCAGCTTCTTCTTTAAAATATGATAACTTTTATTGCTAATTAAAATTAAAATCTTAGTTATAAAAATGATTTTAACGTAGTGAAATGATAATATAAAATTACAGTTTTTCAAATTTACTGTTTTATGTTTCATAAATAAAAACGTTTTTGGTCCTACTAATTATATAATTCAGTTCAATCTTTGAAGACCATTAGAGAAGTTTGACTCCAAGATTTAGTATTTGGGAATGTATTTTACAAGTAACTAAGTTCTGATCATGATCTTTGAAACCAATTTTATTATAAACTATGAGTAATGAGTTTTGACTACTATACTAAACTAAGCCTTTTTTTTCTTCTTCTTAAAGCTTGCGGAAGCAGTCACTTTAATGTCGTGTCAACTTCTTTTTGGTTTGTATTGTCAACTATGTTAAGTCAGCATAACACGATTTTTTTTAGTCAAAAGACCATTTCAGTAAATAAACAATGAACGATAACAGTTTTAGATTAAGATTATTGAAGACATTACTGAAACATTATTAGATCACAAGACAGGATAAGCGTAAAACAAGTAGAAACACACAACCAAACCGATAGTAAGTAGACAAACATATAGAAATCTGCATCTTATTAAAATGATTACATGATTCACCAGCGATGAAGAGTTGGTAAGAGCTCTAGAGGAACTTTCTTGGCGATGACGAAAGCTCCGTCTTCTTCCATGTCAATGTCTTTGATGGTCATTCCCTCAGGCAAACTCCAATCGAAGAAGTAAAGAAGGTTAAGAAGGCCGAGCTCGACGATGGTGATCCCCGTGCCCATCCCAGGACAAATCCTACGTCCGGCTCCAAACGGCAAAAGCTCAAAATGCTTTCCTTTGTATTCGATAGGGTTATCGACAAACCTCTCGGGGATGAACTCCTCGGGTTTGGTCCAGTATTTGGGATCACGTCCTATCGTGTAAGTGTTGATTTGGATCATGGTGTTCTTGGGGATGTTGTAGCCTTGAATCTTGATGTCGGACATTGTTAGTCTTGGAAGCAAAAGAGGAGCTGCTGGATGCAGTCTGAACGTTTCCTGGATCACTAGCTTCAAGTACTCAACTTTCTCTAGATCTTCTTCTGTGATTCTCTCTTTGTTGGATCCGAGTGTTGCTCGAATCTCTTCTTGGAGCTTCTTCATGATTCTAGGGTGTCTGCTTAGCTCTGTCATCGTCCATATCATCGTGATGGCTCCCGCGTTCACTCCAGCCAAAAACACATCCTAATCAAATGACATATAGATTATAATTCATGCTTTTTATTTTCTTAATAGAGGATATCAAAAATCCATATATACCAAGTCATTAAATAAATGGACTTGTTGTCAAAACGAGATAATTGTCTGTGTCTTTATTTACTTGCTTCCCAAGCTATAATTATTTTCCTTATTTATATATATAATAACTCGATCGTACTCACCGACATGACTCCTTTGAGATGGTCATCGGTGACTTTAAAAGAATCGGGTTTTGTGGGTTTATTGATCATATCCAACATGACACTGATGATGTCCGAGTGATCTTGGGGTTGTCCAGTCTTCAAATGATCATCGATCACATGCTCAAAGAAATTGGTGAGTTTAGCAAAGGCTTTCTTGACCCTTGAATGCTGACCGGAGATCCGGTCTATGAGCCATCCCGCAGGGAAGAAGTCGGCGAACGCCAAGGAACCAAGGTTAGTCTCTGACTCAAGCACCAACTCTTCTACTCTCTCCATATCGACAAAATCACACTCGTGGAAGTTCTGTCCAAAAGCTAGTCTACAAATGATGCTGGCCGTGAAGGAGAAAATGACTTTCCTCAGATTAACCGATGATGAGGTTTGTGTCTCATCAGCAGCTTTTGATACCTTCTTGACCAACACTTGGCTCTCTTCCTCTCTAATGTACCTGAAGGACTTGAGTTTTTTCTGGCTAAAGAGCTCGAGCACAGCGATTTTCCTCATCTCTCTCCAGGTCTCACCGAAAGGAGCGAAACCAATGTCTTTAAAGTTGTAAGTAAACAACCCTGTTCCGACCGTCTTAGGTCGGCTACAAGTCTCAAGGTCATGAGTCTTGAGCACTTCCTCAGCTCCTTCTTTTGAGGAGACAATGATCACAGGGACTACCCCAAACCGGAGAAGCATCACTGGTCCATATTCTTGGGAGATTTTGTGAAGAGATTTGTGAAGAAATCTTCCAAGTTGGTGCAAGTTTCCGATGATTGGAAGACCCTTGGGTCCCGGAGGAAGCTTCCCTTTCGTTGATGAAAGCTTTTTAAAGAAGATCAAAGAGATAAGGAAGAGTAAGAGGAAACAAAGAAAGATAGACATTTTTTTTTTTTGGTGAGTAACTTTCTTCTGATTTGTGTTTGAAGTGAAGAGTAATTAATGAGTTCTCGAATACTAAAATATATAGAGCCATGGAGGCAATGCATGTGGTTGGGCTTTGACTAAATCAAAGATTCTTTTTTCTTTTATGAATTACCGGTTGAATCTTTTATCACACGTTAAAATAAGAATTTATACTGATATGCTATAACTTTTCTATTGACTACCAATTGGTTTTAAGTTAAGAACCAATAATTGTGTACATCTTATAGATTGTTGTGTAACATATAAGAGCATGTACATCAGTGAACTCCTAAGAAAGGGGTTCACCAGAATATAATAACATTTTTTTTTTGTTTTAGTTTTGTTTTTTTTTAATTCGAATATTATAATTTTTGACCAATCAGAATGCTTCATTTTGGGATGATACTGTCTCTTTAGGTTCGTCGGGATGATACTGTCTCTTTAATATTAAGATCTTTTGTCTCAAAAACTGTGCCATGAATCTCTCTTGATCCCCTGATGTATATGCTCTAAGGGGTAAACGATATTATTTGAGTACTATATTTGAATGCTTATATATGTTGTATTGTATTGGTCGAAAAATTGACTACTTTATCGTTATCATAAGATAAAGCTCAAGCCTTCACAAGCGGCTTTCGATTATTGATATATCTCTATCCAGTAAGGAAGCTCAACTACCTGACTCAATACTACTTTGGCAGTCCTCTTTAATTTCAAAATGATCCAATTAATCACTCTTTTTATAAAAGCAAACTCTCTATAATTTTGTATTAGTTTGTTTTGTGTATGTAACCTGCCTCTGTAAATTTATGATCATTAATTTAGTACAATGAACCTTTCAACAACTAAAGAAACAAGAAGGTGAAAGCGTGTGTTTGTACGAGCAATATGAGGTTTACCACGTCTACGAGTCCCTTAGTCAAACAACATCGAGGTAAATTGTATGTGACGAGGACACTGTGATAATATAATATATCTATTCAATCATTTCTTTACGAGTATGGAATTTTTGGATTTTTTTATTTTAGTTCAACAATTCTATATTGACTATAAACGATTATCTATTTCTTTTTTTTCTTAGAAATTCACAAGTTATCTACAAAGTGTACGTACAATTTCAGATAGGTTACTTGTAGTTGTCTCAAAAGTTTACTTCCCCGTATTTGAATCTTTAGGATGAAAAACGATAAGATATTGGACAAGCATTTGACCTGTTTTAGTTTACTACAATATTTTTGTTTCATACATTGACGTTGAATGTATTCCCAATAATATATTATCATTTTTTTTCTTTTTACTTTAGCATTTAGATTATCATGTTTGAGGACAAGTAACATTATAAATGCCGAGAAATTTTTAATGATGTATCCTCTGACCGGTTCCCTCAATTATAGTGGATTTTAATATAACATGTTAGGTCATGGTCAGAAGTGTGAATCTGGTATATCCTGAGAAATGTAATTTAAATCTTGTATCTTGTAGATTTTGACAAGGCAAATATACATATCTTGAAAAACTGATTTTGAAAATTTGAATATTGTAGTGAAAATAGTCAATATTTTTTTTGGGTTAGATTTATTTGCCCATTATTTTGATAGTAATATGAGTATGACCTTTTATTTGTTCCCGAACTTTTAAATCTTTTTAGATTTATCTTTCGTATGCCAAACAATTCTTTTTCGTATGCAAACAAGTACTAGTGCCACCCTCTTACGAAGCCTAAAGAGACTAATATTGCTTGGTGCATTATGCATACTGAAATGAATATTCACATCCGTATGAAAAAAATTAAACGTATTCATACGACAACCTTGAATACATTTAAAACATTACTATAAACATGAAATATTTTTATATATGCAACACAGTGAACCTGTAAACAAAAACACACTATTAAGGTGAACTCGTGAAGCGTCTGTTTATGGCTTTATCGTTTGTACATAAGCGGTCAAGCAGATTCTCTGCAACAGGGTCGACAAAAGTGTGGTTTTTATGTCGAGACAGCCACGCCGCTCAGAAAAAAAATGAATGAGATTGGTTCGTCGGTTTTGCGGGGGGTAATCTCGTTATTCTTCCGCACAGTGAGCTGATCCTCCGCATCTCTCTCTGTAACTGGTTCTTGGCTGCACCGGAACACGTCGTACGGAGTTCTGGGTTTGGTTTGGACTTTGGAGAGACGACGACTCTAAGACCATGTACATTAGTAATCTCACTATAAAAGGTTCATTAGAATATAATATTAATATTTTTTAAAATAAAATTGAAAATATGATATTTGTTTGGATTCCCAAATCCTTCTCACTTTTTTGTCCACTCTCGTGCTTCCACATCACGTCGATACCGTATTGTCAGGTTCGTCCTGAAAAGACCGTTTCATTAAAAATGCCTCATTTTTACCTATGATTCTGGATCTACTACCCAGCATGATACCCTACTGTACATGCTCTAATTTTCTTTGTTTAGTCTTATTTCATTTTGGTCCCTCGTGTATTATTTTTATTTCATTAATCGTCTTTTGTTTTCATTGGTGTATTTTTTTACCTCTCTATATTATCGGAGTTTGATGCCAATAAAACTAGGTGTCACAATTTTTTACAAGTCTTTTCATGCTCGAGACGACGGTGTAGATACTCTCCTTTGTTCAGTAATGGGAAAAATAAACACATCCTCTTTTTTATTTTTTGTGCAACAATAAAAACATCCTCTTAAAACTTAAAAGAAAGGGAATAGAGAGTGCACACATGACACATGCCACCAGATCCAATTAAAGCAGTCACAAAGTTCATCATTACTCATAGTATCCAACTAATCAGATCTAAACAACCTAATATAACTCGCAACCAAAAAAACCAGAAATTTGTAAAGTACAAAACGAGGGATATATAGTCATAGTCCTGACCCATTGAAACACAAAGCAATTGAAAAAAAAAAAACAAGATTTGAAAAACGATCGCTATTACAATATCTCTATTTGTTAAGATTTTATTTACAAGTTTGATATAATATACAAATAAAATAGTTATCAAATTAACTCATATATTTTATTCTGGTGTATCTTCTACTACCAAGTTAGACTGATAGCTTGGTTGAAAAGAACAAAGAACTTTAGGATAATATAATACTTCTCAGTTTCATAAAAATATTAATTAGATTTACGGAAAAAAAATATAAGAAAAGCCATGTTGATTAGCATAGATCTCATGAATTTAAACTACTATTAATGCGCCGCCCGATTTTTTCCATCTACCAGCAAGCGTCGATATAGGTTTTACTCCATATTCCTCCAAGTAAACTCCATCATTTTTAGCAATCCATGAGCGCAATCCATGTTTACATGGAGTTTTTGGAGGTGATAACCTAGCCGCTACTCTATAGAAATCAGCATCATCCGTTGGATCTCCTTTTACCAACACACACAACCACCCATCCTTTTGCAAAAGCTCATGGTCAATTTTAAGTACGTGTTTATCATTGAAGTTTAAAGAGAGGGTTGGGACCGTGGGAGGGCTGGTAGAACCATCATTGCACCGAACCCTAAGAATCTGACCATGACCCAGTTTGTTTTGAATTTCCAACTTTCCAATGTTGCACGATTGTGGAACTCGGCTCTGGCTCAACCCAAAAAACATAGCAATAACTAACAAAAAAAATATGAGATTATTCATTTCTTGAAGCAAAAATATTTAACAAAATTATTTTTTTTGGGATTATTATTATGAATCTAAATACATCAAAGTATTGTCGTGTTTATATATAAAAAATATGTGGTATATGTTTTTTCAGTTTATTTCTTATTTTATGGGGCTAAGCAAAATATAACCCAATTAATTCTCTGGCTGAAAGAAAATTAGTGTCGAAAAATAAGGTTGACCAATAAAATCGAACCATGTATTTTAACCTTCCAAGTATATAGCTAGTAGCTAATCACGAAAATCAAACCAAACCAAAAGTGTAAGATACAACAAAAAAAATAATTACAAGTGTGTTTTTTGTCTTTTAAAAATATTAAAAAAAAAATTACTACTTATAATATCAAGTTTTTTTATCAATACAACAGAACAAATTATAAACTACAAAATTTAAAATAATAATAAATTTTGACAAAATCTAAAATTTTATCTTAAATATTTAAAATATTTCATGTTCATCAGCATCAACAAAATTATTATTTTTAATCTTTTTCACAAATACTCATTCTTTATCCTCCACAAAATCATGCAACATTTCTCACATATTTTTTTTGCCAAAAATCTTGACATCTTGAGTATTCATTTCCTTCTTCTTCTTTTTCTTTGTCTTCATCTACATTTTATTTTTTTATCTTTCGATTGACCTTCTTTTTTTCATTGTCTTTGATTTCTTTCTCACCATATTTGTATTTCCTGAATTCTATTTTTTTTAACAAATTAATTCTCCTCTTCTTCTTGGTCTTCCCCTTCATATTATTTGTGTTTTATATACTTGCAAGTTGCAACAGTTTAACTCTATTATCATAATATTGTAAACTTCAAGTTTTATCAAAATCAGTTTTACCACTTTCTCTTAAGCTAAAGACTACATACAAGTTTTTGGCCTAAGTAACATATACGATAGGTGCCGTAAAAACAAATGTTGCTAACTAAAGAGGCCAGTTCTTCCTGAGCAAGAAATCCTTCAATATAAAAAAAAATAATTCCCAAGCAAATAAGTTTCATCCTCATAGCAAAGATATTAAAGAAGAAAAAAAAGTAATAAATCATCGAATGGAAACATACCGAAACAGTCCTTTTGTGTATGTGAACAATAGCCAGAAATAATATGCAACAATCACAACTGACCGTTAATGGCAGATCTAATTTAAAGCCTCTTTTAGAAGTAGGAAGAAAGAATAGTGTTGCCATTTTAATATTGATTTATATTGGCTAGCTAAACGTTACTAAACATTATGAATTGAATTTTAATACTGAAAACCAAAAGGCTGATACAAATAAAATAAATCATATTTATATTAAATATTAATTTATTATACTATTTGGAAAAATAAATAAGAAATTTCATTAAATTGGTTTTTTTCCTAGTATTTTTGAATTTTTTTTCCATCGGCTTTGTCTTTTCCAACTACTGTACATTGATTAATTTTTTTTTTCTATGCCTTTTACTTATTTCAGCATATTGCTCTTTATTATATGGACGTCAAGCTTGGGCATGAGATATAAAGAGAGATGGTTGAAAAACTACCAAGGTTTTTAACACATCCTTTTTAAAGTCACCTTGAAACCTCTCTTGTTCATCCTCTTCAGCTTGTAATATTTGTCTTAATGTCTTCCTTCCCACATCTTCATCACCAGGATAGAATATCAAATGGAAGATCAATGATGTAAAAAAACTATCGCTAGAATTCAATGTAAATAAACGAACTACAGAGGTTCCAGTTTTTATAAGTCTTACTGTAAACTATATAAGTTGTTAAAAAAAACAACTGTATATTATTTATAAGACTTACAAAACTTATAAAAAAATTCATTAATGCCTTTTCCCAGGCTCATCTAATATTCAAGTTCAGCAAATCAGTACGCAGAGGGCAAAAAATCTAGACTTGGGTCACAACTATTATTCTCTGAATCATGAGAGAGAAGGATAGTATTGAAACATATATCTCTATATTATTATTTGAGTAGACATTTCATAAATGAACCTTTATTTGTAAAATATTACAAAATATTTTACATAAATAAACATTTATTTATAAGATATTACATAAATAAACCTTTACTTAGAAGATATTACTTAAACAAACTTTACAAATATAGAAAGCTCAATTAAATATATAGATATAAAGCAAAAGTATATTTAGTTTCTTTACTTATTAAAATATTAAAATATATTCTATTATTTTAAATAATAATCAATCCATATATATGAAAAAATCAATTTAAACTTTTGCAATATTTTTCATTTGTATTTTCATTATTATTTAGTATCATTTTTGAAAATCAGTTCAATTATTTATATAAAAAATAAAATTATGTTTTCAATATTTAAATTTTTTTTTTTAACGGGTTGGTCAAAAAATAGTTTAGTAAATTGTGAAATATATTAAATAGACGGGTTTTTCCATTTTGACAATCCTATATATAATCATTGTTAACACATATTATATAAGTTATTAACTAAAAATGATAGTTTGATCTCTACTAAAATATTCACAATTAAATTTTTATTTTATGAATATATATATATATATATATATATTAGATTTTAATCCATGTTGGTATGTATATAAGTATATATATATATATTAATATCATATCACTTTCATATTTAAAAAAATTACTAATAATTAAACTGCATAATAATATATATACAAGTAAATATCGGTTGTGTGATATTTATATAGGTATTGTTATCTAATTGTCACCAATTTTATTTATTTATATTTTTTGGTAAATAACTTTTGTCACCAATTTAATTTAACAAAAAACATAAATTAAATTTAAAGATAATTAAAAAAACATTACCTCGCATAATATGCGGGTTAATTCCTAGTATATATATATATATATAAACAATCACACTGTGTCTCAAATCAAATACAAAGGGATCTCGCCATCAGCTCATCATGTTACATTGATGAGTTTGAGCATGTGTGAATATCCACATGTTACTTCAGTTAGTGAAAAATGCTCATCATTTTTCTTCAATGCTACCCCTAAACTATGCCAGCTCAAGCTAAGCAGGGTCAAACGACATGCTCCTCCCCATGCATATTTGATCCATCGATAGCGTTTCAAACCACAAATATAGTATAGACCCAAGACCTAGATATGAATGACAAGCTCTCTTGCTGGAAAAATTAGGATCACACCGGTTCCATAGCACAGGAGTACATCTTTTCCCTTTATCCATAGAGGAATTACTTTAGCCTGAATTTGCTTAGATGACTTAGAAGTGGACATAATAAAAAAAAATTGAATGTTGCTCTGCAAAAAGCATTAGGTTTATTTCTAAATGAAAAGTCATAACTCCTCTCATCTTGTAGATCAGGCTTATCTTCAGCACAAAACACTGAACAAACACATGTAAAACTTCAATACTCCAACAATGTCTTTACTTCGAACATATATCTTCTCAACTCCATGAACGTAATAACAATGAGAAGCTTGTAAGTTTCAATTTTTTATTTTTTTACCTGAAAACGTCTCTTGATGACTTGAATAGACTGTGTAACTGCTACAGCGTGGCTTTTCCAATCATTCTCGTTCTCATCTAAGAACAGCCATTGATTAGCTATGACTTCGTTCCACAGTAAGTCCATTGCAAGTCTAGCCGTGGAAACAAAACTGATGCAGAGAGATATTTGGATGAGAGATTACCGAATTTCTGATTCATATAAGAGATTTTTCTAGATTTGAATCCTAATGATGTGGTTTTGAAGGTTCTAGTAAAAACTGAGGAGAGCCCAGAAGCCGAACTGAATCGCTAGAATCTGCATTTAACGGATAGTTATAAGAAGAGAGTACGTATACTTCTGATTTTGATTAGCACAAGGAAAAAAGAACAAATTTTAGATACATAAACTGTTCAATCCAGGAGAAACGTCTAAGAAAATAAAATCAAACACGACATAAAAACAAAGCAATCAAAAACCAAAAATAAAAAGACATGTAAAATAGTAGGAAATAAAAACATAACCAAAAAAAAAACATAAAACACAAGTGTAACAATAAAACGCAAGTATAACATACACACATAAACCACAAAACCAAGTACAAACTCCACCTCTCGGCATCTCGACAATAGAAATAACCAGCCACTCAGACAACCTAACCCAACAACAACAAATAAGTTAATATTCGAATTTATTAAATAGAGACTTATATAGCATATCAACGTGACAACGTCGTAAACAAAACATTGAAAAAATGGTGAAACTTATAGCGAAGAAGATCAACAAAGTCAGAAACTATAAGCAACAAAGAGAGGAGTTATTTTTATTCAAAAAAAAAAAAAAACAGAACAAAATAGAGGCGCTGAAACTAAAAATTTACTTCGTATGATATATTGTATGATATGATGAATATAAAACAGAACAAAAGATGGGCTATGTGATAATGTGCTGAGCCCAAATATATTTCTAAAATAAAACGGCCCGGCTGATTTTATTGATCGTCCTGCCTTCGTCCTCCACCGTGCACCACCATTGTTTCTGGTTCAATTCAGGTAACCGAACAATTTTTCTACTTTTAACTTCAGTTCCGATGATCACTATCTGGGTAATCTATCAAACTTTTTTCAAAAGGCTCGTTCTTTTCTACTAGGGTAATCTCTGGTTTGGTTTAAATCTGGTGTTTAGGTTTTGGGATATATCTGTCTATTCATAGGAGAAAGTCTGAAACTTTTGCATTGTTGTAGCTAATTTTCTAATTGTAAGCGTTTTCTTTTTCGATTGAATTGATGAGATATAACAAGGATACTCTTCTAATAGGGGAAACAATATGTGTAGTTACAGATTTCTCTATACGTTTTAGTATATAATGATCCAAGACTTGATGTTACAAATTTGCTGGTCTACTCGTGCTACAACACTATCTTTGATGAGACTACAGTATCTCTCAGGTTCAGGTTGAATTTCTATGTTAACCATGTTGTATGAATAGCTTACTTAGTCTGATTTGTATCTCAGGGTTGTGACAAATTAGTATACAAAATTGCAGCAGATATATTCTGTTCTATATCGGAGACAATCTTTAAGTGCATTCATTCTGTTCTTCTTCTTTTTTTGTTAAAGGTTTTCCATTGAATAAATTAAATCAACTTTTTTGATACATTTTAGCAAAAAGGAAAGGGGAACCATAATGAACCGGAGAAAAAACTTGAAGCCGCATGCTTCAGGTGAGATTTCAAATATTGGAAAGCCGCAAACGAAGAAGAAGTCGCATGCTTCAGGTGAGATGTCAAACATTGGACCAGCATTGTAGGATTTTTAGCCCCATTTTGAATTTTTCCTTTGAAGGGAAGAGGCTCTATTATGAACACATCGATGGACGATCTTGATGATTGTCTCTTTGGAGATGTTACGAGATCTATGGAGTCTTTGGTTCCTTTCTCTCCTAGAATGGAAATTTAATCTGTTCTTGGTACTTAATCTTTTTGTTTCTTCAATCTCATATTTTTTGTGCATGTCAGGGATAAAACTTCCTCTGTTTAAGAGAGATATCGATGAACTCATAGACGAGTTTGTGGAGGTATTTTATTTATGTTTCTCCATCTTTATTAGTTATTTCAGTTTTCATTTCATATTGTTTCAGGCTTTCAATTTGTTATGTCTCTGGTTTTACTTCCAGGGTGATTTCACAACGTTTGATGAAATGAAGAGGGTGTGGCTATCACGAAAATTTTCTTATATATATGAAGCCATTCCGAACACCAGCTTAGCCTTTTTCATGCAGTCATTATATGCTCATACCATCGGTAAGTTGAGGTTTAATCATGGATTTTCAACACACTTCGTTGCTATCTGTAGCCACATTGTGCTTGTTTTCTTAGCTATGCTTACAAGCCAGCCTTATGTCTATAGGTCACATGGTTAGTACTGGAGATTCTTTTTCACGAAGACTTGGAGGTCTTTACTGTCTCTATTGCCTTCATGAGACCCAACCTTTTAAACCCAAGTTCAGAATCTATATCTCGCTTCGTAAGTGTCTACCTTTGGTTGTTTTGGTGAGATTAAGAATGGGTACATAACGATTTGATCTAATATTTTTCACTAGTTTCTTTCTTCAAACCTAAAACGTGAAAGCTGCTGTGATGTTATTCATTCATTGAGCTTTAGTTGATTTCAACTGTTTGTTTGTTTTTCTTATACTCTAAACCGAGAGCGATTACTTTACAGTTCTCCTCATCGCTAGAATCATTAGTTAACTTGTATGGTTCTCATATTGCAGAAGAGCTTGGGAAATTTAGGGATCTTATAGTTGAGGCAAAAGATAAAGGTGTAGAGATAGCTACTGCTGTGGCAAAACAAATGTTTGATAAAAACGTGTTTATATACGGAGCTGTGGAAGTTGATGAAGCGTCTGCAACCGAGAAACTTAATCAATCAACAGAACTACAGAATGCACTTGTGCGCTGTGCATATGAAAAGTATGTCATTTTGCCCCTAATTTTTTAACAAATCGTAATTTGAAATAACATTTTTAGTGATGTGATTCTCATCTTGACTTGAACAGATTAAACTCTAATACTGAGATTGAGAAATTTATCCATCTGGATATGGTGAGTAACGAGATACCTAATCTCTTAAGTATTTACATTTCCGAGATTTGCATATTTGAAGATCCCTGTTGCTCTTTCCTAGGATAGAAGATAAAAGATTATACAGATGTATATGTCCAACATTTTGATTATTTTCTCTGCACTAAGTTGTTCTATATTATTGCTTTTGTGCATATCAGGGTAATGAAGTTGGTCTGAGTTCCCTACATAAAATGTCTATAGAATATGCAGAGGCCAAGAAGCGCGCAATCAAAGGTATGCTACTTCATATGAACTGTTTGTGCGCAATTTTTTAAATCCATTTCTATAGGCTTTACTATTGATGCTATTTGCCTCTCATCCTAGCTCTGAAAGAGCAAGATTGTAAAGTTTATTTGACTTCAACCTTTGTAAGAGTTTAAGCATTTGTGTAGTAATGTTTTCTTGTGGTACCCTCATAAATCATTATGTTTTGTTATCTTAAGGTGCAGGAGAAATAGTGGAGATTGATGACATAAAGCACATAGCGGAAGAGAAAGAGCTGATGGGAGAGAGAGTGGAGAAACTGAAAAAGGAATGGGATTCGCAAAAAAATTCATTTTATGAAAAAACAAAGGTTGATTCTCTTGCTACGACACAGAAACTTCTGAAAGATGTTGCACATGGTGAAGATGATGGGTTTGATGAGCTTGACCGCTTACTTTCTGAGAGCTGATTTAGCCATTTGCAATCACCGGTCAAAATTTTTTTTTATGAATGCCGGCAAGTGAAAAGCAATAGAATTTACAGGTAAGTTTGTGTCAATCAGACTCTGTATCAGATGCAGATGTTTATCCTCTGGTTCTGACGATGAAATTTTAAAGATCAGGTAATATAAGAGTCAGGAGCTACAACAGTCTCATAAAATCAAGAGAGCAAGATGTTGATTAGGAGAACATATTAGTTAGTCTTCTTGTGAACTCAGTGTCGAACAATGAGTTTAAGGGATGTTAGTTAGTGTCAAATGACTATGTCATGTCTGCAATTTCTCTTATGATGTTTTTCTTACTAATTGTTATATAGTTTCCCCTCTGATCTAAGATCTGATTTGCTGTATTTTTTATCAAGCTGAGTACCATAATAGACTTTATTGTTTCATTACTAGCGTAAACCTGGAAACATACATAAAAAAACGAAAAAAAAAAAACATGGATTATAGATGTTGACGCACAAAGATTTTTAGATTAGCGATTGGTGTCATTACATATAAGGACATATGGTTCTTTGACAAGTAGATTAGATACACCAGAATCGCTGATATATTTTCGTAAATATTGTTTGTTATATATTTATATTAACACGTCAGACCTCCACCTCATACATTTGTCTGAGGTGTGTATTTTATTTATCTATATAAAAGGGGAAAAAAGAAATTTATGTGGCTGATTTGGACAAAAGAGTTTTGATGATTGTATAATTTGAGATAATGTGGGACCCGGAGAAGGGGGTTGGTGAGACGAGTGGTGTCCGCTGGATCTTCGCCACTGTGGTTGTTGCCTTGGTGGTCCCCACATTCTTGGGGGCTCACACAGAGGAGAGAGAAGGATCACTAATTTTTTCTTCTTTTTTTCCGACTCATTTCTTTTCTCTTTCGCTTAGTCAAACATTTTTATTTTAGGTCGACGAATTTTGATCGAGTGGATAGCAAAAACTATAAAACAATTACTATCTTTTAGACCACTTTTTCACTATTTTAATCGATGTTACTATTCTCGAGTTTGATTTGTCACTTTTGAATCCCATTGTGCAACACGGAATGAACCCACCCGAGCTCATTTTCATATATCAAAAAACCTATATATTATCAAATATCAAGACTTCAAAAATTATACAAAAAAACAGTTTTAAATCATCCGTTTACAGTATTTTTTTCAAATGTCGGAACTGATATTTTATAATATCTAAGTTTGTTGTTGATTGACTATTTAAGATTAATTATACCCTGGAAAAAAAGTTAAAGAGTGGAAAAAGTCCGGGTCGTCGGTCTTGTCTATAATATTTTAAAAACGTTATAGAATACGTTCATTAATATGTGTGATTGTTGTTTCAAATTGCAGTCATCGCCTACTACAATAATGAGAAAGAGCATGTACACATGCAAAGTGTTTGAATGAAATCATCGACCTCACCAACTCACACCACTCCTTCGAGCATTGGAGACCATTTTCATTTCCGTGTGCACTATTGATTTACATTATCCCTATTTATAATTACGTATTATTTTTTCGTAAGAAATGTTAGGTGTTGCTTTTCGGCTACCTATTAGCAACAATTAAGCTAAAGAGTAGTTCGATATCTCCATCGAACTCCCAATTACATGTTTTCTATACAAAAACAAAAATTGTTCTGATAGATGTGTTCTAAGACAATTTCACATTGTGTAACCAACCAAAAGATAGGCTACCTGGCGAATTTTGATCGAATCTTCAACCTAGCTAATACAAGTTTAGCTTATAAATCACTGAGATTTTTTTGTCTAATATATTTTTGTTTGTTTTCTCAATTAAAAAAAAAACATATGTTCCATCCAATCATCCATGCGATTCATTTGATCATTTGTTACATAGTTGTGTACGTGTCATGTAGTAAGTTAGACCGTAAATCTATTTACAAGCAAAAAAATTAGGTTCCTATCTACTTTACTTTTCGGTTATAGAAATTATTTAAATTAGTCTGAATTCACTATAAATACAATAATGTAGTTGCGTAGTTGCCATTTCTTCGGTCACGCAAACGATGTGTTTCCTTCACTTAACCCTTCTTTGTGATTAACTACGCAACTACATAATAATATTCTATATATTGTGTCGATTTTTTTTTTTATTGTGTCGATATAATATTAGTATATTTACTTTTCCCATATATCTGTCTACGTAATAATATATTTTTCCTCCAGAAATAAAAATCACGATAACTTGAATATCTATTGTCGTTTTGTGTTCTTTTTCCGGAGATAATTAGGGAGATGGCTATAAAATAGTTCCATATACTGAATGGATTATGGACCGACACAACGATATATTTTTTATTTAAGACCATATCGGAGTGAAAATGTTTGACACTAACATTCACTTCTAATATTGGCACGCTCTTATTATCTAGGCCTCTTATGTTGAAGTGGCATGACGCTGACGTTTGCATGTTATTCTACGATCTATAATAATTATATATAGGAAACCAACAAAATTAAAATGCTTGTCACGGAGAGAACATTATGTTCGATTTTCATTCATGGACGAATCAATGATATGGTGATAAGTAATAACTAAGTTTATATGCATATATTAATAATGCAGAGTTTTACTTTTGGAGACACGTTATTGAACAGTCAAATAGTCAAATAATAACTCATTCTTCCAATTTATATTGTCGGCTGATGAATAGAAACTGAGAATCGTGTAAAAAAGAAGTCATCTATCTTTAAACCATGATCATGATTCAAAGTTTCAAACCGTGTAATATGTTCAATAAATATTCTTTCATGTCAAACGAATCGGCAAAATAAAATTGGGCGTATTATTTTTCGTAAAGGAGAAACCGGTAATACACAACTTGAGATTATTATATTTTCATCCAATAAAATTTAGATGGTATCGGTTAAAAGAAACAAAAAAAAATTATCTAATCGTTCATATTATTCAATCAATACTACAAACAATATCTATCAATTGCTTCTCTTAGATTAAATTTATTTCTTAGATTTATGATGTACTGAATTAGAAAAAAAAATAGAGTCAACGGGATTATTAAATTTACTCATAATCATATTTGGAAACGAATATTAATTTTTAATTGGAATGTTCCTTCTGGGTCAAATCTAGTAATATCATTAATTAACTTAACTTAATCCAAACTACTTACGATTTTGTTTTTGAGGTCAAATGTTCGGTCTTGGACACTGAAACTGGAGTAAAATTAGTGATTAAAGTTTTTTTATCCATAACAAATTTCAAATTGATGTCTGTGCATGGTCAGGCGAAGTTGGGGTAAATGCTCGGTAGAAAACTTAGTGGGTAGAATATTTTGATCAATTTACTCATTTTGAAATTAGTCGGATTCATCCGAAATGTTTGTTGATAAAAAAGAAAAACTAGAAATCAAACTCATGCAAAATAAATAACTAAATATAGATAAAAATCATTCATGCTGGTTTGGATCGAATCGATGTCGACTATCTAGTGGCATAAGAATATTTGTTTATGACAAATATTTTAAGTTATGTTGATTTTGTTTAGGTGCGATTAGGTTTTCCGTTAACACGCTTGATCAGACCGTTGGTCTAACAATAAAATAAGGCATCATCATATAAAATGGAGATATATTTAGTTTTACAGGAATGGTTATGGATTATGTAATGAACATTGTTATAGACAATCAATTGTTCACGATGTAATATTCTTAAATTAAAATTTTCATAAAAACTTTCTCTCTTTTTATTCATATACTAAGAAATATATAATATATTATATACTGTAGATAATATTTTGACATGTATATAATCATGTATATATTGAATATTCCTTCTATTAATTAGATATGTTTTAAACTTTGTACTACTTGTAAGAACTGTGTTTATACCACCTAATTTATCCTTTTTATTTGTATCAAAAACTTATAATAAGAGGAAATTACTAAAACCTCTAAAAACAACGAAAAGAACTAGTGTTACTTGGTGGGGACTTTGAATTGACTCTACTACGTTCTTACAAATTTGACATTACACACCTACTCCCAAAATTCATTCCTAAACCATAATCACTCGTAAAGGAATGGAATTGTCTCATATTCTCACCAACCGCAAAACGCTATTTCCCCTCAGCCACCAGCCGCGACCACCTTTTTCTAAGAGATATTTTTTTTTTGCGGCTGAAAGTCTCAAACCAAATTCACGTTTTAATTTCCATTCTCCACCGTTAGATCCTTAATCGTCATCCAACGGTCATCATAAAACTTTCAACCACCCCTCATTCTCATTTTTTAATTTTCGTTTATTCCAAAAAAATCTTGTTCTCTTCTCCTTCTCTTGTGCTTACCTAACATCGAACACTGCTACATCGTCTCTTCTTATTTAAACCACTCTTCTCTCTTCTCTTCTTCCTCAGGAACACACACAAAATTTACAAATCCCTTCACCAACAATTCATAATCTCTCCCTTTCTCCTTTCACTAACAATTCTAAAGAGATCTGATCCTTTATTTATCTAACACAAAAAAACTCGAAACCAATGGATCAGATCAACGGATTAGTTCACCAAAACGGCAAAATCGACGCGATGTTATGCGGCGGAGTAGAGAAGACGAAAACGGCAGTTACGACGGTGGCGGATCCGTTGAATTGGGGTGCTGCGGCGGAGCAGATGAAAGGGAGTCATTTGGATGAGGTGAAGAGGATGGTTGAGGAGTATCGGAGACCTGTAGTGAATCTCGGCGGTGAGACGCTTACGATCGGACAAGTTGCGGCGATCTCCACCGTCGGCGGCGGAGTTAAGGTTGAGCTGGCGGAGGCTTCGAGAGCCGGCGTTAAAGCTAGCAGCGATTGGGTTATGGAGAGTATGGGCAAAGGTACTGACAGTTACGGTGTCACTACCGGTTTTGGAGCTACGTCTCACCGGAGAACCAAAAACGGCACCGCATTGCAAACCGAACTCATTAGGTAATTTATTGAATTTTTTAGATCGTGTATTAAATTATTTTAGAGCAAGGGAAGAATGTGATCAAACATTATTTTAATTTTTTTTTTCAAAGAATTTTGGTTTTGTGATCAGAGAAAATAATAATTTAGTGGATTAAAGTGGATCATTGGCAGAGATTTATTTGGGGCGGTATAATTGTCACTGAATATACTCACGAGGAATCAGTTTTTTGGTTTTATGAGGATCATTTCATTTGCATGGGAAACAGAAACACGCCGAGTCGGTTACTTGGATCGGGTTGTTTAGTCTAGTCGGGTCGGGTTGGGTTTAAGCCCAACAGAATAAAAGAAATATTAATTTATCTTTAATGAAATGTTATTTGTTTGTTTCCGTTTCAGATTTCTGAACGCCGGAATATTCGGGAACACGAAGGAGACATGTCACACGCTGCCGGAATCCGCCACGAGAGCCGCCATGCTCGTTCGAGTCAACACTCTCCTCCAAGGATTCTCCGGGATCCGATTCGAAATCCTCGAAGCGATCACCAGTTTCCTAAACCACAACATCTCTCCTTCTCTTCCCCTCCGTGGAACCATAACCGCCTCCGGCGATCTCGTTCCTCTCTCCTACATCGCTGGTCTCCTCACCGGCCGTCCCAATTCCAAGGCCACCGGTCCCGACGGTAAACCCCTAACCGCCGCGGAAGCCTTCGAGAAAGCCGGAATCAGTTCCGGATTCTTCGATCTCCAGCCCAAGGAAGGGTTAGCGCTCGTCAACGGCACGGCGGTTGGATCTGGAATGGCTTCGATGGTGCTATTCGAAGCGAATGTTCAATCGGTTTTGGCGGAGGTTTTATCTGCGATTTTCGCGGAGGTGATGAGCGGGAAGCCTGAGTTCACCGATCATCTGACTCACAGATTGAAGCATCACCCAGGGCAAATCGAAGCGGCGGCGATAATGGAGCATATCCTCGACGGAAGCTCTTACATGAAACTAGCGCAAAAGCTCCACGAGATGGATCCATTGCAGAAGCCGAAACAGGATCGTTACGCTCTCCGTACTTCTCCTCAATGGCTCGGCCCTCAGATCGAAGTTATCCGTCAAGCGACGAAATCGATCGAGCGTGAAATCAACTCCGTAAACGATAATCCGTTGATCGATGTTTCCCGGAACAAGGCGATTCACGGTGGTAACTTCCAGGGGACTCCAATCGGAGTTTCTATGGACAACACGCGTCTTGCGATCGCAGCGATTGGGAAGCTCATGTTCGCTCAATTCTCAGAGCTTGTTAACGATTTCTACAACAATGGTCTTCCTTCGAATCTAACAGCTTCAAACAACCCAAGCTTGGATTATGGATTTAAAGGAGCTGAGATCGCCATGGCTTCTTATTGCTCAGAGCTTCAATACTTGGCGAATCCAGTCACAAGCCATGTTCAATCAGCTGAACAACACAACCAAGACGTGAACTCTCTCGGACTCATCTCGTCTCGCAAAACCTCCGAAGCTGTTGACATTCTCAAGCTAATGTCGACGACGTTCCTCGTAGCTATATGCCAGGCGGTTGATCTTAGACATCTCGAGGAGAATCTGAGACAAACGGTGAAGAACACAGTTTCTCAAGTGGCGAAGAAAGTCTTAACCACTGGAGTCAACGGCGAGCTACATCCATCACGCTTCTGCGAGAAAGACTTGCTTAAAGTCGTTGATCGTGAACAAGTGTTCACTTACGTCGACGACCCTTGTAGCGCCACGTACCCACTGATGCAGAAACTTAGACAAGTCATCGTCGACCACGCTCTCTGCAACGGTGAGACCGAGAAGAATGTAGCGACTTCAATCTTTCAAAAGATCGGAGCTTTCGAGGAGGAGCTCAAGGCGACGCTTCCAAAGGAAGTGGAGGCGACTAGAGCGGCTTTCGGTAACGGAACCGCAGCGATTCCGAACAGGATTAAAGAATGTCGGTCGTATCCGTTGTACAAATTCGTGAGGGAAGAGCTTGGGACGAAGCTGTTGACCGGAGAAAAGGTTGTGTCTCCCGGAGAAGAGTTTGATAAGGTGTTTACTGCAATGTGTGAAGGTAAAATTATTGATCCATTGATGGATTGTCTCAAGGAATGGAACGGAGCTCCGATTCCGATTTGCTAAGAGAGCTCATTCCTCTGTTTTTTTTTTGCTTTTAATTTTGTTGCTTTTGCTGTTTTTTTTTTTTTTTATATATGTTTGAATTTGAGTGCTTTACCAGTGAATGATTGTAATGTGAATGGTGTCACTTTGTATGATATATATGATATGAATTACTTGTAAAACTCGTTAGTTATAACTTGTTAATTTTATGTTTGCCATTTGTGGATTTCGACACAGTTGACAAAAAAGATGGATCAGGAGTCATGATATATTTGTATGGCTTTAAAATGTACTTTATTTATCGCGGCTTCTGTCTAAACATTATGATTTATGAATCCTTTGATGTGAGTTTCTCCTTTTAGGCTTGATAGAGGCAACTTAATGGGATGCATCTCATAGACATTTTTAGAACTTACCCTCTTGATGATTTCGTTCTGCTTACTAGGACTATACTTCTTATTTCTTGACATTGGTAATGATACAATAATATAGCTGCAAGCTCATTCCTACTGGCTACACAGTTGATAGAAACTGGAAATTTGTTAGATTAATCGGAGATTCTCTGACAATATCTGCATCAGACAAGAGTTCAAAGTATGCTCTATGCCACAGAACAGAGCAATATGTCTTAGAAGTTTCTGCTATTTTGTCTTGAGATGTATGAGAAACAAACAATCTTTGTCAGAGTTTAGATATTGAAACATCTGTAGATATGCACGTTTCAGTGACTTTTTACTATACTTATAATACTGTAGAATCATAGACGATACTTATAATACGAAAGTCTCACTTACTTAAGTAGTGTACAACATTATCTAAATCAATAATTAACATTAATTCTCTCTGGAAACATAGGACAAGAGATGATGAATCAAAATCAAATGAGCATCTCCATTCTTACATGTACATGCCAATGCAGTTCCTTTGATGCTGAGGAGTGCCACTGCAACGAATAACATCGAGGAAAGTGTTTTCATCACATGGAATCCATAGTCTTGATGAGTCAGAAGCGAAATCGTAAGCATCTTGAGCTTGATCAAGCAATGCCTTGAAGATTGGATGTTTAAGCAAACTCATCTTTATCACAAACCTCTTGTAATCATCACCCACATACACTACCAAATGTCCTCTTGGAACATCTTTAGGTATGGCTTCATTTTCTTTCTTGAATCCCCAAGAAACCTTCTCGCAGCAACTCTCACAAGAAGATGATGTACAACATGGTATGACTATGGATTTGCTTTTAATGGTTTTCAGTTTGTTTTCACAGGCTTTTATGAACTTGTTCTTCATTTTGAGAATATTATAGAAGGAGAGGTCAAACTAAGAAAGATGAATAACGATAGAGATGGTTTTGTGATGACAAGTACAATGGTGAAGGACAAGTGTATATATAGATGATTGATTATTGAAGCGCTAGATAGAAAGAATCTGAAGTCCATGGTGACATTAAATGTAATGTTTTTGATATGAGATGGGCAAGTTTTTTTTCTTCTATATGATAAGATACATCACGAGCGGCTTTAAATTATGATAATTGTTTACCATTTTTGTATCACTCGTGCGGTTCCGTTATTTTCCTCATCAAACTGAAAACTGTACGAACATGCACTACATTATTACAATTGCAATTAAGAAATGTTATTGTTTTCTAAGTTGTAACTGAATTGCATGGGGGCTAAAACTTGCAAGACCCCACAAAAGAAAGAATAGAGAGAGAAGATAAGAGATATGAAGAAGAGGGATGGGTTTAAAATTTCTTGGGCAAAGCGTGATCCCAAATTAATGATTCATGGATTGTCTTCACTAGAAAGATATTATAGAAGATCTGATCTAGGCTCTAGTTTAAGTGAGTTCTTGAACTAGCTAAATCATTTGTATTGTAAAAATCCAATATTCATTTGATAAAATCTCAAATGGTGATCAGCATCAGAAGATTGATTATGATCAGTCTTATCTAATGGCTCTAACTTCTATGAATTGGATCTGTGATAGTATATGTAGGTCTGTTTTTTTTTCTAGGTAATCGGGTAAAACGGTTATTATGCATGGATTGCAAGTGTAGATTAATAAAGAAGTGTCAATTTTTGCAGGGTCCAGTATGATTGGGAAACAGAACAGAGCAGAGCAATTTATTCATGAGGATTCAGATTCATCCCCCCTAACAGATGAGTAAGGGAAGAGCAATCATTCTTTCTTACACATTACTTTTGCAGATGAACTTATGGTTTGCTCTTTTTATAGGGGTGTCAACAAGGACTAACTATGAAGTTATGAATGTTTTACGTAGAAAAAAAGAGAGTTTAGAGCTGGTTTTAGTTCAAACGTACTCGGATTTTTGAAAAGTGATTTATTTGGTTTCAGAACTTATTTACTTTTTTGTCAACAACACGCAATACATTAATCCAGTTACTGACACACCAATACAAGTATACCACTAATACAAACCATTACGCTATTTTTCGTGGTTATATGGTTTTAGGTTTGAACTTATAAACTACTTCCAGTACTTTATCATGATTTTAGTACTTATAAACTTATCTCTTTTTTTTTTGTCAACTATCATTTCTTGTTTCTAAATTATTTTTCCTAGCTTTTCATGATTTTTTTTTTAAAAGATTTGGAATAAAAATAAACCAGCCTTTGGACCAGACCGAAGTGATATATCATTAGACCCGGGACGGGTCAAGCTGGTTTGAGATAAGAGTGAGGGCCATTCTAAACTAAACTAGGCTGGCTTCCTCTGCATGAGATTTAGTGTGGGAACGTGACTACGTGAGGCTGTTTTTTTTTTTTTTTTTTGAACCTTAACGTGAGTCTGTATGATATAATATATTACCTGTCTTTTGAGTCTCATAAGAAATAACTCATTTCATGACCAGAAATTATTTAGAAACCTAAATGGAATATAAAATATTGATGGAGATATGAATTTTATAGCCGTTAAGATTAGTCTTTTTCTTGATGTACGTCAAACATTAATAAATGAAATTTGGATTTTTTTTTGTTTTGTACTGATAAAAACCGTAGGTGCTGCTAAGTATGTGAATAATTTGTTGAGTAATTATCTTTCTCTTGAATGATGTCTTGAATAGAATATAGTTTTATAGTAAGAATTTGTGTTCTTACATGTAAAACATTAAACATGTATAGTATTTTGAGTAGATGATATGATCAAATATTCATGCTGAATATATCTAATGTACATATATCATATGCTCTGCATGCGATCACGACTCAAACTCGATAAAGTTAATTAGAAACAAGAAAAAAACTCTTTATAGTTAAATCTTTTTCTTGCGGATCAAAACCATTTTGACTTCTCATTATTTTTTTTGGGGGAAAAAGGGCCAAAGATCATAGATGTCATGAGGGAGCCATACCTTCTTACAACACAATTATTTGATTTGACTTTCCCATGTGGTCTTTCCACAGTTACTAGCTGTCATTCTTTTTCCCGTTTCCTCCTATTATTAATTCCTCACTCTTGAATACCGAAAACTGAGCAGTTCGTTTTTGTATAAGAAATTAAGATGCCATGATCCAAAAATAGCTAAATAATAATCATTTTTCTCAATGTTTGAGCTATAAACACTGGAACATTTAGGTTTGAAATTTGACAAGGAGAACAGGATATTTTTTAATAGATAAAATTGGACTAAAAAGGTCTAGAGCTTCGGTAAGTTCGGTCAAATTCCTCTTTTTTTTTCACCTCTTCAAATATAGAAGAAAACACATCTTTTGAGCTTGAAATCCGAATACAATAAATTCCACTGGTAATCATTTAGCAATGATGTTGTAGAGTAGATTCTGTGGTGAGGCAATTAGATGAAAAGCCTCTTCTGAAAACTTTAATTTTTCGCATAACATGCCTTCATAAATCATTTAGTAGCTATGGCTTAAAAAAATTATAGATAGTCATAAACTTATATGAATAAACTTACAGCATCTCCAATATATTCCCCCATTTTTATTTCCAAAATGGGGAAACTGCAAAATAGAGTTGGATTTCTCTCCAATGTATTCCTCCATTTTCAACTCCAAAAAGAATATTTTGAGTATATTCTTTCTTTTTATTTATTGTTAATTACTAATAATGCACTCTATTTATAAAAATTACAAATGAATCCATTTATTTTTTTCTCTTAAAACTTTCATAAATTATAATATTATTCTAAATTCAACCACTATAATATAAAAATAACATTACACACCACTCAATCTGGTTCATTTGAACAATATTTTAATGATCTTGGTGGATCTGGAATCAGTTTACCCGATTTTTATTAATCAGTTGTTGTAATAAATTTATTTTATGTTATTTGTAATTTCAGTACTTCTTATGTATTTTTGATTTTATATTATTTCTAGTTTCAGTTAATTTTCTTATATTTTTTTATTTTCTATTCTCAAATTTTAAATCTATCTATCTTTAATTTTAAATTAAATATATATAATATAAAGGATTAAATTATAATTTAAAAATATAGTTTTAAGAATTAATGAAAAGTAAAGGAATATCTTGTAAATAAAAAAGTTCACCTGCAAAATGGAGTTGAAAATGGGGTTACTCCATATTTGGAGGAAAAAATTGCATTCTTCTATTTTGCAGATAAAAATGGGGTAGGGTTGGAGAAGAATTTCATCCAAAATGGCATTTGAATGAAAAAATGGGGTAGAGTTGGAGATAGTTTTACCGAAATTTACTTTTGTTAGCACATTTGCTTTTGTAAGTTGACATAAACTTGATTGTAATACCACTATTAAATGAGTGCTTTGGTGGCCAATGTTCATCACATTTTCTTGTAGAAGTTATTAGACATTATTAAGTAATTTTCAGAAACTCCACAAATGTTTGGAAAATCTCACAATTTTAACAAAAACTTCCACACGGTTTCAGAAATTTCATTTATTTCTTTCTGGAAAATTTTAATATTGCTGTCTAAAGTATATGCTGTTTCAAACATATTTTCAGCCATATATTGATTTTTTTTGCAGTAATATTGTGAACATGCTTCTGGCCACTGCTCTACTACTATTGATCAAATTATGCTTAAGAAAACTATGTTGTAATACTAGAACCATATTCACATTCTAAATGATTTTTTAAAATTAAATATCATACAACATTCCATTCTCCAACCAACTATTTAAGTCTCGCCCATGCTTCATTTTGGGAGGCACTAGGCAGTACCCACATTCTTCTCATGCTTTTTTATATTTTTCTTTTTTTGTCCTAAATATTTTCATACTATTTTTTTTAAGGATACATACGTTGAACTCTCTAGTCGAATATATATCGAGAGTTTTAGAGAATCAATAAACAATTTACACATTGAGTTTGAGAAATTCTAGAGATGTCCTATAATATATCCCTATATTCCTATTCTCTCGATTTAATTCAATTTTTGTATACACTCGAACGCAAATATGTGTTGAAAACAATCAGATATCTCGTGTTTGATTTAATATGATATAGCTCTTCTTTGACAAAAAAAAACCTTGTAATTATTTTTCTTATTATATAGGTTTAAAGCTTGTTTTCAAATACTTATCAAAAATTTGTGCAGAAAAACATTACATGAAAAATGTTATGGTATTGCTTTCAATAAAAGATCTTTGAAAGAAATGTTAAACTCATGGAAAGTATTTTGAGATGGAGACATTCAACAATAAGATTGGATAATTAATCAAATATTGCAAGAAATTTACTTCTGGTTTTCATTATCCTCGAAACCTATCTCAGATAACTCCGAGTACATCTTTTAGACGATCGATAAAAGCATCAACAAGGCGAAACCATGCTCGACGCCAAGGAGAATCAAAGCACATGAAGACAGAAAAACCCATCAAAATCGTTACATAGGTCGCACCCACGCTCCACCACAAGACCACCGTTTCGAGTCTTTCATCTTCTTCTACGTCTTCTTCTTCTTCTTCTTCTTCCTCTTCTTGTCCTGAGCTCATAGTAGTACCACAGCTTCTGTTGGTGGGTGATCCACAAAGAAGAAGATTACCCAAGTAACTTTTCTCACTAAAAGTGTTGAACTGTTTACCTTGCGGAATCACACCTGAGAGATTGTTGTAAGACACGTTAAATACGACAAGAGACTGCAGCATTGTGAGTTGTGACGGAATGGTTCCATGTAGCTTGTTAAAAGAAAGATCCAAGCTTTCTATGCTTTTCAGTTTGGAGAAGCTTCCGGGGATGAAACCAGATAATGAATTCCGCGAGAGGTTCAACGAACGTACTCTCTTGAGATCTCCTAACTCTTCCGGGATTTCACCGCTTAACTCATTGCTCGACAGATCAAGGCCAAACATCTGGTCAAGAGTTCCTCTCATGTATGAGTCATATCTCTGTTTCACAGCAAACTCGACTTGGACTTTGAAATCTACTGAGTAGTCTAGAGCAAACCGGTCTGACACAAGTACAGACTCGTAATATGCTTCGGTGTATATATCCATCTCGTATGAGAACATGTTCGGCGGGTACCAAGCTGGATCAGCATGACCATCTCCTCCCAAACCAAACGATAGATTAGTGAGACACGAAGGTATGGACTCATTCAATCTGTTGTGAGCAAAATCCAACATTCTTACGTTGCTTAAACCGCATAGCTCGTCTGGAATCTTTCCCGTCAAGTTATTCCCTCTCAACAGAATAACATCGATGCTCGGGGTGCTCCTGAACCGAGGGATGTTTCCAGACAGTCGGTTGTTTCTCAGATCAAGCAAAACCATTCCTTTCCACAACGTGTCTGGAATAGTTCCAGTGAGATTGTTGCTGTGCAAGTCCAATATATAGCCGTACTCCGAGTCCGAGCGCCGAGGTAAGTTCCCCGACAAGAAGTTTCCAGAAAGGTCCAATAACCAGAGGTACGGCATGTTGAACAGAGAAGGTGGAATCTCACCTTGTAAACGGTTATTTGAGATCCTCAGAACGTCTAAGAAGAAGTTGCCTAACCATCTTGGAATCGTACCCGTGAGGAAGTTGTTGGATAAGTCTATCACCGTCAAGAGCCTTAAGCTGCGTAGATTGTCCGTGATCTTCCCAGTGAACATGTTACTGTCCATGATCAAAGTCATTAACGAGGTCTCCTCGCTCGACTTTCGAATAATTGGACCGCTGAATCTGTTGTGAGAGATCTTCAGCCATTTCAGTGAGTAGCAACCCGTGAATAGGTTTCGTGGCAATTTCCCTGAGAAGTTGTTATATGATAGGTCCATAAACTCGATATCTTCCATTCTGGCCACAGAGGAGGGCATGTTCCCATGAAACTCGTTGTTTGAGAGATTCAAATGTCTCAACCAAGGAAGTATCAAACCGACATCTTTGGGGAGTTGATCGTTTAAGTTATTAGCTGAAAGATCAAGAAATTGCAACATGTGCAGTCTTGGAAGTGTAAGGGTGTTGAATGAATTGTTCTGCAACAACAGAACCTGAAGCTCTGTATTATTCTCCAGCAGCCAAGTGGGGAACACTCCGGATAGCGTATTGCTCGATAGATCGAGTACCCGCATTTCCTTCTGATACCAGAGAAAACCGGGGACTTTCCCCAGGTTGCAGTTTGCCAATGTGAGACTCCTTAGCTGCGATTTCAGGCCAGTGGAACCATTAGTCTCTACTACTTTCAGCATACTAGACCTGGAAGAGAGCTTGAAAACCTTGAGCTCTGTCAATTTAGCGATCAAATCCAACGAGAACAACCCTTCGAAGTTGTTATCGTGTAGCGATAAGTACTCCATGGATTTTAAGTTGCTGATGAAAGATGGAAGCTTCCCACTAAGGTGATTCGATGATAGATCAAGAACTCGGAGTTTGGAGAAGCTCGATAAACAGAGAGGGAATTCACCCACAAATCTATTTTTACTAAGCCGAAGCTCTTGCAACTGCTCTAATCTGCAAATTCCTGAAGTGATGGGTGCACAGAGAAACATCAAGGCATATTAATACACTAAAAGCTGAGACAAGTTTTCTACTAAAAAAGAAAGGAGCATATCTCACTACTTGCCTTGCATTTGCAGTGAACCAGAGAATTGGTTCTCACTTAGATCCAAAGCTTTGAGCTTTTGCAGATTGGTGAGCTCTGCCACGAAGCAAAATATGCAAGATGACCCCATTAAGTGCAGGAATAGAATTACTATCCAGGAACATAGCGTATCAAGATCAAAATGGAGACACTAAAAGTGCCAAAAACATGTAGATTGTGTTACAAGATCGAATCGATCAGACCATATAGTGTTTATGGAGGATCATAGTAAGATAAATTACCTTTTCCTGGTAAGTGGCCGCTGATATTGTTGAGTTTAAGATCTAGTACTTCCAAACTTCTCAGATTAACCAGTTCTGCGCCAAAAGTAAGAGATATCAGAAACAAAATGGAAGATGATTTTCAGGGTCAATAGTATCAGTGAAGATTAACTTAACCGTTCACAGGAAAGCCACTCTTAATAAAGTTGCCACCAAGAATCAACTTCTTGAGCGACGGAGCCTCATTCAAGAATGGAAAGACACTGCTGTTGAAAAAATTGTAACTGAGATCCATAATCTCAAGGTGTCTGAATCTTGCAAGGCTCTTATAACCTGTAGAAACAACAAGAACCTCTACACTATTATAATTGAGGAGCAATTGGCACAACAAGAAAGAATGAATAGCTATACACAGACCTTGTCTTTCGTCGAACAAGCCTCCCAAGCTGCTCAGCGACAAGTTAAGACTCTGAAGCTCCTCAAACGGATACAACAAGGTTAGGTTCATTAGAGGAGGATAATCGGAATTATAACCTAAGGGATATAAGAATCCAAGGGAGAGTCCGGTAACGCGTTTGTTGTTGAGATCGCATTTGATTCTTCTCCAAGCGCAACAAGAGCGATTACTAGTCTTCCTCCATCCTCGAAGAATATCAGGCTGAAGATCATCACTGAAGGAAAGCAAATAGTCTTTGAGGTCAAAAAGACCCCGCCTTTCACTTTCGGTGCAGCTTCTACATCCCTGCATCATCATCATTAGCATCCATGTTAAGCCAAAGACCATTGACTTTGAGGAAGCCATTGACATATGAGGAAAAAACACAGAGAAGGTAGAGATGGTTCAAAAGTCATTTTATAGTTAAGAGACATCGCGAAACTCAAGCTTCAATGCATGTGATGCAATGTGCAAAGAAGAACCAAGTCAAAAGAGTGTCACAACAGTTTAATTAGACGAGGTTGTAATTAAATCAGTTGTTATCAATATCCCATATTAATATATAAACAAAACATATAAAACTCTTCAAATTATGCATTAAAAATAGCGAGAGAGACGAAGATACTCACATGGTTATCCTCTAATTAAGGAGTTGAAAAATACATTTAAATTTCCTCGAAGAGCTTAATTTAAGCTCCATGAGAACCTTCTCCCGCAGCTGAACAGAGCCATTTATAGGTCCTTCTGAAAAAAATTACGGTCCTCGATTGAGATTTCATCTGGGAAAGTGAATACAAGCATTAGCGATGGATTCCAGAAACCTTGAAGATTCTCGTTGCGCCACTATTAAATAACAAACTAATACGATGTTGTTTTGTATCTTCTTCTCCCTTTCTCTTCTAATTCCAGCGATTCCTCGATTATTCCTCAGAGATCGCCGGAGCAGCTTAAATCGATCAGATTCTCTGGGTTTTAAACTGATTTATTATCTCTCGCTCTGGTTTTTTTTTTCCAGGTGGGAAAAATTCGTGAGATTACTGGGTTTCAGCTGCTTCTCGAGAATCTGCAATCTCTTGCGGAGGGCAAAGGTTTCTCCACCGGCGTACAATACTAGACTCTGTCGCACGATTTCACCGGAAAGAAATTGCTGGTCGTATTGGTTTGTTTTTTATAATGGCTATGCGGTTATATAAATAATCTAACGTTGCAACACAATACTGAAAAATTGATTTGGTCTGGTGGTTTCTGTACTTCTTTGCTATGAGAGTGGTACAAGGTTCGACGCCTCAAGCCCGCATAATTTTGTTTTTTTAACACACAAAACGACATTCGGCCGCTTTCCCGAGTTTTGAGCTTACTAAAAACATGCCAAAAGCAGCAAGCCCATCGTGCTTATTTTTAGTTTCACGCAGCCCAACAAAGGCCCAATGTATGATGGTTGCTTTGTTTGAGTGATTTGTGTGAGTGAATTATTTGTGATTTATCATTTTGTCATAGCAACCATCATGAAGAAGAGACAGTTGTTTCAAATTTGTTGCGTGCTCTAATTGGAATATAAAAAAAAAATGAAATAATTGAATGAACATCATCATCATCTTGATTTTTTTTTTAATTGAAAATTTGATTTTTGACCAGTTGTTACCATCCCATTAACTTTTAATTACACAAGCAAGTAATAATACTAAAGGAAAAGGTGTTCCATTATAAATGGTGGAAATTTCCTATTCGGGCAACCAACCCGATTCTTCTTGATAATTCTTATGGCTCTGATTGGTTCCATACTAACGTGGCGTTTGGTTGCATATTTTGTTCTATCATTTCCTAGTGGAACACACACAGAAAACAGTTGTAAGAAATTCCCATATCCCTAAACCTTACTTCTCAATTCTATAAAAATGAAGAAGACATTGCAAGAAACAACACAAAACAAAACAAAGAAAGATGCAAATTCAGACAAGGCCTGTCCTAGTGGTGGTGGTTGTGGTAATAATGGTGGTTATGAACTCTTTCACCGTGAACGGAGGAGGAAGAGGGATATACAGCAAAGACCAGAGGCTTCACCATGTTCAAAAGGACAAATCCGTCATTTCATCAGCAAGAGGAGTAGACAATCACCATAACATTCCGAGGCAAAACTATGGCAATTGGGGTGAAAACGGTGGTGGTGAAGACGGGACCGGTTAGCATCAGAAATACATAGGTATATATATAAGACATGACTTAGAGACAAGGAAGCTCCTAAGACATGTATGTATGTCACTATGTTTGTATGTATATGTAAAGGGTCTGACGTTATTTATGGCTTGTGTTTTGTGCTTTGTGTGATGTCTCCCAAATATTTATTTGATTTATGGCTTGTGTTTTGTGCTCTATAAACTCATAACAAGTGAGACTATAAACAGAACGTATTGATTAGTTGCCAGTTGTAATTAGTCCCTTTACAGTTTGATATACGTTGCCAAATTCTGGTGCAGTAGCTACGAGCTGCTTTAGATTATCAGCAAAGCTTATTCTCTTTTTACTTTCAAATGCTTGAGGTTCTAGATTAATCATGAACAATACTCATCTTTCGAGTAGAACGAATTAAACCGAAAATTAAATTAAACCGGATTCCTTCAACAGATGCTTGACGGGCATATTTTCAGAGTAGTCGTTTCTTCGGTTACTAACTGATTGATCAATCATACTAAAGAATACTACGTATCGGTGTTCTTGAGACTAAAAGTCTAAATCTGTCCATCGGGTCAAACCCACTCGAGTTGGGCTATTAACAAGCCATTACGAAGCTTATTTTCTACCAGTCACTTTACAAGCCCATCATCTCGCTCACTGAAACAGACTAATCGTGGACATAATATGAATTTAGTGTCCGAAAGCAAGGACTAATCACTTAAAGCATTATAAGAGAATGAGCTAATCGTTGTTCATCTCAAAGTCATATTCTAGAATTCAGTTCGTTTTCTTATCTTCTGACACTTCAATTTCGTGTTAATTAACGAGAATTTTAGCCCCAAAATCAAATATTTAACATACCGGAATCTAGCATCAACAAAATCTACATCCTTTCTCTTTATCTCTATCATTTTCAAAATTGAGATTTATACTTACAAATATTGCACGTAGTTCTTTTTCTGCAAAACACAATCAAATATATATCTTCTTTCACGTCTGCAATTTTTTCACCACCTTAGATCTTCTTGATATCTTTTAGTTTGTTCTTCTTAGATTTATTTTTTCCTTATTGTTGGTTCGATTTTCCAACACATAAATTTCCTAATATCTTTTTTTCTACAACACATAAATTTTCTTGTAAACCGCATAATTCTAAACGCAAGAAACGGCATCTCTTTTAATTGAAGATCGAGACAGATGATCACGTATGTATGACCAAAAATTAAATTACTCCCAAACTATTTTGAAATCTCTCTTATACAGTTAGTGACAACACAAAGAAAAAGATGAAACAAGAATTCTAAGTGTTGTTACTTCAATAGGGTCATGTGTGAAGGAAGCGTACAATCAATTTTGATACGTAAACTTCAAAAAGTGTGGTTTACGTCGTACGAACCTAATGAGCTGCCACGATGACCAGGTATTACCGATGTGGGGTCTGGTCTACGCAGACCGACCATTCACATTTTAGATATTCACCAAAGATCTACCAATAAGTACGTCAAAATTAAATTAAATGTTTGACTAAGAATAAAGAAAATATTTAATAGAGAACATCGGGTCCTAGTCTACTCTGTATGTGGTTATGTCTCTTAAGATTGCACACATGCTAGTTTATAAAGTATGAGACGGAATTGAATATGCTATGTTTACAGCTCGAACTTTTAGTATAATTCTTGAAATATCTAGTCACCAATGTTAGCCTTATTTAGTTCACACATTTTAATGTACTATTAAGAAAATCAAAATCATGAATGTTAAGTATGTTGTTTTTTCGAACCCAAAACCAGTATTTGATAATAGAACATTGTAACTGGTACAAGTCATCGATCTTTAACATAAAAACAAATGTGAAAATGTAAACTTGTGTCAGCCGATCTTGACATTTGTTGATATATTTTTAGATTATGGACCAACCTTTATTTAAAAAAGTAGTTTGCTATTTCGTGAAATTTGTAAGATTTAGCAGTTGTCCATAAGTTCATATGCGTTTCTTCAACCTTTCTTCACTTAAGAAAAAAAAATCTCTCCTGAAATATGTAATCAAGGTCTTAAACTTCCTCACACTAGTCTATTTATTTCTAATTAGAATGCATAGTAATTACATATCAGTACATACATATTAATAAACATTAAAACAAACACTATAATTTCGTTTTTTTCTACGTCTTCACTCAATCTAGGGATCTCTTTAAAAAACTAAACAATTCACTGGTAGAGCCACAGAACACAAATGTATATATATATAGGACATTAATATTATTATTTTCTAGAATGCATAATAATATTACATAGTAACGCTACGTATTTCTAGAAAACGAAAACATGTCACTTATCAATCATTAATCGTACCAAAGCCAATAAACCTTCTTTCTCTAATTCATTCGCTCCATCCATATATTTGACTGAACTCTCCCTCTTCCTTCCTCTCTTTACATCTCTACTACAAAAATTTAGAAGCAGAAACCATAACAATACGCTACACTTTTCCAACGAAAGATACAAATTTATTTCTTGTAGTGTTGGGCTCATCAAGAAAGAGAAGTTTAAGTAATGAAAGAAGAGAACAGCACGGGCGGGACATGCGAGCCGTGCAAGACGTTCGGAGAGAAGTGTAGCCACGTGGTGAAGAAACAGCGAGCCAAGTTTTACATCCTTGGCCGTTGTATCGCCATGTTAGTTTGCGGCCGTGAGCGTGACCGCGACCGCGACCGTGTTTCGATTTAGACTTCTACCTTCTTTTTCTCTCTTCTTGTCTTTCTTCAATTTTCTCTTCTTTTTATTTTGGGGGTTGCCACTTTCATTTTTTGGCTCTAGTATCATGTATCAAACATTTGAACTAGGGTTGATATTTAAGTTATATATACACATGAAAATATGAATTGATGTAATCCATTCGTAGAAATGCTTAATTATTTTTTGATTTATGTCTTTGGTTTGACTTTTGAATGGTAGCTTCTGAATAAGTTTTAGTTGTTCAAGTAATTAATCATTTACACTCTTTTTTCCTAAGCCTTTGGCCCTGGAAAGATCTTCAGTTTACTTGGAATAATGTATACGAAACCATATGGTATTTTAGAACTACTCTGACCATGCATATTGATCCCTCTCAAATGCTCCCTGTCATGATTCATGAATCATATCATATGAATAATAGAAGAGCAAAAAAGCTTGTAGATTGTATTTTTGAATTGATTATAGACAGTATATCTTATGTAAAGAAATTATATTTTGAAAACATCATAGATATTGAGGTCAGAGGTTGAATGTCAGTCAACTTTCTATCAACAGTAGTATATTAGCTTAGATTTTAGATATTATAAAACATAGTAGATGTTTTTGAGAAGAAATTTAATCACATTGAATATGCAATAAGGAAAATAACTTAGTGAAACAATGCCCAAGAAAAGCCAAAAAAAAAGTGAGCGAGAGAAAAAGGCGAAGAAGAGATCGAAAGTAATAATGACAATTATTGACAAGTCTACGGCCTAAGAGACCATGTGACTCGAGGCAAAGCGAGACTATGTATGCTCTATTTTCTTTTCTATTTTATCGGTTTAGGGTTTAGTAAAAAGAAAAGCACAAGAAGAAGAGATTGTTGAATTCAGGATCCGCACCATCCAGGACACAAGTGAAAATAACAGTAACTCCCCATAATAGGACATACGTAGTATTTTTCTTTCCATTTTATACTAATGCCTATGTTTTTTCTTTTATGGATACTTAAACAGAAAAAGTAGTCAAATTTTTTTATGAATTGATTCATCGTAGAAATTATATTCATTAGATTATATAAAATGTAAAGACATAAAGGGTACGATATCAGTGTTTTCAGTTTCATTCGCACGTCCCAAAAATATAGTTATATATAGTACAGCAGATATGGGACCTTGATATATACGTAGAAAATTTTCCAATATGTACAGTTATGTTTTGACCAATGTAGTCCACTGTTATTGTGATTAAAACCAATGTAGTCAATGTAACCACTTACCACTACTTAAGAGAAATACGACCCAAGACTAGCTAGTAAACTATAGTAACAATTAAGATTATGTAACGTAAAAAAAACAAACAAACAAACTAAAACGAATTTAACGTCACGTGCTGCTTTTGCTCCAAGTCTCGAACATTTCCGACACGCCGCGACCGCTGATTAAAACATTTTTAAGTATTAAACTAAGAAAATTAGTGATGGATACATGTCGGATACTCTAGAAACTTAACAACATAACTGATTATTCGAAATTGACCGTATGCTGAATCTTAATATTTATGTCCGATTTGAATATTTGGATCGTGAGTAGTACATATGTAGAAAACCAAATGTAGGTGGAAATTTTAGAGCCGACAATGGGAATCCTCGAGGGAAAAATTATTTTTTCAAATAGCAGGATTAAAAGGTGTCATATACACTCGTGCGGTCCCTCCTCGTTACCATTTTTCATCGTTTTTCAGCTGTTTAATTATCTCTACAGACTCGGAACATTGTTTTCTCAAGCTATTTTTCTTTTTAAAAAACATAATTCCATTATTTAATGATACTGCCAGAGTTGAGAGCGTGACTTTGTTTACTTTTTTGAAAAAAAAAAATATATGAGAATTGATTTGTACAAGTAAAAGTCAGCATCATTGACGAAAGATGCAAGAAAAACATCGATGGACTCATTATTATTGTCCCGATAATATGTAAGGTATACTTGTATGATTGTGAATCGGTGGAGAGTTTGGTTGTTTCCTTTATCTTATTTTTTGGTGATAAAAATTCTATTGTATATATGTCTTCCACTAACTGCGAATCGGTGGAGAGTTTTGTTGTTTTGCTTCTTCTTCTTTTTAACGTTACCACAAAACTAGGGAGAAAAGGGAAGATATCTATGTACGACAGAGCTTTGTTGTCTTGCAAATCATATCCCATTACTACATAATATTTAGGGAATAAATTAAAGATCAAAGATAGTAGTTGATACTACGTATTCGACGTTAAAATGTCTATTATTATATTCAAGGAGAGGTTACATTGGATAAAAAGTCCTAGGATTTTATTTTCTTTTGGTCGAAAAGTCCTAGGCTTTTAGCTACATTGCTTCACCACAGTGGTCAGTGTATATAGTTGCGACTATGTACTACAGTCCTAAGTCTGATCAATATATCATGTTATTTCAAGTAGCTAGGTTAAAGAGAGACAATTTTCGTCTTCAATACACTTAATGGGTAATTGAATGTAGAAAAGTTTCTTATAAACTTTCACAATTTTCACATAAAACAGCTATTAATCTAACACTATTGACATAAATACATGACTACATTTATATTCATAATTTCATATGTTTTATAATGAAAAAGGTATTAGCAACTATATTTTGGTCAATATTTTTTTTAAAAAAAATATAAATGTATAATATGCTAATTGTGATATTTATCAATAATTTTCTTTAAGAAACATACTTCATGTTTATAAACATACTTCATGTTTATAAACATACTTCATGTTTATAAACATACTTCATGTTTATAAACATACTTCATGTTTATAAACATACTTCATGTTTATATATTACAGAAATATGAAAATTGTTCATTACTCCATTTCTATTTGGTTTGTTCAAAATATAATAAGTAGGGTTATGTAGTGTTCGCATGTGTAATGTTTTCTGGATTAGATACCCTGAAGTCTTAACAGAAGTCAAAGAATAATAAAAAGAGAAGATCATTAGATTATAAAAGATAAGAAAGAGATGAGAAGTATTGGACCCATTGGGGATGGAAAGAAGAGAAAACACGTGCACCTCTCTGACAAACGTTGAAACCCAAACACTATTCTCCGTTTCCACTTTCCAGCTTTCTCTAAATACTTTCAATTTAGACAATTTTTCCTTTTTTCTTATTACCTCAGTAGATTATAATTTTTTACACCAGTTATTATCTTATTTATACTCAATACATGTAATTGGAATATTTTTATATTTTGCATCGATTAATTATTTAATTTATTTTTCACTTAAAATTTTCCGTTATTGTTAAATATCTAATTTAATCATGATACAAACTACAAAGGATAGATAAATACATAAAGGTTTATATGCTCTCGTGTGAGTTTCTGAACTAGACCCCCCACGTGGCGTTGTCTGTTTGTAGCAGTCTTTGTAGACTTCCCACGTGCGGGCGTGTGTAGATTCTCCAAGAAAGCGGGCCAACCCCAAGACCGTCTCTTTTGCCTTTGAAACATCTTTCATTGAGAAGTATACATCACATGTTCGAATAAAAAATTACTATTCTAATTTGAAAATTAGTTTTTTTTTGTTTTATGGGTAATAAGAACTCGTTAAACTGCATCAGAATTCTGCCATGTTACCAATCGAAACTGTCATGCGAGCTAATTTGATTCATACAAGTAATTTGTATAACTAGGATATTAAATACTAAATACATATAATATTTGGTACTAGCGAAAGTGCGAAACGTTCATATTTCGTAACAGAGTTGATGATTTGATGGTCGAGATGAAAATACATTTCTCTTACTTAAGTAATCGTATATTTAAGGCCGATTACTTGGCTGAATAAGTGTCATTTTAACGTTTAGATTATTTAGAACAATGGTTCGAAATGACTAATCTTTATCCCGGATATAATTACATATGTAAATATCATTTGTGTTGTTCATTGACTATCCATTTATATTCTACAAAAAACAAAATAGTGATTTACGCTCAAGCCATTGTTCTGAATATTAAGAAAATGTTATAAAATGTTTTCTAAACTGTTATGAAGCTACGTGATATTTATGAATTCTTATAACTAAAAAATTTGGTATATGTGATACAATCTATGAAGAATAACAAAAGAAGTGTCGGGAAATTGCACATTTTATTCCTCATCTATTTGCAATCGACATAAATAATCCCCAATTATCATGATTGTAAAAAAATTCCTCAACTCAACGTTGATTATGCAAAATTAAGACTAATATAGTCAACCGTTAACTGAAAAAACAAAAGACGTTACATTAAATCTCGTTAACTTTTTATGAGTCTAATTTCACAGAGTTAATATAAAGTTGAGGAATTAATTTGCCAAATTAAAAATTAAGGAATTAATCTGTAAAATTATAAAACTTGAGGAATTAAATGAACTAATATTTAAAAATATACACATAACTGTTAAGAAAATTATTACATAGCACTAAAAACTATTGAATGTGCAAAAAATCAAATAAACTATATATAGTTCTGATCTAATAAAAATGGTAGTTCAAGTTGAGAAAAAATGTAGCATTTTGCAAAAAAAAAAATTATGTGGTAACAAACAGGTAAATTCTATTTTTTAAAACAATTTAGTTCTGATCTATTTTCAAAATAATTAATACAAAAGAAAAGAACAAAATTTAGATAACATAAAAAGATAAGAAGAATATTAGAAATTAATTTAACAAACGTATATATTTCTAGTTTTTTTTGTAGCTCTTAGAAGGTACTCATGTGCTACAAACCAGAGTTTTATAATTATAAAACAATATTTTACGATATAATTTTATAGGCAAAAATTATTGATCTAAAATAAAAATGTGACTCACTAGAAATGAAAAAAAAGTAGTTGATCTTAAGTGATGACCTATCCCACATTCTCTACGACTTGAATCTGACTATATAAATCTATAAAAATACAATGGTAAGATCCAAGTAATTTAGGCTTTCATGCATGAACAATAGAGACTCAACTAAGATTACTTTATTAATAACATCAAATACAAAAAAAAAGTTTCTGTAACTGTAAAAACTTATTGGTTAAGTTCTTATATATTTTTATATAATTGTTTTGATTTTTTCTGTTTTCAAATTTAATAGTTTTTAATGTTAAAAGAAAATTAAAATTGTTATGAACAAACAATTTAATAATTTTTTCACATTCAATAGTTCTTAGTGCTACGTAATAATTTTCACCGTTTTTATGAATAAGCTTTAACAATTATGTGTATATTTTTAAATTTCAGTTTATTTAATTTCTCAAGTTTTATAATTTTACAGATTAATTCTTCAACTTTTAATTTGGCAAATTAATTCCTCAACTTTATATTAACTCTACGAAATTAGACTCATAAAAAGTTAGCAAGATTTAATGTAACGTTTTACGTTTTCTCAGTTAACGGTTGACTATATTTAATCTTAATTTTGTGTGGTCAACGTTAAGTTAATGAATTTTTTTGCAATCACGATCATTGAGGATTATTTATGCCAATTGCAAATAGTTGAGGAATAAAATGTGCAATTTCCCAAGAAGTGTCTGCTCATTTTCTCTCAGTTTCCAAAAATAGACTAATTAAAGCTTAACCGTTGTTCTATCTGTAATACAAAGTTCAACAGATTCAACATGAAGGCTTTTAACTTCATATTTGAAATAATTTAAAGAGTCCAAATCTCATTCAATCATATTGAGGAGATTTTTTTTGAGATGGATTCTAGCTAGAGATGAGCACAAATATTCGTTTGCTAAAATGGACCAGGCAGGTCCGACTCTCTTTTCTTTGTTTTTCTTGTTGACAAAATGAAAATGGACCAGTCTGACAAAAACCTAATTCGACGGAAAATCGTGCTCTTCCAACATATTAATCTACGGTTTACCCACGACAATTTTTTTTTTTAACCTCTTCTCCATTTTTTTGTTTAAAAAAAAATATTGGATAAAGAATCGACACAGACCTCGAATGCATACCGGCCCAACTAAATATACAATCATATATGATTATTAGGACTTTAGGAGTAAGAGTATCTACCTTGTAGAATTATTAGGAGCAGAAATTTGCAGGTTGGTAACTCACTTCTTCATGGGATGGATTGGAACTGTGATTTTAGAAGTCCATATTAGGTAAATAATGCTAAGTCCTTTAACATTAGAATCCCATTTCTCTAGCTCACCGAAGAAAAGAACACAAGGAGCAGATTGGCGTGCCTTTTCAAATATCTTTCTCACATTCGCTGCAGTCTCTCCAAACCACATTGTGAGGAGCTCAGAACCTTTGATACTGATGAAGTTGGATTGACACTCGTTCGTGATAGCCTTAGCCAAGAGGGCCTTTCCACAACCAAGAGGACCATAGAAAAGGACTTATTTAGATGGCCAACATAGAAAAGAAAAAGACTCCAACTATTACAAAAACACAATAACCATATTTACTACTGAATCTAAGCCCTTTATTTTGATCAGATAAAAAGGGTGATCAGAAATAAACATTCCATTCCTGGTCTCCTTCCCACGTCAAGGAACCTCAAGAGTAGGTACTTGGGTCAGTCTAGAATAGACACATTCTAAAATTTTATAGCTCAGAGACAAAGATTCAAGTTACAGTACTCGAAGATCTCAAACCATTATTGGATTGAACCTTTTGATTTTGTAACAAGGAATCCATATTTTGGCTGGAATTTATCCTCCAAAGTGAAATGATATATATCTATCCATGTTTTTTATTTGTTTAAATATTTCTATGGTATTACAAGAATCTACCAATTATGTAGCAAGCAAAAGGGTTGCAGACTCATCCAGCAGACTCATCCAGACAAGTGTGGAGAAGCCGGATAACTTTCTGTATCATTTAGTGCGTTTTACAAAAAGGAAATGCAGAATTCATAATTTGAATTTCAGGAGTGAAGCCAAAGACGATCGTGAAGCCTCTCTTCACCAGCTCCAAACATCTCGTCGACTTTTTCGCCGTTTCTGTAAAACTGAAACGTTGGAGTGTAACGGATGTGCCGGGTGGTTTCTGGGCACTCGTCGATATCTGCATAAACAAACTTAAGCCCTTGGAAACTGTTGCTAAGCTCTTGGAACGCAGGGAGAATCTGGCTACAAACTCCACACCTGAAAAGTTTATTCGTTTCAATTTCAAAAACGCTGAAATCTCAAAAAAAACCTTATAAAAAACATTCTCATTGAGGCATTCCATCAAACACTTTGTAAGCATGAAATATGTCTTTTTGTGATAAACAGAGACCAAGCCTTACCACGAAGCTCCGTAATTAATAACAGCCTGAAAATCACAAAACAGAAAAAAAGAACAATCAGATTACGAAGAATCAAAGCTTGGGTCTTAACGTGTGTAATGTATAGCTGGTGCTTGTAATAACCGGAGATTTTGAAGATCTGATGTTGTCAAGAATAGTGACAAGACTTTGGTCGCTTGCTGCGATCTTCAAATTGCCATTACTATTCGATTTGGATTCCAAATCCGGACTTGCTCCCTCCGATTCTTGCTTTCTCATTTTTGTTTTTGTTTTGTTTGGTTGGTTTCGAAATTGGCCAATTTTTGATCCTTTTCGCGAACATAACCTTCTCCTAATCGAACCACAAGTCTACTTACCACTGCCCAAACCCAAACCAATCGATTTGAACCTAAACCGGTTTTAACCAAGCCAATTTCAACATCGACATATCTCGGTGTACTTGTATAGCTTTCGTGAATCTTTATATTATTTTTGGTCTGCATTTCACAGCTTTTCAATGTTTTTAATTAAAGTTAGATGCGTCGAATTTAATCTCTCTTTGGTACCAAAATGAGTTGAGGATTTAAGCTAATAAGATTTCAAGAATTAAATTAAACTTAAGAATGCTACGTTGGCCTACACTTTTGAATGGGTGGAGAGAAGATACAGAAAGATCTGGTTTTATCTTATTATCTCAATCCCATCATTTAAATACTTCATCTTCTTTTTATACCCCCTAAGAAATTGAATTCGCAATTGGATACTTAAATAAATGAATTGATCTTCTAAGATGATGTAATTAAGCCATAACCCTGAAGAAAAAAAAAATATTAAATAAAATTTAAAACGTGATGACGATTTTCTAAAGAAGAGATACTTGGAACCTAATCCAAATCTATAATCTATAACTCAAAGATGACCAAGAAAGAAAAACAATTACCTAACTGATGCATGATGTTATTATCCACTAAACCATTTGTGTTCGTCAGCTTTTCGGACATTTTCCAATTTGGGTAAGCTCATGGCTTTACTATTTAAGCAAAGACAAAGCAAGCTTCCAAGTTCAAATCACATATTTATTAAAGAATTTAGTTAAAAAAGAAAGAAAATGGATTGTAAGAAGGAAGAAACACTCCGTAGAGGTCCATGGCTCGAAGAAGAAGATGAACGGCTAGTGAAGTTCGTTACCCTTTTGGGAGAACGTCGTTGGGATTCTTTAGCAAGTGTTTCCGGTACACTTTTAAACCTTCCTTGTGTCACTTTCCAAAAATAGAAAGTTTACATATGTTTGTGTTTGTTTTGTTCGAACTTAGGCTTGAAGAGGAGTGGTAAAAGTTGCAGGCTAAGGTGGATGAACTATCTGAACCCGAGTCTGAAGCGTGGACCAATGAGCCAAGAAGAAAAAATGATAATCTTTGAGCTCCATGCTCTATGGGGGAACAAGTAAGAGACCAAGCTGAAAAAAAAAACCTAATTAAATCTTGAATCTTTTACTTCAATGATTGTATCAGTTTGAACTAAATATTGTATATCAACAGGTGGTCAAAGATTGCAAGAAGATTACCTGGTAGGACTGATAACGAGATTAAAAACTATTGGAGGACTCATTTTAAAAAGAAAGTGGAATCTCAAAACTATGGTAGATATACTAATTTTAATCGATCTTTCATCCTCGCATATGCTAATTTTATAGCAGCATTAAATAAAAAAATGATGTGTTTTGCTGTAGATAAGATCATTGACTGGAGAGGAAATACAGGAGAAGAATTGTGGCGCAAGTATAAGGAAACTGAGATCACGTGGACAAGGACGACGACTCAAGAACATGGTTTTGATGAAACTGTGAAGGAATCTAAGCAGAGACAAATGGAGAGTGATAAAGAAACCGATGGTGGTATTTGCGAAGGAGAGAGCTTCGGTGTTATGAATTCACCATATGAAAACCGGATTTCTGATTGGATATCAGAAATTTCTACAGACCAAAGTGACGCAAATCTCTTAGAGGACCATAGCAGCAGTAGCAGTGAGAGCAATACTAATATTAACGTTGGTTCTTGGTGGTTTCAAGAGACAAAGGACTTTGAAGAGTTTTCATGTTATCTATGGTCATAATTTTAGTGTTTGTTTCTCGATTATATGATGAAAACGTCTTTAAACTGTTGCTGTTGATATTTCTCTTTCTTGACTGATCATATAATTGGATTATTTTTCTTACTGTTTAACTCTTGGATTAAATGTGGTATAGTGAACAGAATATTTCCAATTTCCAAACTTACTATGCGTCAATTATGTAGAATTTCAACTCAATTTAAGTCTTCTTTCAGCATGAAATTTAAATCGGAAGTTAAAGTTCCAATTAATTATGCAATGTACTGTACTCAGCAAATTTGTTAGTAATCACAGGAAATTTAGAAAAACATGAAGGTAACATAACATATCCATCATACCCAAACAAATAAAAATGTAGCGCTGATGTGTACTGTCAGGTCTTGTTGTGTACAAGAACAAAATCAGGAAGGTCATGCGCCAATAAATGAAAAACTAATAGTTTTTGGGTCAACATTATAACATTATTGGTTGATGCCTTGATGGGCTCAATCTTTAAACTGAATTAAATTAGTTGTTTTGTGTACTTTTGTGCCAAATGATTTGTTAAAAATGTTAAGTATTTTATTTCTTTAGGGAAAAAAGTAGTATTCAGTGTTCAATATAGTAAATTACAATATCCTAAAGTAATATACTTATATAGTTATATAGTATGAAATGTAGATGCATGTATGGAATGCCCTCTTGTAATAAAATTATGAAAAAACAAAAGGAAGAAGATAATATAATCTTATTAGTTATTAGTTATGTAACTAAAGATAGGATACGGCTACAACAACGTCACGGACTCACGTTTACATATATTTACACAATATGACTCACTGACCAAAAAGAAAAGTATAATGTCCAAAAATCTCAGATTAATTGATGATACAGATTGTGTGATTGCTCAGGACAATCATATGTAATTGACAGAGCTGAATTTACCACAATTGTTATATTTTCAAGGAAACATAGACCATAGAGGAGGACTACACAAGAATGAGTTTGGAAACAATCTTTTTCTTGTACCTTGATTAAATAGGTAAACTCATGTTACAACAACCTGAACATATGGGTTGAAGAAGTGAACATGACCAGAGATGATATCAAATTGAGCATGAAAGCTAAAACAAGAACCGAAAAAGATAACCGGTTAGTTGAACCGGTACCAGACATTTCGTCGGTATAGTCATTATAAGAATCTAAACCGCCATTACCATTGGATCCAGTAGTAGTCCACATCCCAAGATTGTTATTCCTGCACCAATCAAAACACCCAAGATTTAGCTATATATTTGACTTTTTAGGCTTAAATAAGCGATGATTATGAAATAGTGGGGGTGAAAAGAAATTAGACAAAAGAAAAAGGATAAAGTTCCTAAAGTTAAAGGCAAAAGTAGTAGAAAACAAAATAATTCAAACAAAAAGAGAGTACATAGACATAAAAATATAATACTACGTTTTTATATGGTGTATTAGTAAAAAGAAGATTCAAAGTGTTTTTATTTTGTTTGTTGCTTAATAATAGTCAGTTTCTTTTGGGTAAGAATGTAGAAAGCAAACCTGCCACCAACGCCGAGAACGCCGGAATGAAAAGTGATTTGGTCGATGAAAGAGGCTGATTTAGGCTCGACGCTATAAGCCTTCTCGTACCTCATTTCAGCACCTTCTCCAGACGCCACGAAGAAGGCTCCGTTCACCAAAATGTCTCCCTCCGATCTCCAGTTCCATCCTTTCCAATCTCCATCTGGAGTTTCTACTCTTTTTGTCACCTACACATTAATATTCCTTTCGCGTGTTCTTAAACATGAATGTTTTACACGTATGAAAATATACTCAAAAATATCAAATCTATTCCCTTTGGTAGTTCATTTACTACTTTTGAAGATTAGATTATTACTAACAATAGTAATTAGATAGGGAAATATTCCAACACATCTACTTAATGAAAAACCAAAGCAATCTTTAGTTGTATCGTGCTAGTTTTCAAATGACCAAAGATGGACTAACCAACAATGTTGAATAATTTGGGTTTAGTTATGTTTACCTCTTTGGCAAACGGGTTGGTTGGGGCGGTATAGCGATTACCCTGGCTATTAATAGTCGGGTTACCACTACCTCCAATCGCATACATTTCCCATTGTGTAAAATCGTTATTAACCACATGGATATATCCACGTCGACACCTTGGCATCCTTTGTATCAATTTCTCTCCAAAGTGATTAAACGCAATAGTTACCTGATAAAAATTACATACATTCATTTTATAATCGAAGAATCTCTAAATAGTGATTAGAACAGGGATTTTATATGGACTAGTGTATGTGACCTGCATGCCACTGTCTGGCTCGTAGTGGTCGCTGTGACCAAGAAGCATGACTTCGTTGTGGTGAGAAAAGAAGTTGTTCGATATTGTGATCCCTGTGGACCCCATCACAGCATCTATCAGACCGTCCTTACATCTTGATAGAGAACAATGGTCGATCCATATGTCCTTTGATCCGAATATGGAGATACCATCACCGTCCGATTTCGTTCTGTACCCGTAGTGCGTTGGACTTGACCGCACGTTAGTATTCCCTAGCGAAAGCGTGCACAAACAGTTTTCAGAACGCTTTTCATGAATAATTAACCAAATTACTGCTAGTAATACATTTCGTTCCAAAGAAAAATTTACTTTTTTACTTTTGTAACCATGCATTTATGAATATTCAATAATTGCTGGGACTTTAAAATACATTTTGTTTGTTTTCTTCTTTTATTTACGTGTGAAAACACCAATGAATGATAAGAAAAATATGTATACCAAAAGGGACCTACTAAAATATTCGGGTCAGGGCAATAATTATCTTTGTAAAGAAAATAGAAGGTACAAAAAAACATTTATTGGGCGTAATAAAAGAGTAAAAATTACCGGATTGGTAACAATGGTGGATATGAATATTGTGAATGATGACATTGGAGACATACTGAAGAGTGATGCAACCACCACCAACGATATGAACATTGGCTCCTCTTCCATCAAGTGTCTTGTAGCTATTGAATATTAGCTCTTGCTTTAGTTTAATCATCATGTTGCTCGGGAACACTATCCACAATGGCTCTACTTGTATCACTCCGTATCTGTCACCACATTTTTGCAGTTCGTTATAAGCATTTTCACATTGTAAACCCGATTCCTTTGACATTGATAAAGATTCCCTAGATTATTCCAATTTTTTGGAGGTCCCAATACACTTGTTTTTATTATAGTTTTTTATTCTTTAAAATTTATTTTTTTTTATTTTTTTTGTTAAAGAGTTGGACCAAATTGATTAGTATTTTTTTTGTTTTCCTATTTTTGGAATTGGTATAAGCTCCCAAATATTTTAGAACTGGTCTTGCATGCGAGGCTCTCTACCTACTTTAGTTATTTAACATGTGAACCGTGGTGGGACACTTCCAAGGGACAATTCTGAAAATATAATCTATGGACGTCAAATGGAAGACTTCAACATTATATTTCCATGTTTTAAAACGGATTAATCGAACATAGAGTCTTTTCAAAGGTTTAAAATATTTTGAGGGTCATTGTAATTAGAGGAAGTTTTGGGGTCTTCGGGAATTTTATTCCGAAAATGGAGGGCTTAACTGTAAATTTCCATGTCTAGAAATATAAACAAGTGGTGTTGAAAAAGTCGTACGTAATAGATTGGTGTGGGGCATGTGATTGAGAGATGACAAAAAAGAGACAGAGAGAGAAAAAAAAGTTATTGTGGATTAGATAAACGGAGCTTAGGCATAATCTTATTTCATATACGATTTTAATTTAATTATGAAAGTGTATAGGGTTAAACCAATGATGACATGTAACGTTCAATTAAAGTACAGTATATAGTGTTGTTAACTAACGACTTTAAAAAATATACGATGAATAGGTTAAAACGAGTATTAAAGATGATATCTTTGTCTTGAACCAATGCAAAACAACACATTTTTGTCTATTTGTCAAGAACAAGACTTTCTTAGATGAAAATCCGGTTTATTCGGTTAACAAAAAAGGTCAGCATTTAGGTACCTGAGAGTTCCCGGTTTAGGATCGACGACATCATCGTCGGAAGAATCAGTGACGAAGTAAAACCGACCGCCTTTACCTCCCAAGGCGTACTGTCCGAACCCGATTCCGCAATCGGCTAGACCTTGTCGGTTATTGGGCCAGTTTGGGTCGCATTTCCAACAGTCGTCGATTGGGTTTCCGGTGAAGCACTGGCTTGAACCGGCTTGGTCCGTCGTGTCCATAACTTGACGTCTTGATATAGAAGCATTTACTCTCCTATCAACAAAATCAAACCGGATAATTACAGTCGGTACGGTTAAACCGGAGATTAAGAAGGGAAAACAGAGATTACAGAGACAGAGCAAACCAAGATTCACAAGAACACAGGAGAATAGCTAGTCAAATGTAAAACCCAGATGGAAAACTACAGTAAAGAAACTGAAGTAAGGGGAAAATTGCAGATCCAAAAGAGGAAATGTAGTATGTGTACCTATGAACATCAAGAGCGACTAGTTCTGGCTCGGGATGTGGTAAGAGAAGAAGAGTTTTGTTGAGCATGGCGAAACTCATGTGTGGAAGGAACAGAGAAAGAGAGAAAATTACAATGCAGCTTCTTTGAAGCATCATTGTGAGAAAACTGATGATTTTAGGGGTTTGGGGATTTTTTTGGATTTAGGGTTTTGCTTAGTTAAAGGTGAGAGAAGAAGAGAGTTGAGTGAGACATGGCTTGCTCTTCTCCTCTGTTAACTGACCAGTGTTCGTGAGAGTGGCTTTTGAGAGTGTGGTTTTGCTTTTGCAATAATGGCTTTCTTGGCTTTTGTATTTTTTATTTTTTTGTATGGTTCTTTTGGAAGAGGAGAGAGAGAGGGTTGTTTTTCCACTGACAGTCTCGAGGATTGAGAATCTGCTTGTCTCGAGGAAACGGTCTACAATTTTTCCTTTGAAGCTCCTTTTTATATGAATTGTAATATCAAACTTAGGTAATTATACTCACACGATATAACAGATTCCATTTAAGTAACAATAGGTAGGTTTTGATATTTGAATCTCTTGTCAGGTATTCAACTTCTATAATAAAAGTGATGTGACGTTATATAAAATTTTCTCACGAGCTATATACAATAGGAATGCTAGTACAATAGGAATGCTAGTGTTAAGGGTTTTTGGTTGTTGGCTAGAAATAGAGTTTTCGGTTCAACCAGTGTCGTAAAGCTTGTTAGCTATTATTCGATAGTCGACGCATGAGATTAAATCAAATTTATTAGTGTATATTATTTTGAGTTGATTAAATGCATTTTACCTATTTGTTGTTAAACACTTTGTGATGTATAAAGGACATTTTATTTTTCTTTACATACGATACTAATAGGAACTCACTATTTTCTGTTTTCGGCCACTAATTAAGTTCAGGCTTGGATCTTAGTCTCTGTAAGCCCGGAAATAGCTTTTAGCATATTCTCTTTGAGAATGACTCTGCTTCCAAATGGATTCGAACTAGAATTGGAGTCTTCTCAAGAAAAACAATAGACCAAGAACCATTCGGTCGATTTCTATTATTCATTTCTGAAAATGTATATTCCAATTTTCTGACTCTAACTAGAATCATAGCGAAAAAATTGAACTTTATTTCCTACTTACGTGAACTTTAACCATCATTAATCGGGCTAGACTTGGACATTGTGAGGCCAGGAATGAGATTTGATGCATGTACTACTAGCTTGAGGACTGACTTAAGTCTTGAACTGAATATCCAAAGAAGAAAAGAAAAAGAAAAATTTATCAATCCATTTTTTTCTTATTTTCAAGTACAACTAAACCAAAACCAATTAAAAACTAAACCAAATCAAAATCTTAGGAATATTCAAATTCACGGTTTAACCACCTGACAGACACTCTTGCAACCCGACCAATTCAACGAAGGGAGAAAAAAAATACATGGTCTCCATACACACGCGTACAAACAATTATACATGAGTATGTTTTTTCTTAATTTCTCACGAAAGCTTATCACACATTAGGATTGATTAAATAGGCGTGATTGTTGGATTATTATTAAAGTTGATGTTATGTTGCTAGTGCAAGCTAAGTGTATTGTTAAATTACGTGATGTTAGGCGACATTTTTGGTGAGAGAAAAAAAAACAAGAGAAAGATATACACTTTGTCTTCTCACATGTTCAATAAGATCATTGTAACCAATCATAATGTCCACAAAAGTCATTGTTTGTATTATTTTCCAAGAACGGTAAGAGGATTTCATTAAAACGCCTACATTACGTAAAGACTTAAATAATCTTCTTTTATCAACTTTTGTAATAGTCTGTATCCTTTATCATCAATTTGTCATTATCCAGAATCTATAATTTAGATTTATCAATACTTCTTCTTCATTACCTTGTCATAGTATCCAAGTCTCAAAGATATACTCTTATCTTTGACCGCAACGTTGTGATGTAAATCAAGTAATGCTCATCTCTCGCCTCTCGGTCTCGGAGGGGAACTTATAACATAAGTGGAAATAGTCAAAGCTCTTACCTCATATTATTGATTATTCGAATCTTTGTAATTTGTAATATACAATGGGGCCCACTTAGACCTTCAATTTGTCAATAAAGTTACTGTCTTACTGATTTTGCAGTATTTTCCTTTACTGGCTCTTGTCAAAAGCCTCATGGGCCATATATGTAACTTTTACCGTAAGGCTTTCACGTTATTGGTCTCTTTTTCTCATCGTATTTTCCTTTTAATTCGATCAACCATCAAAAATTAACAAAAACATTATGTCAAGCCCTTAGATTCAGAGTCCTGCGTTTGAACTTACAGAAGATTTTCTTTTCGTATCCTTGTTTACATTGTGCCGAATGCATGGAAGAATAAAAAAAAAAAGAAGTAATAATGATGAATAGAGAACAATAAAAATGTAAAAACCAATTAGAAGAATACAAATTAATAGATCGTTGAAGTTCTTAAAGTGGATTTAGTCATGCAAAAAATGAAAGGATTATGAACTAGAATAATTAAACAGCTTTAAATTGTGCAACAAGTATTTGATTATGTATATTATAAACAATGTTGGCTGCAACCGAAACCAAAGTTAAAAGCAGTTGGAACTTGGAAGTGTTGAGTAGGCCAGATTTTATCTTTTGGTGTAAATAAACACCCAATAACTAACATAACGTCGTTTCCAACAACCTTGCATTATTGCATTGACATTTTTTTGGTTTAAAACTTAGATTTTGCAGTGGCTTATTGTTTTCTGATCATGGTCTCTTATATAGTTTTTTTTTTTTAAATGTTTTAGCTGATCAGTTTGCAAAGAGAAGCATGAAAGACTACGTACAAATAATTTTTCTAATGTGAATGAATCATGAAGTCTGGAAGAAATTTTTTTGGACATATCTATAAGTTATCGTCCCAGTCAGATACAGATACAGCTGTACTTGTTTGAGCATAATTCGCGAAACATACGAATCTTACCTAAATATTTTCCAAATTTCTAGACGTTTTGCTGAGATTGTTGAGGAATTTATATAAATAAAAAAATTTATATAATTTTCTATATTTTTACAGAACTAAATAGGATAAAAAATGAGTAAGAACTTTTATGACAAAATCTCAGTAGATATCCTACGGAAAGATTAAAGAAGTTTTATATATAAAAAAAGATTAGAGAAATTCTTAACAAAGAAACTTATAAATAGATACCGGATAGCTATGAAATATAAATATAGGGCCATAACGTGAGGCTTTTGAAAGCATGGGATAAAAAAAGTAAGAAAGACTCCAGCATGCGTCTCGAAATATGAAATTTATCGTAGTTGTTTATTTTTCATAATCCACATCTTTATTTCACGTTTGCATCATTCTACTCCGTTCGAGAAAGAAATATTGTAGTTTCATCCCTAACACTATCATTCAGATATTTGCAAATACGACCCAACAATTCTTATAGCATTTAAAATCGTCGATACATTTTCATGTATCCATTATTGTCCATTGATCTAATAAACTCAACAAGGAATAAAAAGTAAATGATTGAACAACCACGTTCTCAAGGCTCAAGAGAGTTAAGGATTAGTATCGGTGAATGAGTTGCTTCGATGCATCCGGGTTCTTCGAATAATACTCGACCTCAGACTGTGAAAAATAGAAAAAAATAATATTAATTATGAGCTTTTATACCAAATATTGTAAATCTGTTATTGGAACCAAAATACAATAGAGTACCTTACGGACTCCTGTTATGGCAACCAAAAGCTTTTGTCCGAGCAACTCGTGGAGAAGTTCGTCTTTCTCCAGAGCTTCAACAGCTTCTGAGAGCGATTCAGGAAGTCTCTTCAGTGTAGCAGCCACATCGGCCGGATTTGTATCTGATGTTTTCATCAAAAGGAAAAAGGCAAAAGAACCATTCTTAATAACTCACAAATATGGAAGAGAAGAATGTATTTTTAAGAATGTATTCAAATATCAGAGGCATTTCATAACATATATGAGAATGAATTTTTTTTTATCAGAACTACATACTTAAAGACTATAATATATGAGAATGAATGACAGAAAGTTACCTATTGGATCAGGAAGTTGGAGGTGTCGTCGGAGACCATCAATTCCGGCAGCCATTATAATGGCCAAACTAAGGTGAGGATTTGCAGAGCCATCACAAGATTTTATCTCAAAGTTAGTAACTAAACCATCAGGAGCTCCTGGTGGAGAAGCTGTTCTTATAGCCGCCTCTCGGTTTTCTTTACCCCAACATTGGAATGCTCCACTCCATGTGTTAGGTTGGATTCGGTCATAGCTGAAAATTTAGTTATAAAAAGAAAATGAAACTTAACTAGTGAAAAATCATTCCAGGTAATTGTTTACTCGAAAAAAATGCGGTTATAGTAACCTGTTTGGAAGTGGAGCTATAACGGCTAAGATTGAAGGGAGGTGAAACAGAACTCCGGCCATGAACTCTTCTCCAATGGAAGACATTCCATGAGCAGATGATTTATCAGATGCCGGGAAGACATTTTCACCGTTTTTCCATAGACTTAGATGCACATGCGATCCAGAACCAATGTCACACAAATCATACCTAAAAAAACACACAAGCCTACATCTTTTAAAAAAATCACATTTGAAGCCTCTATAATGGCGGGAAGGAAACTGATATACTTTGGAACAAAGGTCGCAAGCAATCCATGTTTCCTTGCAACGGATCTTATTACTTCACGTGTGTAAACCAAATTATCCGCAGCATGAGATGAGACGGTGTGCCCAAGAGATACTTCAAACTGGCCTTTCCCGGATTCAGCATGAAACTATAGAAGAAATGTATACTATATATCAAGAAACATGATATGTACTTGTTATACATGGCTTATAAAATTATTTTATGATGTTTAATTTAACCTGTTCAACTTTGATGTTCAAGGACTCAAGCGCTGGTACAATATCATGGAAAATCGGAGATGCAGCATCGTATGAGGATGTGGAACAGTAAGGACCAAAGTCAAAAGGCACATACTCTTCTTTCCCTCCCCTTCAAATATTTTGAGCAGGACAAGTGTTAAAGATTATGAAATGGTTGGATGTAACAAAAAAGCCAAGATTCGGAAAACATATAGTCGCATACCGCACAACATTCTTGAGGAGATAAAACTCATTCTCAAAACCAGCGTTCATTACCTAAAAGGCCAATGAAACTTTGAGTTTAAGCCAAAACAGATTTTGACATAGAATGAATATATGGATAAATTTTTACCAAGTCAAATTCATCTTTGAGAACTTTGGTGACCCTTCTTAAGGTCTCTCTTGGACAATATTCCCATGCTTCACCAGGCTTCAGGAGCATATCAGCTAAAACCATGCTCTCTTGCTTTGTCCTAACGGTAAATATTATATGATCAATGTAATAAAGAAGAAAAGAAATCATGGAAAGTTCACTGTAAAGAGAAAGAACACGAGTAAAGTACCATGGTATTGTCTTCATGGTTGATAGATCTGGAACCAGTCTAATCTCACCCACACCGGTCAACTTAGACTCTTCTGCTGGTCCATCAGTAAATGAAGGCATCCCCATCGATGCAAAAGTCAGACCGACTCCATTCTTCTTCACACTTCTGTTAAAACGCTGCGTGTGAACAGTCTGAAACAATACAATAATCAGAATTCTTGTCAGGTTACTGTTGTTTTAAAGGAAAAACAAGTTCACCGAGAGAAACAGAGGTTTCCTCAGAGGAATTAAAAAAAAAAAAAAACTCACACGGCATCTTTGTTGTCCAGATGTATCAACCCAAATAATGCGTACAAAAGAACTAGTATCTTCTTGAACATCAGGCTCCTCCTCCACCAGTGACTTGGTAGATACTCTACTTTGTAGACTAGTAGGAGTTGTGTCAATATCAAGCTTATAAAAACCAATCGAGTTTCGTGAAAAAATGTCTTTAGCTGCATCAATAGCTTCCATGAGTGAGAGATCACCACTAGCACAGGCATCACGCAGAACTAAGAAGATAACCTCACGTGCTTTCTTTGCACCTAGAAAAAACAATCTCCTTAACTCTTTGAAAGTTGAAATCCCCTCAATTCAGTCTTGAACAAATGAAGTAGCAACTTGAACTCACCTAGATAGTAGGTCTCAGGAGATGCATATCCATCAGTACTGAACATCACCTGCAAAATCTCTTATGGTTAGCATTTCATGTGATGTGACTACTACTACAACAATGATAATGCAAGTAAAAGAGCTTAATACCATTCTTGTTTATGTTAACTTGCTGTATTCAGTTTTACCTTCTTTGTTGGGGCTAAGTCAAGGAGCTCCTTAACCGAAGACACCATACCATGGACGCTAAGCTTTGGAACCGCCAAACCGAAATCAAGGTAAACCTTTAAAAGAACAAAGATTTTGATCAAGAATTAACAAACTACATAACTCGCATGATGTTACAGATTACTGAAATGGCGTGATGAAAACCTGAGGATAAACTGAAGACAGATAAGAAGCTTCTTTTGAGAATGGATAAGACGCATGAAGAAGAACAATACGACACTTTGCAAATCTTTTGTCTTCAAGAAGGGTTCTAAGGTGAAGAGGATTGGACAACCGCAAATCCAAATCGCTGTCACCAAAACTGATTCAACAAAAAAAAAAGAGATTATCATTCTATGTAAAGTGAGTTTGTTCACTTACCCTGCTACGATTCAGGTTAGTTTAATGCAAAACTAAACTCTATTAACATCAATACACACAAAAAAAAAAAGCAAAGAGCCTCACAAAGTTGAACAAATCTTGCATACCCTGTGTGAATTTGCAAGGGCAAGTCGCTACGTTCAGCGACCTCCAAACTAAGAGTAAGAATGTAATCAATCAAGCCTTTGTTTCCAATACGGACAGGCTTTCCAGCTGCAGCAAGAAGAGAGAGTAAATGTGATCAGAGAAAATGCTATTTTCACATCTTGATGACCATTAGACATATTACAGGACCAAACTATAGCCATATCCGTCTTATACCTTGCAAGACTTGGACAAGGCCATTCTCAGCAACTTCTTTACTCACATGAGTATCAATATCCAAACCGCTACGATAAGCAGCAATGGTTTTCAAAGCAACAATCTCTGGAACAAGCGTGTCCATCCAAAGTCAAGGTAAACCAACCTTACGAATGTATTTTAAAAACCATATATAAACCACAGATAAAAAGGATATGAAACTAATCTTTGAACAAAGGATTTAGTGAAAGAATCCAAAGTCCAAGAAGAAGAATCGTCAGGGCTCTCCTCGTCGAGGATTTGCTCGGCAAGAGTTTCGATTCTTAACACTCGACCAACAAATGGAACGAAGCTTCTGTGCCATTCGATGTCATGCTTCTTGTCAAGCTTCAGTCCATCATCAATGAGCAGAGCAGAGATTCCAGATTCTTTGAAACACTTGGAAGTGAAAGAATGCAAACCCGAGGTTTGACGATGTTTCTCAATCGATTCCAAAGATGCTTCAGTGCCATAAAGCTGAGCAATTTCCCTCAAATTCCTCTGTTTCATAGACAAGAGATCCACAACCAAAACATTTCTTACACATAAATCATAGAGAATATTTTGATGATTACAAGTAATGTATAGTAAGCAATTCAAAATCTTGTGACGAATTTGGAGCTAAAATGGACTCAGAAGAAGCCCATTTAACTAATTAATTCGAGAGTAGAGTACTTAAGGAATATAATCACACACAAAAACGACAGCGTTTAGAGAGCTAATCAATCAAATTAATAGCCGGAAGGAAAACAGAGTGAGACGATCGTATATTCGTATCGTACCTTGAAGGAGAGAGAATGAGGAGCGAAGGATAAAGCTTCTCCGGTGGCTTCCGTTAGAGTTCCGATGAACGGAAAAGACGAGTCGAGAGCAACAATGTTGTGTGCGTGAGCATCAACGAGCTCTTCGTCATCTATCGCTTTCTTTAACTCCTTAAATTGCATCTCCATATCTCTCTGTCTCTCTCGCTTAGAAAAGAAAATCAAACTTGGGAAGAAGAAGAAGACCGTTGGATCAGCTTTGTTTCGTGTTCGTCTTACAATTTACGAAAAACGTATTTGAAGTAGAAGTAATTTCTCCTCTTTGATGGGTCGACATCGTTTTATGATGTGCTCTTAGCCGGTGGACGGTGTCTCTGACCTTTTTGTTCACGACGGAGATTGGTAGAGAAGAGCGATTTGTCCACGTAACCAACAATTAACCTCCACGTGTCCTTTCTAGGTGATGCGGATAACTTTCTCTCTTGCATGCACTGTTGTCTCGATTTTCTCGTGTTCTAATTTCCAATTCTGTTTAACGTGGTTTTATAAAGATAAACTCCGGTTCACATTGTTTGGTTTTATACTAATGAAAACCAAAACCACATCAAACCAAACTTATTTCTTTTCGATTCGTGTTGATACAAACCGGAAAATCCAAATCGAAAACCAAACCGAATAAACAAAAGAGGACGAAGCAGAGCAAGTTGTGAGCAAACTGTCTGTGTGGGTCTCCTAGGCAGAGGAAAGCTGCAGTTTTTTCTTCTCCACAGTATCTCTTTATCTTCGATGGCATTGATACAACCACCAATTCAAGGGAATTCTTCCGCTTGCGCCAATGAAATCATCCAACTCTCTTCTACGATTCGCTGCTTTTCACGGTAACATTCTCATATCTGTCTTGGTTTTACGTTTCTATATCGAATTTGTATTTCTCTACTATCTTTCTCTGTATTTCACACTTGCAGCAGCGCGGTTCAGCAACATATATCATCCCCTGCTTGTTTTCGACATGTAACCTCTGTTTCAGTAACGCCCACAACGTGTTCGACCAAAATACCCAACGAGCGTATAGGGAAAATGAGCCCTGGCCTGATCTCAACAAGACACCGAGTAGATCCTAAAAAGGAATTGTCTCGGATTCTGAGAACAGATGCTGCTGTTAAGGGCATCGAGAGGAAAGCCAACTCCGAAAAGTACAACACTTTGTGGCCAAAAGCTGTTCTTGAAGCACTTGATGAGGCTATCAGCGAGAATCGTTGGCAGTCTGCGCTCAAGGTACATCGCTTTTCTACATCTTTATGCATACAATTGGCTGCCGAATCCCCATATAGGATTGATTTTCCCGTTTCTCTGCTTTTATAGATTTTCAATCTTCTTAGGAAGCAGCATTGGTATGAGCCAAGATGCAAAACATACACAAAGCTGTTAAAAGTGCTTGGGAATTGCAAACAGCCTGAGCAGGCCAGCTTACTTTTCGAGGTCATGTTGTCTGAAGGATTGAAACCCACCATTGATGTGTATACATCTCTTATAGCTGTTTATGGCAAAAGCGGACTTCTAGACAAGGCCTTTGCCACGCTTGAATATATGAAATCGGTTAGTGATTGCAAGCCAGATGTCTTCACCTTTACTGTTCTCATCAGTTGTTGCTGCAAACTTGGTCGGTTTGATCTGGTTAAACGCATCCTTCTTGAGATGTCGTATCTTGGAGTTAGATGCAGCACGGTTACTTACAATACTATTATTGATGGGTACGGAAAGGCAGGCATGTTTGAGGAGATGGAAAATGTACTGGCTGATATGATCGAGGATGGAGATTCTCATCCAGATGTTTTCACGTTTAACTCGATCATTGGGTCATATGGAAATGGTGGCAACACGAGAAAGATGGAAAGCTGGTATAATCGGTTCCAGCTGATGGGAGTGCAGCCAGACATCACTACATTTAACATACTGATCCTATCATTTGGTAAAGCGGGGATGTTTAAGAAGATGAGCTCTGTTATGGATTTCATGGAGAAAAGGTTCTTCTCCCTGACGACTGTCACTTATAATATAGTGATTGAGACGTTTGGAAAAGCAGGAAGAATCGAGAAAATGGATGAGACATTCAGGAAAATGAAGTATCAAGGAGTGAAACCCAACTCTATCACTTATTGTTCGCTTGTTAACGCGTATAGCAAAGCTGGTCTTGTGGTGAAGATAGATTCGGTTTTGAGGCAAATTGTGAATTCAGATGTGGTACTGGATACGCCCTTCTTCAATTGCATAATCAATGCATACGGTCAGGCTGGTGATCTGGCTACGATGAAGGAACTGTACCTACAAATGGAAGAGAGAAAATGTAAGCCTGATAAAATCACTTTTGCCACTATGATCAAAACCTATGCTGCGCATGGAATCTTTGATGCAGTCCAGGAACTCGAGAAACAAATGATTTCCACTGGTGAGAATTCAAGTTTTCTCTTGTAGCTCTGTTTGATAATTGTATTTGTGGTTGTTTCTAAAATATGTTTCTTCCATTTAGTTTTAAGATGTATGCAAGAAGAATCTTATGGGGGTGATGTGATAATTTGGTTTGTGAATAGATATATTCGAGGCTAGAGAATTTAATGAATCGAACTTAAAGTCTCTAATGATGTTGAAACTGAGGTTGTTAATCTTGGTACAGATAAATGACAGATCATAGTAAAGAAAGAACTAGAAGACGTAGGTGACTAATGTTATTCCAGTAGTTATATATAACTATACATATTATTTGATGTAGTTGTGTTTTGCACATCTTTTTTCGTTGCAGGGTGTCGGTCCAAACCTTGCAATCAGGTTCTCAGCAAATGACTCTCTGAAAAATAGTATACCCATATAACTTCTGTAGTGACATTCCCTTTGGACATGGTGAGAAGAATAATGCAGTTGGAAGGATCTGGTGGGCGAGTGCGAGCGTATAAGACACAAGGCATGCGAGGGCTATACGGAGGAATGCTACAAAGTGGCTCCTGGTGTGTGGCATTGCCTTATCAAATGTTAAATGTAAATACATATAGCTAGCCTACAATGTTGTAAATATATATATAGCTACGATAGAAGATCACAATCTTGTTTTGATCCGTCTAAGAGCCGACCTAGAAAATGTTAAGTTTTACTTTTCTAAGAAAACTTTGAATTGAGTTTTGATTCTTGACCTAAATGGCAAAACGATATCCAACAAAATAATAGTATGTGATAATGTTTTCTAGTATATGTGGAAAGTATGGTATATAGATGTGTGTCATTATTACTAACATCTTGATCGAACATGGCTCCGATTGACTTCTCGTGAAAAAAGCATCTTGAAATGGGTCAAAAAGACAATCATTCTTTATAAAAGGTTCGGGTCAGATAAAGTCCGCTGAATATTATTGAAAAGAAATAAAAAGAAGATTAGTATTATGATCACAATCAATCGCGTTAAGTTTGGTTGACAATCAATCTGACTTGTCTAAAATAGTCAAACGGAGGGTTTGGCTCATGATGTCAACAAGATTAACGCATACAGCCAGAATGTACAAAATCCATAAGACAAGCATCCAGGATATGAACAACAAGCACAGATCAGTATACTGTGAATAACCTGTTTATCCTTTTTTTCTTTCTTTCTGGAAATCATATCAAATACAATCTTATACATGGAGGCCATCCCGAATGTTTTTGTTGCCTAAACCTCAACGTGATAACAATGTATTTGAGCCGAGCTGGCCTTTGTGGGGAAGCATTGAAAGCTTGGGTTTCCAGCCCTAAAATGATATACTGTATGTACTTTAGCGGCTTTTAAATCAACAAAAATTCTTTATAGTGTTAGTGTTAGTGGTAGTAGTCAAGAAAATGATCTAAAGTTACAAGAGTTCAAAGCTAATTTGCTGCAAATTGTTTTTAGTTTTACAAACATTATTAATTAGTTTGCTGCAAATTGTGTTTAGTTTTACAAATATTATTAATTAATAGCCCATAATTTTTTTTGGCAGCGATGAATCAATTAATCTTGCATAGCAGCACATAAACAAAAGGATCCATAAAATGATTTTTAAGGCATATATACTTGCGTTAGACTTTGAGACTCACATCCTCAAAGTAAATGTGTATACTGCACTATGTTTTCTACAATGATGTATTTTTTTTCCTCTCTTTGTTGTGTTCAAAAGTAAATGTGTATACTACACAATGTTTTCTATTTGCAATATTCAAAGTTGTCTATAATAGAATACATGACTGAAAAGTATCAGGGCAGGGCACACAAAAAACATAGAGGTCAAAGAGGAATTAAAACTGAGTTGGTTGGTCTTACAGTTGAATGATATCATGTGATTCAGCCATAACAAATTTTGTGCAGAAAAGAGTAATTAAAGATATTCTCCAACTTTTTATAGTGTCAACTTGCAAAAATAAACTTTAAAATGAAAATAAAAATGTGAAAAGGAGAGGGAAACGTATGTAAACAAATGTTGAAGTATAATTCATTGTGCTATAATAACAATATTTAAATGATTTTTTTTTTATCATTACAAAATTTTCTTTATTATTACAAGACGTTGCTTTCTGCATCATCTTCTTCAGAAGTAGTGTATTTACTTGATGCCCTTTGTGCACTAGGAGTCACCGAGATTATAAAACATTCATCATTTTGGATTTGGTTAAGGATGTCCTCAAATTTGCCATCTCCAGTTATCACCATGACGTTTTGGGGAGGATGATTAAAAACTTTCCATTTTTGATTTCCTCAATAATCTAGTCATCGCTAGCGTCTTCCACCTTTTCATCTAACAAAAAAAGAATCAAAAATATTCTTTCTGAATAAATAAGGTAGTATCTACGATCATGCTTCTTCAAGGCACTGTCCAGCTTACTAACTAATTCACTATCAGAAATTGTTGACTTCATGTTCACGGTATCCCAAATCCCACCGGGCAGTGATTGCAACCTCTAACTGTCTTGGGAGTCGGAAAAAGTAGAAGGGTACATGATTCTGGAAAGTAGCTCCTGCATAAATTCTAAACTCTGCAAGTTTATCCTCCATATTCACCATCTGTCCATCATAAAAAAAAAAACAAGTGTGTAAACATCAGTTTGTGATAGAACAAACAAACAAATAAATCAATCATGTTACTAAACATACCTCTTGGTGTTTGGTAAGGAAAGGACTTCTTGTCTTTACCCTGTTATGATATAACAACAACAGAGATTCAATATCAGATATTCAACCTAATAATGAGAAAAGGAGGGTGAGATAATTTTTAAAGTTTTGAAAGTTTGGTTGGACTTACTAGAGACAAACCAACATATAAGTAATGGATGAAGATGCTATGAAATAAGGTGCCCTCATTGCTGCTGGCCATTATCACTCTGCAACCAGCTGTCTCAGCACTTTTAACACCAGTGATGTATTGGGTAACAGATACGCCTAATTTAAAGATAATAGTATTAGAATACATCTCAGCTCTCTGCGCAATCTGAACTTTCATGTCATCATCTGCGGTCATCTTAGCATAATGCTCCTAGTCTTTTTGGTCTAAAGGATCCTAAATGGATATCATTGAGTACTCATCAATGATGACTTGTACAGATCCATAAGATCATCTCTGGAGAACTTGTTAGAACAATTGTTGCTCTGCATATTTCACCCAGAAAAAAGACAGCGGGAACCAGATATTCTGAGCATTTTTTCTTGATTACTTATGAAGCGGGTTTATGAAATTCGAGGAAAAAGCTGATGTTACCTTTTTTGTTGAAGTTCAAGCCGTTAGCGTTGGCATGCCTGAACATTTTGAGATAGTAATTGTTGTTTTGAGTGTATGATAGCTCAAAGCCACCTCCACATCCACCACCAACGTTTATTGTTTCAACAAAGAAATCACTTTCACAATCAGAGACTGAAATTCACACAGGTCGAATCATTAATCGAGTTATGCTGTTAAAAGGGCTTAACAAAAATTAAAGATCCATTAAATGATTATAAGGCATACTTGCTTTAGACCTTGAGGCTCACATCCTCAACAAAGCTTCATGAAACTGGTTTGGCTAGAGTTTTTAAGTTTAATTAATACATCATCCTCTCAGAGATCGTGTGATTCAGCCATAACAAATTTTGTGCAGAAAAGAGGCAATTAAAGATATTTTCTAACTTTTCATAGTGTCAACTTGCAAACTTGCAAAACAATTATGTAAATCATTTCCTCTCTTAGGAGAGCAGCCTTTTCAGCAACTCTGACAGCTCTTTTGCCAAAAGATTTTCTTTCTTCGTCGCCTTATGCCGGGTAGAGTTCAGTTTCTTAATATCCAATATTGATGAAGGCAAACTCCCATCCTCATTGATGAAATTGCGAGCTTCCAATAATGATTCCCCTCATTATTTTATTTGATAGAAAGAACTTGGTTAAGTGAAATAGCGCCTCATTATTATAAGCTCAGAGACATAAGCCTTTTTGAGTGGTTATTCTCTTAGTCCCACAAAACTAATTTTCTTTTTACAACTATTGGACCAAGACCATCATGACATGGTTAATATTCTTACATATAACTATAGCTATACTAACTACATATTCTTACGTAGAGTATCCTCATTCAGTCGTGAAGATTATTTGTTTTGTTTTTCTGATAGTGTAAGATGTTATTTCGGTCTCAATCCTATTATAGGCGAGAAAAAGATGAAGGAAAAAAAAGCAAGTTTACAGGAAGAAATAGTCAACTATTTGACATTGGGTTTTGCACAAATACATTGAACAAAAACAAAGAAAACAACAGAAGTATATCTATTATCATGTCGAACAAAGTTATGATTGACTGCGATAATACTAATCAATTTTATTTTTCACAAGTATTAAGCAAACTTTATTTGACCCGCGACCTTATATAAATAAATAATTATTCTTTCTTAACCCCACAGTTCATGATGCTTATTGACCAGAATTCTATTTCTTATTTTTCCAAGATGTTAACAATATTATCAACACTCTCTATACTTTCCACATATATTTAAAAATTATGTTGTTGAGTGTGTTTAATTTGTCGTTTGCGTTGGAACGACTCGAAACTCAATCAAAAGTTTTCTTGAAAATGTATAATTTTAGATTCTAACGTCGGCTCTTTTGACGGGTCAAAACAAATTGTGATCTAAAATCTATCTTGTATATATATTTTCCAGCATCGTAGCCTGTATATTACATATGAACGTTTATAAAGAGTTACCTGATTTTCAATCTTAAAGGTCTACCACAATGAGTTCCCATGATCCCCTTCACTTCGTCATAATTCCCTTTATGGCTCAAGGCCATATGATCCCATTGGTCGACATCGCTAAGCTCTTGTCGCAGCGCCAAGGCGTGACCGTCTCCATCATCACAACTACTCAAAACGTAGCCAAGATCAAGGCCTCACTCTCTTCTTACTTTATTTCTTCGACCATCAACATCGTTGAGGTTAAGTTTCCCTTTCAACAAGCGGGTTTGCCTGAAGGGTGCGAAAGTATCGACATGTTAGAGTCAATGGCCGATATGGTGAAGTTCTTCGACGCAGCCAACGGGATTGAGGGGCAAGTCGAGAAAGTTATGGAGGAGATGGTTCAGCCGCGACCAAGCTGCATCATCGGAGATATGAGCCTTCCTTTCACTTCAAGACTTGCCAAAAAATTCAAGATCCCCAAACTTCTCTTCCATGGGTTCTCTTGTTTCAGCCTCACGTGCATACAAGTGGTTCGAGAAAGCGGGATCTTGAAATTTATAGAATCTAATGACGAGTATTTCGAGTTGCCTGGCTTGCCTGATAGAGTTGAGTTCATTAAACCTCAGGTCTCTGTGTTGCAGCCTACTGAAGGAAGCATGAAAGAGAGTACGGACAAGATTATTGAAGCTGATATTGACTCTTATGGTGTCATTGTGAACAGCTTCGAAGAGTTAGAGGCAGATTATGCAAGACAATATAGGAAAGCACGAACCGGAAAAGTTTGGTGCGTAGGGCCTGTTGCCTTGTGCAATAAGTTAGGCCTAGACAAAGCTCAGAGAGGAGACAAGACGTCCATTAATCAAGACCAATGGCTTCAATGGCTTGACTGCCAAGAAAACGGTTCAGTGCTATACGTTTGCCTTGGTAGTCTATGCAATCTCCCCTTGGCTCAGCTCAAGGAGCTAGGACTAGGCCTTGAGGAATCTAATAAGCCTTTCATTTGGGTTATAAGAGAATGGGGAAAATATGGAGAGCTAGCAAATTGGATTCAAGAAAGCGGATTCGAAGAGAGGATCAAAGATAGAGGACTTGTGATCCAAGGTTGGGCACCTCAAGTGTTCATCCTCTCACATGCATCCATTGGAGGGTTCTTGACTCATTGTGGATGGAACTCGACTCTAGAAGGAATTACTGCAGGAGTTCCATTATTGACATGGCCTTTGTTTGCTGAACAATTCTACAATGAGAAGTTGGTTGTGAAGATATTAAAAGCAGGATTAAAGATAGGAGTAGAGAAATCGATGTTATATGGGAAAGAAGACGAGATAGGAGTGATGGTGAGTAGAGAAAGTGTGACAAAAGGTGTGGGTGAGCTGATGGGTGATAGTGAAGAAGCACAAGACAGAAGAAAAAGAGTGAAAGAACTCAGTGGCTTGGCAAATAAGGCCTTGGACGAAGGAGGATCTTCACATTCAAATATTACAATGCTCATTCAAGACATTAAGGAGCAGTCACAATCAAATTTGATTAAAGTAGAGTTCAATTATTCCTGCTAAGATTGTTATAGAGAAACCGGTTCGGTGCCCTCATACCGGTTATGAGACATGAATCTTGTATATATATATATATATATATATATATGTAATATATATGTAGCAACAACTCTCTAGTGCGGTTGATTAAGGGACATGTTGAAAATCTATACGAAATTTACATAGAAATAGAAATAAGGCTTAGATTTTTCATTTGTATAAGTCATAAATTGTTTTTTTTAATATATAAAAAAATGTTCTTAAAATAATATGGAGAATAAGGCCCAATTTACCGACAAAAGGTCCAATTTTTTTGTTTATTTTCTATGGTCCAAAGTTTTGTCGGAACAGATCTAATCGTAGGTGCTATGACAACTTTTTCACCAAAATATAATAGCAATACGTTAAAACCTTCACTTATAGAAATTGCTTAAACAGCAAAGATATCCATCATGGAGAATATACAAATAACATTTTCGGGATATGTTTCATTCATATTTACGATCTCTCAGATAGAAAAACTTGATCCCTCACTAGTATTCTTAAATTTTGGAAGTAGCGACAAGAAAAGGAAAACAAAAACTAATATGGCATATAATAGAAGACACTATATGTGAAAAGCATTACTGACCCTGAGATAGTGAGATTAACCTGGCTAATATCTCGAATATTGTTATATTTACATTCCAGTAAATCTAATTTAAAAGCCTATATAATGAGAAAGATGATTACCTAAAAGTATATATTATTCTAGAGAAAATTAACCATAAGAATGCCCCAATACTCTCAAGGTTGAACGAGTCTATGTTTGGTTTGTATACCACATACGGACAATTGAACGTTTCAAAGTGTCACTTTATTCATTTAAACAAAAACAAAATGTCCCTTTCAGACGGAATTCATTAGCTTAATGCCGTGATGTTTGGGGTTTATTTTTTTTTTAATTTTTTTTTAATTAAGAGTAGACTTTCAATATTATAACTTATATATTTCTTGGTATAAACGCTAGATTTATCCTATGTAGTTCCTTAACTAGTTGGTAGAAGTGTCTTGATTTATGCCTTTTAACAAACAAAAGATGCCTTGATTTAGCCCTTTAACAAAATAAAATTAAGGAATCTTTGATTTAAACTATATATATATATATTGTATACAGTGGCGGATCTAGAAAAAAATTTAGTTGGGGGCGTAAGTTTATAAACCGAAAAAAAAAATTAGTTGGAGACAAAAAAAAATTTTTACCATTAAATTAAATATATTTTGATTGAATTTACCTAAATATTTAAGAAAAAATAAAAAAGAATAGGGGGTATTTGACCCCACTACCCATTTACTACATCCGCCCCTGATTCCATATAAGAACTTGATTTCATGAAATTGAAAAAAAAAAAAGATCACGAAAATCTCGTTCATTCTAGCTTGTGATATTTGGAACCAACTAATGGTGTGAAATGCATGGACCTCAAGTTACGGCGAAGCTACAATCATAATTGGCAGTCTTTTTAAATGACAGTTTTTCCACGTGAGCTCTGATACAAATACGGTAAAGAGAATTATTGATTGATAATTTAAGTTGATTCATTTTCGTTAACAACCCTCTCTTGAGAACTCCTAATAAACGTACACCACAAAGAAAATTAATGACTCTCATGCAAATTAAAGGATGTGATGACGAAACTAATTATGTAGACACAAAACCATAAAAGGTTAACTGACTCTAACGTCCCTAATCGCCTTTAATTACATTTATTTACGAGTAACCTGATCCTCTTAGATACGCTCATTGACTTCTTATTTTGGCCACATGCTTAGCCAAGCTTGACCTGATCACGTACTTCTGCTGTTCTAGTGTTCTGCAACACCGGCATCATTTTCAACAAATATAAAAATTGAAGTTTATTTCTTTATTAATTAATTAACTTTTTCGTAATATTAATGAAGTTTTCAAACTAGTTTTCAAAGTAGTTTCTATAGATAATAAACTTTACTCACATTTAGTCTTTATATCCCTCTGAATTACGGATTTCAACTTCTTCTGATCCTTCTTCTTTTCTTTTTTTCTAAATTCCAACTTGCTCATATTTTATTTAATAAAAGTGAGGTAGATCACGTACGATTGTCATGGTATAATGACTAGCTCACTATCGTCATCGAAAAAATATTTTAAACATTTAAACAATGAGGATGCGTTATTGGTTCTCTAAAAAAATAGTTTTTTGTGACTTATTCAAAGTCAATGTACAGCTTTTGAAGACTTACCCAATTAATTAAGATGTCATCATATATATGAACTTTCTGTGTGTGTATCCTCTATGCCTTTATCTGTAGACATTTGCTAAACCCAAAAAATGGAAACTAAAATTCTTTCAGAAGCCAAAAGACTCCACTTTGTTTTGATCCCTCTCATGGCTCAAGGGCATCTGATTCCCATGGTTGATATCTCCAAGATTCTTGCGCAACATGGCAACGTCGTTACCATAATTTCAACCCCTCATAATGCTTCAAGATTTACGCATACAGTTGAGCGGGCGAGATCAGAGTCGGGTCTCGAAATCAACGTCGTGAGATTTCCAATTGCCTACAAAGAATTCGGTCTTCCTGAAAATTGTGAGACTCTCGACACTTTACCCTCCAAAGACCTCCTAAGGAGATTCTATGACGCTGTGAATAAGCTTCAGGAGCCATTGGAAAGGTTTCTTGAGCAGCAAGAAATCCCTCCAAGTTGCATAGTTTCTGATAAATGCCTTTTTTGGACGTCAAAAACGGCAAATAGATTCAAGATCCCGAGGATCGTGTTCCACGGAATGTGTTGTTTCTCTCTTTTGAGCTCCCACAACATCCATCTTCATAGCCCGCACCTCTCGGTTTCTTCAAACTCAGAGCCTTTCTCTATACCTGGAGTACTACACAGGATCGAGATAGCTAGAGCTCAGTTACCCGGTGCCTTTGAGAAGTTAGTAAATATGGATGACGTTCGTGTGAAGATGCGTGAAGCTGAATCAGACGCCTTTGGGGTTATTGTTAATAGCTTCCAAGAATTGGAGCCTGGTTATGCAGAGGCTTACTCTGAGGCCATCAAGAAGAAGGTATGGCTCGTTGGACCCGTTTCTTTATGCCATGATCGTATGGTGGACCTATACGATAGAGGAAACAACGGTAACATTGCGATAAGCGAGACGGAATGCTTGAAATTTCTCGATTCGATGAGACCAAGGTCAGTGTTATATGTTTGTCTAGGAAGCCTCTGTCGACTAATACCTAATCAACTGATAGAACTAGGGTTAGGGTTAGAAGAATCTGGAAAACCCTTTATTTGGGTGATTAAGACCGACGAAAAATACATGAGTGAGCTAAACGAATGGCTAAAATGTGAAATGTTTGAAGAGAGAGTTAGGGGAAGAGGGATAGTGATAAAGGGTTGGAGTCCTCAGGCTATGATACTCTCACATGGCTCAACCGGAGGGTTCTTGACTCATTGTGGTTGGAACTCTACAATAGAAGGGATATGTTTTGGTATACCAATGATCACATGGCCATTGTTCGCTGAACAGTTTCTTAATGAGAAACTAATCGTTGAGGTTTTGAAGATTGGGGTTAGGGTTGGGGTGGAGATTCCGGTGAGATGGGGAGACGAGGAGAAGATTGGAGTGTTGGTCAAGAAACAGAGTGTTGTGAAAGCTATAATGCTTTTAATGGACGAAGGTTGTCAACGTGGAGATGACGATGATGATAGAGAATTCGTGAGACGAAGGAGACGTATTCAAGAACTTGCAGTAATGGCCAGAAAGGCCGTGGAAGAAAAAGGATCTTCGAGGACTAACGTTTCAATCTTGATTCAAGATATTTTGGAGGAATTGAGTCACGAATAGAAAAGTCTAAGGTATTAGCTGATATATAAGAAAATGCAATTTTACTATTATGAAAATTGATGTCAAAACAACGAAAGTAATATATACTTTTTATTGTAAACATGCATCGAGTTTAGATCCGGATGATGATACAACGATGCTATATGCCTTAATTATCAAGATTTAATCTCGTAAAGATCTCTATACCATTTGATGGCTTTTACAAGATGCCTAATTAAAGGAGCTCATGTGAGGTAAGGTAAGTAGACTTTATGATAACGAGGTATTAGAGATTTACAGTGTTTTAACGTTGGTTCTGTTGGCAAACATATGCGTGGCTTTTGGTTCAAACTCTTACACTCGTACAATAATTTCCGAAGGGAATAGTAATGCATTCGAGCAATTTCAAAATTATCATTGGGCATTTTTTACCGAGATGTAAGGAGATTAAATAACTATGCATTCAAATTAACAAAACTAACTCTACGAAAAATAAATCCGCCAAAAGAAGCCACTAGACTAGATCACTAGACCAATAGTTGTATCACACAAATTAACCAACCAACCTTGTATACCAAATCAAATTAAAATATATCTTCGTAAATAACTATGATAAATAGATAAATATTTCCAGTTAGCCGTGGAAAACATACAATTTTGTTAGCAAGCACAGAACACACTTAAATAACATGATTAGACTAACATATTAGTTGGATAATAAAATAATCGGAGGGCGGTTATTCTTTAAATTAGAATATCTAAAGTTTGATTTCGAATATATATAGGGATCCTTTTTAAATATGCAGATAGAAATAGACGATTAAGTTATAACAGCTTAATGAAAACATACTCATCACTAGACGTCTATCACAATTTGGAAGCTTTTAGGATATGGATCAGAAGATAAATGCTTTAATACTACTTCTGAAACTCCAAGATGGTGTAGAAGTAATCAATGTAGAAAGGTCGAAAAGTAGAGAATCCAGCAGATAGACCAAGCTCTTTAAACTCTTCTTCGGTTCTGTGCTTACCTTTGGTTCTATAGATTGTCATGACAAAGATGTCGCCTTCTAACAAGGCACGAGTCCGATGACTATCATCGGTTTCCTTAGGCAAGACCGGCTCACAAGCGATCAGTTTTCCTCCAGCCGGTAAAGCATTGTAACAATTCTTCATTATCTGCTTACATTCTTCATCCGTCCATGTCGTTAACACCCACTGTGCACATGACAAACAACACATATCGATCATTCAATTCTGACGGCAAAAAAAGTACTAAATAAATCAAAGTATAACCAGTCACATGATTTTTGCCTCTACACTATTTGTCAATAAATCCAAAAAAAGTAAGTAGGTGCGTTCACGTGATGATAAATCTATAATGGTATTCACAAACCTTCATGAAGATTGCGTCACCGCTTGGAACTGATTGGAACATATCTCCACCAATGTGAGTCACTCCTAAATCATACAAATACAATATCAACAACTATAGTTATTAATTAAAGAACTACAAATAACATACGGCTTTCCAAAAATAACGTTTAGTGTCCCAATTTTTATAAAAAATAATGAAAAAATAAAACTATAATCCAGGAGAATATTCAAACCAGGAATCTTGGGGGCTTTGGCAACAACTTCTAGCAAATCAAAATTAATGCCACGACGAACATTAGGAAATTGCTCAATGATCATACGGAGACAATCCCCTGCGCTACCACCTACGTCAACTAAATGCTCCACAGATTTAAACCCATCGTAACCGTCCAATATTGCTTTCATGAACGGCGCAGATACACCGGACATCGCCTTCTGCATCAAACCGTTCATCTCCTCGCATTTCCCGTACTGCGAATACGCCGCCTCGCCGTTGGCTTTCACGTACGGCTCCGTCTCCGGCTCCATCACCGCCGTGTGAACAAGCGGCCACGCTCGCATCAACGCCTCCTGGTGGTGTTGGAGGACGTAAGCGGCGTAGGAGAGACCGCCGGAGTCGGTGACGAGCGTTTTACCGACGTCGGTGAGAGAGTATTTTCTCTCGACGGATGATCCGTTGATGTGTTCGGAGAAAACGCCGTAGCTTGTGAGCATCCGGAGTATGCGCTGGAGATTCTCGGGATCGCCGGCGATGGTGGTGGTGGAGGATGAGAGAAGGAGGCGAGGGAGGATCTCGGCGGCGGAGAGAGGAGAGTTGGCTCCGGCGTTCCAAATAGCGTCGGCGATGCCTAATTTAACGGCGGCGTTTAGGGACATTGGTACGCTGATCATGTTAGCGAGCTCCATTATTGCAAGACGAGCTTTGTTCCTACTCTCCGAGCTTTCGTCTTCCATTTTTTTGGTTTTCTCTGTGTGTGGTATGTGAACGACAAAGACCACTCCAACTAATAGGACGCTGTTTGGATTTACGTAAGGGGAGATGAGGGTATTTACGTAATTTTATTAATTCTCTTTCTTTTTGCCTCTGTATTACGGCATTACCAAATTTTAACCCCTTTTAACTATTAGTGTGAATTGAAATATATAGCTTCCTTTTTGAGAGATAGAGTTTTTTGTTGGTTTTTTAAATTTTTAGATGGAATTTTTGTGGTCGAGGTAAAACTATTAGTATCATATAGTATGTATAATTTTGCAAAGAAAATGACATCCAATTAAAAATAATGATAGAGGTTGCTAACTCACTCAAGCAATATAATTGTTGAAAAGAGGTAAATGTTGAGATAAGAGCGTGTATGTGGACATTTTTTAAAAATATATATATTTGGTTATTTATATCACTAAATACGCATATTTTTGTTACTATTTTGTAATTCATATCAATAGAAATTTTTACAGTTAAATGTGACTGAATCATTGAATTGAAGCGATGTTAACAATGATAACATATTGGAAGTGATTTTCAGTATTTGTATTGTGTTACTTAAGACAACAACGGGAGAAATTATTGTATTGATCTATAACTATAAGATTAGTCGATGAATCATTCAAATCTTCCGAAATAACAAACTGAGAGTGGTCGTGGAGGTCGATGACCATCGGGACATTATAGTTAGCCTTTAAATGCATTCACAAGCTTTCGCTTGAAAAAAGGAAAAGAAAAAAGACATATGGTTTAGTGGTATAAAATTTTGCAAATAGAAAAAGTTTTTTTTTTTTTTTTTGCAAATAGTGACAACAGCCAGCATATCATTATTATCTTCCAGACAGAGAGATTCTTAGAGTAAAATACACAATAAGATAAGAAATAATTGAGTTGTTGTGTTTTGAAAAAAAAATTATCCAAGTCCAATCTCCCATATTTCTTTTGTCGTTTATTTATGTTGATGGGATACATCATCATACATATTGACTTATTGAGATTTCAGAAACATTATTGTTACAGCCCAAAAAATTTGAAAAATTACTTTGGCGCAAGGAATATAAATAAGTAATATAAATGTAATTCTTATATTCTATGATAGAAAAATGTGATTCATAAAAATTCGATATCATATGATAATATTATTGTACGAGGAGTGTGGACATGCTCTTGGATAAATTATATACGAGTCAATTAGTCATGCTCTTATTACATGATCGGAGTATTTTTGGTTTAACAATAAAAACAGATTTTGGGTTATTATTTTAGATATGAAAAATTAGGTAACACCATTACAGTATTTAACCAAGGGTTACACACACCATAAACTCATCATTTCTCTTCCAGCTCTTCAATTTATGATTTAACAATAGTGCTTTAATACATAGATTGTAACCAGCCAATTGTGTAACACGTCCATCAACACCAATCAATCATGATGGTAACAAAAAAAAAAAATCAATAATCATAAAGACAGGTGAAAACAGATTCGAACTTCATCTTCAACGTTCAGGCCCTTTGGCTCACCTTCATATACAATCCCTGCAATTAATAATAATAAAAAAAAAGAATAATTAACAGCATCAGACAAATATGTAAAATGGGATTAAAAAAAAAAAAAAGACACTTTGATTAATCTCTAGTTTTGAGAACATTGTCATACATTGGTGGTGTGAATGGTTGCTCCAGTGGTCATGCTAATGGTCTGATCAGGGACGAGCTCAACGTTTAAGCGCTGGAGAAAGACCGCGAGTGCCACAATTGCCTCCATCATTGCAAACTGATCGCCTACACATTTCCTAGGGCCTCCACTGAACGGTATGAATCTGGTAAAAAAAAAACAAAATCATCAACCACTTCCTAAACTCATCTGATCAAATATTAACTAGCTTGTGTCAAAACATATGTACTGTACTACTTGAGCTTACTTGAAATCGGTGTTTGTTTCGTTAGGAATCGGTCCTTCTAACTCGAATCGTTCAGGCAGAAACTCCTCAGCTTTTTCCCATACCTTTAATTTAGCCAACACATAAGAAATGTGGGCTTAAACTGTCACTAGAGGGAAGGAAAGAGGACTTTACCGCAGATGAACGATGGACGTTATAGACCGAAATCATAATGTCTTGTCCGGGATTGACCTTGTAGTTCCCGGGAAGAATGTCGGGAACTTGAGCTCTTCTAATCAAAACCTACAAGGTAACACAAAGACATATCAGAAATTTCAGTTTATATATGGAACTAGAGAGATGAGCTTGATTTGCTTACAGGAGGATGAGGGTAGAGACGCATCGACTCGTTTATACAGCGAGTGATGTACTTCAATTCCTTTATGTCTTCATAAGCAGGGTTTCTTCCTGCTAAAACTCTGTCTACTTCTTCTTGTGCTTTCGCCAATGCGGATGAGTTCTATTCACATTAAATAGTTCAAAGTGACAACTACAATTACTCATCAGTGAAAACAGAGAAGCTTCCTTCTAAGTGGCATAGGAAAGTAGAAGCTACCAAAAGGTACCTTACTTAGGAGATAAAGTGTCCAAGTGAGGACTGATCCAGTGGTTTCATGACCCGCGACAAGCATTGAGAGAAGATCATCTCGTAACTGCACACTTGACACCTGAAAAAAAACCGCACAATCAAACACCAGCTTGAATTTGCAACAATGAAAGGCCAAGGTAAAACCTCTTCTCTGCTTGCGAGCAAGAACCGCAGGATACTTGGATCAGCATCATTTACATACTCCTCGTCATCGATTCTTTCGCCTTCTCTCTCGACAATTTCTTTGCACTTGCCAATGAGGTCTTCAACGGTTTCTCTTATCAAAGTTACAGCCTTTTCAGCTTTCACCTGTCTCGGGATTATCTTACACAATGCATCAATCTGAAAAAACAACAACGGATTAACAAGACTTCAATTGTGCCGCAATCAACAAACCAGTTAAAACACAGAACTTGCCTTCCAGTATGGTAGAAGATCAGTAGAACGAAGCTCAGCTTCTTTGAGAGCAGTGTAAACAGCTTCAATGACGGGACTATCGGTAGTCAGTGAATCGAAATTGTAGTTGAACAGCGACAAGCCAATAACGTCGAGAGTTAACTGAGAGAACTTCTCTTCCATATTCACAGCTCTTCCTTCCTGTGCATAAGGCTGCAGCTTCTCAACAAGCCTCTCTGCACATTTGCAGAATACTCTCTCCACAATCACAGACAAATACCTCTTGTGAAGAGACGGTACCACCGCTCTTCGTCTCGCCTAATACCAAAAAATTCAGACGCCAATGGTTTCAAATTAGTTCAAAACTAAGCCACAATACAGAAGATTTTGCAAACCGAATTTGCCAGAAACCTTGAAGCTAACCCTTAATTATAGAACAATCCTGAGTGGCAAGGGATTTAGGATTACTTATCACACAAGATTGAAAATTGAGTTTGGAGAAGATGAAATTTACCGTCCAAAGAGGTCCTTCGGCGATTGCAAAACCCGAACCGAAAAGGAACTCGGAGACTTCAGCGACTAGCCCTTTAGCGTACTTTGGATAGTTTCTCAGAACGTGTTTCGCAATCGCTGGGTCACTCACTACCACGAAATTCCGAGGACCAGCAGCGAGACGATAAATGGGTCCGTACTCGTTCATCCATTTGTATAGTGGTAAGAAGAGAGCTCCACCGAGAAGTTCCGAGACGTCTTCGAGCTTCGCGCTCGCGATTGGTATTCCCGAATCGTCGTTTTGTCCTGAGGAAAGGGTGCGAGTGAGTGATGTGAGCCAATCGGGGCTGACCCATGACTGAGATTTCGATGGGTTGGTCTCGGATTTGGGTTTTGGTTTCGGTTTCTCTATGGAGGATTTGATGGAGAATGAAGCGGAGAAGAATTTGGATTTCGGAGAGGGAAGACGCGTAGACTTTGTAATGAAGAGAGAAGAAGAAGAAGATGGAGATTGAAGAAACAGAGAAGAATACTCCATTCTTCTCGTAAATGTTATAGATATATCTCTGTGTATCAACCCATTTGATGAGCTCTTTTCGAAGCTTCGGTGCAGAAAATATTTGACTCTGTGTGAGTACGCGGGCCGTTAGGCGTGGATAAGGAAGACGATATAAAACGGCAGCGTTTAATTAGTTGGGCCTAACTAGTTTAGACTAGAATCGTTCGTATTTGGGCTTTGAGATCAATTCGGCCCGTATATTGACTAAAACATTGAAACGTTAAACCATTCCGCGTTTAGAGTAGTAAACAAAGAAAATTAAGGTTGTTTAAAGAAAACAAAAGTAAAGTCTCGTTGACCAACACACTTTTCTGACCGAAGTTCCAATATTCTTTCTTCGATCTTAAAAATTCTTTTGGAAAGTTCATAAATTTGGTCGATCCGGTGGGCAGAGAAGTATAAGGGAAAAGCTTTCCGACACAAGTTTTGTTTTTAAAGTTAGTCGGCGAATTCTAGAAACGATGTTCAATTTCTGGTAATAATCTTATTTGTGTTTTCGTGATTTTGCGACATTTTTTAGCTATCTGTTTCGTGTGCTCTATTAGTTTTTGTTTTTTTTTTTTATCGAGATTATTTTCTGATGATTAAGAAGGTTCTTGTTCGTATACGAGTATTCAAGACACTAGGTATGTTCGCTGATTAAGGAATGATTGTTGTGACTTTTTTGAAGTACTTTTAAAGGCACTTAGTGCAGTTATTCTCAGCTGTTGATTTAGAGTCCAGATTCGCTGCTTCTAAAATGTTGTGCAGTATAATCTTGCTACTATGTTGTAGTTCCATGTGAGAGTCTTGATGAATCGATGTTCTGCATATTTCCCAACTTGAGATGGTTTTCTGATTTTCTTTTGTAAATCTGATGAGAAGAAGTATTGTGATGTTTTAGTTTAGCTGTGCCTTTATTTGATATTTTATGTGTATGTTTTGCTAACATCAAAGGGGATCAAAAGACCAACAAGGACAATCTCGTCCTGCTGCGGAAGCTTCCTCTTCTTCGCAGCAGGCATGGTACTCGCCAAGCTCATCCCGGCCACAAACATCAGGTCAGGTTTCACCAGGCGAGGCAGCTGGCATTATCGCCTTCTTGAAAGACAAAAGGTTCGCTCTCTTGTGTGTGTGTTTTCTTGATGTTTCTCCTGTGTTGTGGTTTTTGTATGCTTTTTTTTTTTTTTTGAATCTCGTATACTTCTGCGGTAGTGTGGACGAGCTCAGGAAGCTTCTCTCTGACAAAGATGCGTACCAGCAATTCCTGCTCTCTCTCGACCAAGTCAAAATCCAGAACAACGTATGTCTTGAAAACAGTCTAATTTGTTTGTGGATAACGACTATGATTTTATAGTTCTAAGAATGTAGCTTCATTACTTATGTATTGAGATTATTGACTGGTGCTCTTTCTAGTCTAGACGTAAATACTGTTTGTTTTGTACAAAACGCCTTCATCACGGCATTACATGTTGAGACTTTCTGGTTCGTTGCTATAAGTCTTTGGACGCTAAAACCGGAGTAATTGTTTGTTTCTGTGCCATCAGATCAAAGATGAGCTCCGCAGAGAAACGTTGCAACTAGCTCGTAAGTTCTCTGTTGTTCATGTCATCTGACGAGAAACATTCTGTTTCATCAAGAAATCTAACATTGTCATGGTCAAATGTAAACAGGGGAGAACTTAGATAAGGAGCCACAGATAATGGAGCTCAGGAACCAAGTGGGTATTAAGAACCATATTTCCTTGTTCAGTTCACCATGTGTAAATAAGCTTTTTGCGTATCTCTTCTTAAGAAACCTTGTGTTACTCGTTTTACAGTGTAGAATTATCCGTACAACTGAGCTAGCAACTGCGCAAGAAAAGCTCAATGACCTGGAAAGACAAAAAGAAGAAATCCTCAAGTTCTACTCCCCTGGTTCTCTTCTTCAAAGACTTCAAGGTAACTTATACAACTGCAAAACCTCATCTTTCTTTACAGTTCTTGTGTCATCACTTCTAAACACCCTTTTGCGGGTTTTGCAGAGGCTATGAATCAAGCGGATGAAGAATCCGAAGCCCTCCAAGAGAAATTCCTAGAGAAGGAGATTGATACCGCTGCATTTGTTCAGAAATACAAGAAGCTTCGTACTACCTATCATCGACGAGCTCTGATTCATCTTGCTGCTAAAACCTCAGCCATCGGTTGAAACCATAACAAGCTTTTGTACACTGAACTGAAAACACAAGCACAACCAAAAAAGTATTCTGAAGGTTTAGAAGACAACCAAATTCTTGGTTTCTATCTTATGACTCTTATCTCATGTGGTTGTAAAGAAATGGTTTGACAGTGAAAATCAAAATTATGCGTTTTCTTGATATAAATAAATAAATAAAAGAAAACTACAAAGTCTGAAATCTCTCTGCAATCTGATAAAAGAAACTACAACGGCAATCTCAGAAAACAAAAAGCCAAAGTTTTCTTCAAACAACTTGTGTCTTCCTTGGGTGTGTTTTTTTTGTTTTTTTTACTCATCGAGCAGACCAGCTTCCTTAAGTGCGATCTTGTACTCTTCCTCTGAGTTCCAAGACTTGATCTCCTTAACGTGCGCTCCAAAATATTTCTCAATCTTTTCCATCACCTCGATATCTCTTCTATCATCGAGAAGCAGGTTGAACACAGCTCCTGCGTGTAGAAAGACACAATTAATAAATCGATGAGAGAATCGATTGTTATTAACTTATGGCAACACTTGAGGAAAACAACAAGGAAGAATCGATACTCACCTTTACGGCCAAAACGGCCAGCTCTTCCAACTCTGTGAAGGTAGACCTCATAATCTGGCTCCCCACCGGAATCATGTTTAGTAGGCATATTATAATTGACAACCAAATTCACCTGCAAGTATTGCATAACCGAGCAAGAGGCATTTAACTAAGAATCATTTTTTTGGGGAAAAGAAGATGAAAGAAAAAAGGGTCGAAGGATAATATATTACCCGCTGTTGGTCAAAACCTCTTGCAATGACATCGGTTGCAATGAGAACTTGAGTTAGGCAGTCTTTGAATTCTTTCACTATCTTATCTCTGTCCTCATTCTCCATACTACCATGAACACTGGTGACATCATATCCCATCTCCGCAAGAGCTTTGTGCAATTTGTTTGCTGACACCTTCGTTCTCACAAATATTATGGTCTGGCCAATATCCCCAAGCTCCATGATCTGATCCTTGATGACTTCAATCTTGGTTTGCTCATTTGGGCAAACCACTTTATACTGCTTTACTGAGTCCAAAGCCAGATCCTCTCTTTTTACAAACAGTTGGTTGGGGTCCTTGACTGTCCTCGCGACAAAATCTTTGACAGTTTCGTTAAAAGTTGCCGAGAACAGAAGAACCTGTTTAGAAGAGAGAAAGAACACAAGCACATAAACAAGTTCAGCACGAAGAAAGTAAAACCAAAAGGGTTTCCTTTAAACTGAGACTAACAGCCATGGAGATAATAAAATAACCCAGTCTTTGACAGTGAACACAGATTCATCATCGTTTCAACATGGAGATATGATTTATTACTTATTATAACATAAGGGGCTCTATACAATATAAAGAAACACAGCTGAATTGCTTCTATTTACTAAGAGCTTCTGAGCATTGAAACAGAATGCTCGAGTGGAATATCGTTTGCACCCAAGATATCATGGTAGACATACCACTAGAAATTCATAGTCATCCTAATTATAATTCAATAATCATGTCTGAACATACCTGAAAAGTGGGATTAACTCTCTCAATGTCTTTCATTATCCTCAATGAATCATCCCTAAATCCATCCTGCAACAGCAGTGAAATCGCAATTATAAACATATGAAGGGAAAATATGGTCACAGAAGTAAATCAGTAAAGTTAAGAGATTCACAAGGCCGATCAAAGCAGAAACAAAGAGCATACCGTAGCAAGCATCTGGTCAGCCTCATCAAAAACCAGAATCTTCAAATGATTTAGACCAAGTTTCTTAAAAGCTATCCACTTTTTAATTGTCCCAGGTGTGCCAATCACAACTTGGGCAGAAACGGCATCTCGTCTCATATTCGATACACCTCTAGTCCTCTCTGGGACAGCAACTTCAACAGCGATCCCAGTAAACTTCCCCATCTTCTGAAGAACTTCCACATTCTGTCATTCATATCAACCATCCATACATGAATTAAAGATCTTTCACATGTTGATCCCAATTCAACAATCAACTACTCTCAGATCATCAATCAATAGAGTAACTAAACTAACCTGGTTTGCTAATTCTCTGGTGGGGCAAATGCAAAGGGCTTGAGGCTCTCTCAGATTTGGGTCAACACGACTAAGCATTCCAAGAACGAAACAGGTCGTCTTGCCGGATCCGTTATGCGCCTGAGCAATCAGATGCTTGTGAGGGGGTGTCATAATCATAGGCAAACTGATTGCTTGGATCTTGCTCGGCTTCTCGAACTTCATCTCTACATACAAGCCTTTCATCAACTCAGGCGATAAGTTCAAATCTTCGAACCTACTTGCCGATGTATATGGTGTGTCACCAGAAGTAACCTACAGAGAGTGCGAAAAATCAAAATCAACCAAATCAATCTGGGAAACAAACAATTCTAGACTGATATTGGGATCATCAAAGAACTACTTTGCATCAACGATCCATAAAAACCGAATTTTGTTTCCAGTAAAACCCAGATCTAAGCTTGAACACAATCGCAATTCACTAAACGGAAGAAATCCAGCAAGGGTTACTAGTAATACCGCTTTGATGTTGGAATCTTCGGGTTCTTCAAGCACAGATTCATGTTTCTCTTCCTCCTTAATACTCAAAGAATTGAGCTCCGAAACTGCGTTTGCTTCCTCTTCATCGTCATCCTCAACATCGCCCCACTTTTTCTTCTCCGTCGTGGTGGGCTCTGTCTTCTCTACGGCGATCGATGCTTCCGCGGAGGATGAAGATGACTCAGCGGCGGGGACTTTCTCTGCAGTATCCGCCATTCTGTAGCCCCAGACCCAAAAATTTAGAAACTAAAATCGACAAACTTAAAAAACCAAATGAATAAAAAAGAAAAATTTCCATTATTCCGTGAAAGAGTTGAGATTCTGAGAGAAGCAAAAACCTGTAAAGTAATAGAATCTAGGCTGCGAATCCGCGAAATCAGAGAGAAGGAAGACCACGAACAAGAGAAATCGTGTTGATCTATTTGTCAGGGAAAAAAAACCCAATAAATATCACTACCGGCTGCTTTATTTTCAAGCTAGTGTACAAAGGAAATAACCGACTTTACCACCTTTTTTTTTCAATTCGGTCGGTTTATGTTTTTTTTTTCATTACAATTTGGTTTGCTGTCCAAATAAACTTACCTTTTTAATACAGAAAAAAAATTCTCTAAAATTAAGCCTTCAATTACTAAATCACTTTGGGCTTTATATTACGAGAAGCCCGTTTCGAAGCGGTTTAAGAACATTAACTTTTTAGTGGGGGGGGGGGGGGGGGGAATAAAAACTGTAATTGTGGTCGTTTTGGTTCTAACATATTTTAGTTTCAAACTATTTTCATGTGGTCGTTGGTGGACTGATCATGTGTTAAACGATAATTTACCCTCGTTTTGGTTAGTGTAGAGTGTAGTGTTGACTGTGTAGTTAGAGGTCCTTTTTTAGAGAGTAGATATTGGTTTTGATTTCATGTTTTTATTGTTAGAAATTTCCTTTTCGGATAAGAGCATGGATTATCGATAATTGGACATCCGGAGAGAATCATCTAATCAGATTTTGTGTTTAGGGTTTAGGTTTCTTTTTTCGATGAGGCCCGACAAGAAACAGGCACAAGCGAAGACCACTTGAGCTAGAGATGCATGTCATCGTTTATGTATATTTAACTAAGGTAAATTTAAAAATTTATGTTAAATAGATTTTCTTAGTTGTATTTGTTTTTAGTGCCAAAGAAGCAAAATAAATTTTTATAAATGTTTCAGTCAGCCGTCTAACCGTCTAAGCGACCATTAGATGTACAGACAAAATTCGTTGGTTTTTTGTTGTTGATTGTTTAACCAATTTTATCAAAATCAGAATGATTTTTTTTTTTTTACAAAAGAATCAGTCCATTAATTCGGGTTTATAGGCAACGTATAACCAAAATTTTGTATTTACAAGTTTGCATTAAAATAGGCAATTTTCTCTTATTTTGGTGCTTCTCCAAGGCCATTCTATCAAGTAGAAATTTCCCGTTTTTGGGTTTAAAATTCTATTGAATATAAGAAAAGAGCCATGATGGCTTATGCACGATATAAGAAGGAAAAAAAAACACAGTCTTTGAGGTGCGCAAAGTGGATGCCACATTACCTGCAACATTATCACAAACAGCAACAAAAAGTTGGTGGAGGCCACACTTTGTTATAATGACATTTTGGCAAATATTCAACTTTGTTTTCTTCAAACATATACCAAAAACCTATATTCATGCCTCCAACGGTTCAACAAAAACCAAATTTGATTAATGAAGAATTGAGCAAATCAATTAATCAATACAGATGATCTCTCAGTCCCCCATCTGCTTGTCATTATATAACAACCCTCCAAAGTTCAAACCAAACAATCGATCGCTTTGAGATTCAAATCGAGTAAGAGGAAGGCTTTGTTGCATTTTGAAACCTTGCTATGACGGAAGTATTGTTGCCCATGTTCCAAGACCACCGACCAAAGAGATTGGCCTCACATATAATTTTCACCTACTCTGTTGCACTAACAAATGCTTTTTCTTTATCTTAAACATAAGCATGAGGAGAATGATTATCTTTGTATGACATGCATCATTTTCTTAACTCCATTTTCTTCGCCACTAATAACTCTCTCTCTATCCCTCTCTCTCTCTATCCCTCTCTCTCTCTCTCCCTCTGTCCTAACGGTCTGATTGCAATAGACAAGAAGGAAAAAGGAATGCAAGAGATGGGAGCTTCAGGGTTTATAGTTCTTCTCTTGGTTTCTTGTTTCTTCAGCAAATCCAGAGGGGCGGTTGTTCCTGCACTCATCATGTTCGGTGACTCCATTGTTGACGTTGGCAATAACAATAACTTATTCAGCATTGTTAAATCAAACTTCCCTCCGTACGGCAGAGACTTCATCAACCACAGACCCACCGGAAGATTCTGCAACGGAAAACTCGCTGTGGATTTCTCAGGTGAAGTTTTCTTTTATATATAAAACCACTGACCACATCTCTCTCTCTCTCTCACACACAAATTCATATGCTTTATCTCTCCTTAATCTAATTGGTTTTTATCTTCCTACTCGTGTCTAGCTGAGTACCTTGGCTTCTCTTCATACCCACCTGCATTCCTAAGCCGAGAAGCAAGCAACGAGGATCTCCTTATCGGTGCCAACTTTGCATCAGCTTCTTCAGGATACTATGATGCAACATCTGTTCCATTTGTAAGAGAAACAGAACAGTAAAATTAACATCAACACACACATGCCCAAGTAATGATCCACAAGGCTTTGCTCTTCCTTTTACAGGGCGCGATCTCCTTAACACGACAGCTGAGCTATTACAGGACGTATCAAAACAGAGTGACGACCATGATTGGAAAGGAGAAAGCACGCGTGCTGTTCTCTAAAGCTATCCACATTTTGAGCGCGGGATCTAGCGACTTTCTTCAGAACTACTACCTCAATCCTCTGCTCAACATCATATATACACCTGATCAATTCTCAGATATTCTCATGAGATCCTACTCAAACTTCATCCAGGTACTTTCAAGTTTAGTAACAAACTTTAGAACCTAATATTCTTAACAAGTCAACTGTATGAATGTGCAAATTTACAAGAACCAAACAACTCGTTTCAGTTATTTACCCTTTTTTGTGTGTCAACAAGAATTATACTGTCGCTTGTAACAGAATCTGTATGAACTAGGAGCAAGGAGAATCGGAGTCATATCACTACCGCCAATGGGTTGCCTGCCTGCAGCTATCATTCTTTTCGGTTCAAAAAACACGAGTTGTGTCGAGAGGCTGAATAATGATGCTGTCATGTTCAACACCAAACTTGAGAACACAACCCAGATATTGATGAACAGACACTCAGGCCTCAAGCTCGTCGCCTTTGATGCCTACCAACCTCTCCTGGACATCATCACCAACCCATATGACAATGGTATATGCCCCTGCAAAGGCAACTTTAAATACTTATTCAACTTAAAACCATGATACCGTTAGATATTTAGCGGAAGAACTCCTCAGAGAACTAATCTTATAAGCAACTAACAAGATACCGCTAACAATTTTAATTATATAAACTCCTTCTAATTACAGGATTCTTTGAAACAAAAAGGGCATGCTGTGGAACAGGAACAGTAGAGACATCGTTCCTTTGCAATTCTCTATCCAAAGGAACGTGTTCAAATGCCACAGGATATGTGTTTTGGGATGGATTCCATCCCACAGAGGCTGTGAACGAGCTGTTGGCTGGTGAACTATTGGGTCAAGGAATTTCTCTAATCTCTTGAATTGAATTCCATCTCGTTTGGATTGAATTCAAATTGTATACCTACAAATAGCTACCATTATGTCTCTCGCTCTTCTCTATCTCGTGTGTGATGATGTATCTCACTTTCATAAACCAAAAAAAATAAGAGACAAGAGTGTGTCTGTGTGTGTGTATGTGTGAATGTAGAAACTACCGATTTGGTCTGTGTGATGGGTCTATAGGTCCAAGCTTTGTTAGAGAAGATCACCATCTGGTGGTAATTTGTGTTTTTAATTTATCTCTGGAGCATTTCTACGATTCATTGCAACAAGAATTTTGGTAAAGCTATAAATATAGCAAAGTTTACTGATATGTGAACATCATAAAATATTCAGGTCAGGTCAAACATATAAGGTTTGAGTACTTTCCATATCACATTAGTTGATTATCATATACCAACTACTAATAAGTACCAAATTCTCGATATCTTAAGAAAAACCAAACAAACTATATGCACCAGTAGCGATATAACTGACGAGTAAAACACAAATACCTGGTCAGAGGTCTCTAGGAGAGTTCAAATCCTGCATTTGAAGTAATCGCGTACAATAGTTTCTCCCTCATAGTGCTTGCTCGTTTATACGTTGGAAGCTGAAGCCATCCACAAATAAAGATTAAACAAAACAGGTACATGAATCTTCGCAAGTAGACAACAGAACAATTGAAACTCCACCTTAAGAGTATTGTAGCACGTAGAAGCAGACGGAAGCCTTTCTACATCTTGTCCTCCAATAGCCGCCCAAAGAGAGGTATCACATGAAACCTTCAGAAGATGTAAAAGCACAAATGTAAAGAAAAAAAATACCAAACAGAGAATTTCACATAATTTTTTAAGAAACTAAAGTTTCAAAACAAACTTTATGGATGATGAAGGTTGGCTGCAAGTATTTGAAACCAAGGAGTGGTGCCCGAGAACAACTAGTCACAAATTTGAGGAGCATGCAACGTTCACTCGGTTCAAACCCTTTCATCACCTGAGACAGGATGCCCAGAGAGAAATTAAACAAACAACGAAAAGTCTGCGTATGACACAAATCGGCAGACAGATTAGGAAGAAAAAGAAGAGATCAGGGCTCCTGAATTTGATTCATTACCTCCCAAAAGATTTTGATTGTTCGACTGCTATCAGTGTAACCACCAGTGTATTTTGTATTCCTTCTTAGGTCATCAACATCAATATCATGGTTTCCTCCAGAGAGTAACTGCAAAACATCATTTTTGTAAAATGATAGTTTGGTACAATATAAAACTCTAGAAATAATTACACTAAAGCCGCATACCTGGTTGAATTCATGGGCGTTAAATAGTTTCAGCCAAGCAGGAGATATAAGGTCGGTCAATCCTCTGTAAAATGCATTTGAAAAGGGGACAATCTGCATTCAAGACATAGGCCAACATGATTAACTCATTATGCAATAAATATTTTTTGCAGGATGATCAACCTTCGATTAAACGGGAGAAAAAGAGACGAGACCTGCCGGTTGAGTTTATAGTCAGCCATTGCATGAATATATTGCATTTTGTTCTCATTCGTAACTGAAATATCCTTCCCACCGGGCTTAAGCTCAATTATGCTCATTTTCCCACAAAACTCTTCAGTGACTGTGAAATCCAGACAGAGTTCCTTCAAATCACCATCATATTGCTGCATACAAACAAGAGTCTCGATCTCAGAAACCCTCTCTTGTGATACTTACACAAGATTGAATGTTGACATATGAGGTGACAGATATATCACCTGTGATGGTTTTTACCTTGATATACATAAGGTTCCTGTAGAGCTCCGGATCAAGCCCTGATAGTTCATCAATAAAGCTATAACGTCCCAATAGCTTCTGGATGAAAACGTGTGAAAAAGAATAATCCAGAAGTATTCCCTCATATAGAGCTTTTCCAACAATTCTTCCAAGAAACTCAATCATCTGAATCCCGTTCTCAAGGTGCCGAGCAGATGGGCTAGGAACAAGCAACCTATCTGACGTAGTCGTTTGTGAAAATAACCCATACCTTGTGGAAAAGAATAAAATGGCATGTCAATAAACACAAAACTTAACCCATCGGACAAGCAACGCCATACACTAGAATAAAGTACATATACAGAAGAGCTTACTCGGTAGCAAAAGCTGCTTTTGTTATGTCAGTCAAAAACTCTTTTGAAAGCCCACCATAGTCTAGGCCAGCCTCAGGAAGGCCAGACTCATTCACAAACGAGACGTGGATGGAGGATTTTAGCCGGCTACCAATAGAATTCAGTTGTCGAAATCCATCCTCAACCACATGACCTCGACGAACGACTATCTCTATTGACCTCGCACCAGGTGCATCCACTTCACCAGCCATTTTCCTTGACGCTTTATCCATGCTTATAAACTCTCTAAACACATGGACCCTGCAGGGATAACAAAACATGTAAATAAACACTATTCAACAGATAAGAAAAGTGAGGAGACAGGTAATAGTTAGTTACAAGTTTATTGTGGCATATAAAAGACATGGATAGGCTATAAAGAGTAATCGATGTAAAAGTACCTTTCCTCAAATGGAAAGGCATGCGGAGTAATTGTTATAACAGAACCCATGCTTGGAGACGTATGAACATCACTGCCAGGTAAAACCTCATGAGTTCTTGCAGCAAATGCAATTGGAGGTCTACTAGTTCTACCAGGTGAGAGCCACAAAGCAGAAGGACAAAAAGGGTGCCTGCAATCTCTTTCATACAATAAATGCAAACATCTGATAGCAGAATCCATCAGTTGTCTATTCTCAGGACCTGTGCCTCGCAACAATCCATTATACACGAGTGTGTTAAGCATTGACGCAATTCTGCGTTGCTTTTCTAGCATAAAGGGAACCTATATCATGCCAAAACAAATAAAGTTACCTCCAGTAAATATCAGACTAATATAATATAAGCTGCAGGAAAACATGCTGTGTGTTTACCTGCTTCTCATAAAACTGTATGTCATCAAGAACAACGAGTAAATGCGCATAGGTTGCACAAAATAGCTGAAGTAGGCATGCCACATCTTTGGAGATACCTACAGGACCACCCCTCAGAGTTTCCACATCCCACACATCATCAGTTGACCCTTTAACCTGGCTTGATTCTGGTTGATCACTAGCACACTCCACACGTTCCCGCGGTCCGGGTGATTTACCAGAAAACTTGTTTAGCACATTCACCCACTTGTTAAATCCGTCGTTCTTAAGATGTTTCAGTTTGTTCTCAGAAGGACTTCTTGTACTCCATGAAGTTTTAACAGGTCCATGAGATGAATTGTCAGCAATTGAACCATTTTCAGGGAATAGGACACTCTCTAAAGAGCTCCACAAAGAGACAATGTATCCAGGACAGAAGGACAACATGTTAAGGACAGGCAAAGGCCCTACAACAGGATTCAGCACGCAGAAGATTCTCAACATGCACGAATAGAATCGTGCAATATCAAACAGTTCTAGTGTTTCTGATACTTTCTTACTACTCGCCGATGCACCTTTATCTGCTATAACACGAATATCTTTCCCAGAAACCGCCAACAGTTTTGCGAGATGCCATTGTTTACATACTGGTTGAAGCAATTCCACAAACGATATCTTCGCAGTATTTTCTCCTTTCCCAGTCTCATCCGACGTGGCCTCAAAATCTAGATGCATATCCTGAATTCCAACATTTTCAACCCGAGACAAGAGATTCTTGGCAAGAGTCACAATAACATGAACGTACAAGACATAAAACATCTCTGGATTGGATTCTTGTGGGTCCATAAAATCGGTTTCACTAACTGTTGCCAGGGATATGATGTTCCCAATAGCCCATCCAACAGAAGGAATCTCCATGGTACAACTTTGCTTCTCTGAATGCTCTATTTCAGATATTCTGGTCAAGATTTTGTCCCTCAAAATCTGCTGTCACCTGCCAAAATTTAATAAGTCCTTCGATTGTTTGGAAAAACGCAAGCAGTTCATCCGAAAAGGTAACAGAGATTTAAAACAAGTCAACCCATTCTCTCTATTTTGAGAGTTTGACAAGAAATTAATTGGCGTAAAAATAATTTGCTGTGAGTTTTACCAATATAGTGTGAAAGCTTGGCATTAGTATGCTCTTGTGCTTCAGTGCACGTATGAGAGCGCTTGGCAGGCAGCAAACAAGTCGAGGAATCGTCAGTATTAGAGAAACATATTCTTCAACAGCCAAATTCGTGTCTGGTTGACTGTCATCAACAAAAGCAGGCTGTCTCGCATGGAACGGTCGTACGGCCAAAGTTACTGCACTTGTTGTAATCAATAGTCTCTCATCTGTATGTTTGGTTAATGTCTTGATATATCTTCTAACTGCTGTGTAATATCCACTTTTACAGCTCCCAATAAACTGAATGATCATATTGCCAGCTGTTTCTGCATCTTTAAAATTGTCCTTTGTAATGATCTTCCAGCTTTTTGGATCGGTTAAAGCAATGAGGATACGTAATACAAGGGCACTGACACCAAGAACATCTTTTATCCTTTCCTGTGAATAACTAGACTCCATGAGAAGGAAAGAGCAGAGATAAACCAGCTTTCGTGTTTGACAGGCCCATGTTTTACTCTCTTCAAATGTACCAACTGCTAGTGAACAAAAATTGTACCCCTGATCTGCAAAAGACAATAACAGCATTCATTCAAGCAAAATTTATTTCTGTTCTAATATGCACGACTAGAGAATGCAGAAAAACAATCATACCATTAGAGTTGATGCTCTCCAATAGAATCTTAAAGCAAGTTTGCATGCAGAGTATATCTCTTGCCTGTATCTTTTGATGTTGGACAGACAAAGATCTGATAAAGAAGAGAAAAGGTCTCAATACTCTACTTGATACCCAACTTTTAGTCAGTGTATCAGAACGGCAACTCAGTGAATTCTCCCACTCCTCTCGGAGCTCTATAGCTTCCATCTTTCTCACAATGTATGACCTCCAAACTCTCTACAAGTATTGGAAAATGGGGTAAGTTTATGCCGTCGTCTATGTAGCTGAGGTAAAGTCCCATTAAACCACAAATGACATCCAACTCAGAAAAATTATAACAATGTACTGGAAATGATGACAGCAAATCTACGCCACTTATACCAATATGAATAACCTTAAAATGCTGATGATAGAACATAACTACACGGTTTAATTTTCTGTTCAACACTTGAAGCCAAAGTCAAGAGATAGAAGTACCTGAATGAAAAGTGCTGCAGCATTAGCCCGTCTCGCATAATTGCGTAGCTCCCTCTCTTGTGACACTTTAGCAAGCAAAGCATCCCTTGATATTTCCCCACTACTGGCGCCTCTAAGGGACACCTAATAAGATTTCGTTTTTAACAATGAAAGATTCATCAGCATGCACCAATTAAGGACATTTATGCAAAACTTGGATCACCAGATTTTAAAAGGAGCCAAATTCCTAAGTTTCCATGAAACTAGTTCATTTTAATCGCATTCCAAACTGAAGCAAATGGGATCTGAATACTATAAGAATTAAGAACCCTAAGTTATCCTAGAAAAGTGATAATTTAACATCGAAAAAGTTATCGGATAGACCCACCGATTTCACAAGACAAATTTTCAAGCCAAAACCAAAATTCAGTGCGAGCAAAAAGAAGTGAGAGTTGGGATCGAATCCGAAAGCGAACCGAAAGAAAAATTGTAAACATAGTGGATATTCAGATCTCTCCAGTGAAAAAAAGTGATGACCAGAATTCAGAACACAGCAATAAAAAAAAAATGGTTATAAATTTCACAGTAGCGGAAGAATAAGAAGAAAGAGGTACCTTATGCTTGCGATTAAGGTCCATTGGAGGGTAATATTTTGTCTCCGATCTTCTTCTTCTTCTTCGTGTTTTGGCTTTGGGTTGACGTCAAGGATCGAATCGAAGACACTTTGTTGAGCACGAACCAGTTCTTTATGACGTCAGCTTAAAAAAAAACAAAAATGTATGCAACCATTTTTTGTTTGTTTTTTATTTTATTTAAATGGATTGTGATAGAATAATCCTTTAGGATTTAATATTTTCTAGTTATAAATTTTGTTTTATTATTGTATACTAAAAAGTAATACTCTTTAAATTTTACATATAGATAAACCTAAATTTGATTTTCTCTTGAGCTTTTGTCGGATGTAGACCTTTGTAAACAATTTTGATGAAGATTAATTTCTACCTCTACTTTGACAATTAGAGAAGAATCTTTCGACGTTAAAAAAAAAAAAAAAAAGAGAGAGAAGAATCTTCATCACTGGATCATGGATTAGCTTGATTAGGATGGATATTATATATGTTAATGTTCATGGTTGAATCTTGTTAGATTCTTCGATTACGTTGATCATACTTGATTGTTTTAATATAGAACTTAAGAGTTGTTCTTGCACTACAACTGTTTGTGGCGTAGGAACAATATTTTTTACCCAAAAGAAAAAAAAATTGGTTTATTGGTTGGCATTTTATTAAATGGTTGTCATATTACGCAATTGCAGAATATCGGTTTGTGTTCTTTTATAATATTGGCCTTGTTGCTGTATCAGATGTGTGCATCAACCCTTATATTGGAAACATTTCCTTTAACGATCAACAAGAACGTGATCAATACAAGGAAAACAAAAATGCAATGAGAATCACTTAAGAAAAGGCCTCAAGGAGCAAATAAGAAACCTAATTAAGCTTTTGTACAAGTGGTTTGAACAGCGAGCGTAGGAGCTCCCTTGCAGTGGCTCGGACCAAACATCTCGTCCGTAACCAAAAGCACACACTTGTTTTTTCCAAGACAATTCTGCAAAAAATATAATACTAATTAACAATAAGTTTCATCGAAATATATATTATCTACTACTAATTACTCCCCATGCATGAGGAAAAGGCGAACCAACATAAAATTAATGTTCGTTAATTTTGTTAAAACCTTTTTGACGAGTCTCAAGGTAGCTTGTGCGCTGCAATTGCCGTGTCTAAAATCTCCACATGTACCAGTGGGATTGCCATAATCAGCGAAATCAATTTTTGTAATAACATATCTAGGTTTATCGCAAGAAATACGCGTCATCGGACCGGGATCGGGATTTGATTTATACACACGGTATATTCCTTGCCACGTTGATTGGAATTAGAGAGATAACGTTGCCGGTTACTGTCGATTTTGATGCCGTTTGCATCATCAGAAATGTCCATCTTTGAAGCTAAACCAAACACAGAGGAATGAAATAAAACTAGAAGCAAAATGAAGCCATGACGACAAAGACAATGTGAAGTATCCATTTTTTTCTATTTTCATATATAATCAAGGATAACGAAAATGTATAAGTAGACTACTTTTTTTCAGGGGGCGAAAATAGACTACTTATGGATGTTTATATATAGGTGAAAAAAAATGAACTTGGATTAGTTATGTTTTGGAGAGGCGATTCGTGTGTAGATGTGGCCACCAATTTTCCTCTCGATTTGCAGTTTTTCTTGGTTTTCGGAGGTGTTGGGGAAAGGCTTATGACTTTTCAACGATTTCTTATAAATAGATTTGTATTTTCATTGAAAAAAAAACAAAAAGAATTAACATATTTCTCGTAGACGTGAGATTCATTGGTTTATTGGTTGATCTTTAGTTTTTTTTTTGTCTCTGCTAATTGATTTTATTGTTATATACAGTATAGGCCAAAATATGAGTTTTCATTTATATTCTCTATTTAGTCATGTCATGAAATTTTTCGTATATGTTTCTTATACTTCCACCCAACTTGCCTTATTTAATTAGACATATATATTCACCATTAATACGCTTTGTTAAACTATGATATTCCAAGAGTATAAAGTTTGTTGATGTGTGCACTGAAATACTATAATTCACCAGAATTGGTTCTCAAATTCTTGCTGTGTATTAAACTTTCTTGCTCTTTGTGAAATCAAGGGAGAGAGAGAGAGAGAGAGAGAGAGAGAGAGAGAGAGAGAGAGAGAGAATAGAACTGATTTAACCATGAAAGCAATTCAGTTCAGATTCATATAAGCTCAGGATATTAGTATTAAACACTTGATGTGTGCACGGTTAGAAACTCATAACTCACGTAATCCTGAGCTTATATAAACAACTAGAAACCCAAGTCACAAAGATGAACTAAAATACTGTCAAAACCCTTTCAAAAGTGAAATCAATTGGTTTTTAATTGAAAACTTGTGATACTTAATATCATACCAAAATTGAAACACACTATGGTCCAATCCAAACCGAAATCGTTTTAATCCAATACTGGTCCAATCGATCCGATCTAAATTGGTCACGTTGACTACATCCAGTATAAATTATATCCGATATAAAAATAAACAAAATAAAAATGCGTTGAGATAACCTTTAAATAGGAAACAAAAGCCTGATACTAGATCCGATATTGTAATAGTCCTAGAAAGATGATCGACATCAGATCTTTCCATCATATGACGAACAACAACTTGATCAAAAGGAGTAAGAGAAAAATCAGTAAAAACCTATTTCTTTGTACATGTGGCTTCGACCGCGAGCCTAGAGACTCCCTTGCAGTGGCTTGGACCAAACATTTCGTCCGTAGCAAAAAGTGCACATCTATTTTTCCCAAGACAATTCTGCACATATAATGCTAACATTAAAGATTCATTGAAATATCTCACAATTTTGCTCCCATGAAGAAAAGGCGAACCAACATATAATTAATTTTTATTGTTATTTTAACCTTTTTGACGAGTCTCAAGGTAGCTGGTGCACCGCAATTGCCATGTCTAAAGTCTTGACATGTACCAGTGGGGTTGCCATAGTCAGCGAAATTGATCTTGGTGATAACATATCCTTCCATGCAATCAAGACCCGTTAAAGGAACGAGATCAGGTTCAGGTTTAATACACGCTGCATGTTCCTTGACATGTTGATGAGATTCCCTTAACTCGTAACGAGGGTGATGATTAGAATCAGAGAGAAAACGTTTCCGGTCACGGTGGATTTTGATGCGTCTTGCATCATAAGAAACGTCCACCTTTGAAGCTAAACCAAACACATATGAATGAAACAGAACAAGAAGCAAAATGAAGCCATGACGACGAAGACAATGTGAAGTATGCATTTTTCTTCTCTGTTCTCGTAAATCAAGGATAACGAAAATGTTTAAGTAGACTACTTATGGATGTAGTTATATATAGGATATTTGTTTTCTTGGATTAGTTAAGTTTTGGAGAGGCGAATTCGAGTGTAAGATGTGGCCACGAAATTTTCTCTCAATTTGTAGTTCTATTTTCTCATTCTATTTTTTTTTGTTCTTTTCTTGGTTTTCGGAGGTGTTGAGGGAAAGACATTCCTTCTGGCCTTTCTAGGATTACATATTACTGGTCTTGAATTTTGATTCAGTGAAAAGAAATAAAAACTTTTTTCTTATATCATTGACTTTCTTTGGTTTCATAATTAAGTATTTGTTAATCTTTAGACTGCTAATATGAGAATTTATTTGTGTTATCCATTTATCTATGTCAGAATTTTATTTGTGTTAAATTAGCAAGATTATTTATTAAAAAGTTGATTATATTTCAGGTACTTCTAGTTTCTTAATTATCTTTCTTTTTTAAAATGTATCCCTTTTTTAATCATTTTTATAATTACTTTGGTTTTAGAGAATTTTGTGCTCCAGCTTTGTTTGTTGAAAATAAAACCTTTTCAATCATTTGTCCGATTGACAATTATATAAATCGTGCGTAATTTGTCTTCCTTTCTAACACTTAGACTTAGGCTCTAATAGTTAATACCGAGTACCGACAGTAACCTAGTATTAACTATTAAGACATACAAAATCAAAACACCTAGGCTTCATCAAATCGAAATATGTTACGGAAATTAACCTAGTTTAAAAAAAAAAAAAACAAAAACAAAAACAAGTCACAAAGGCCGGACTTGAATATAAAAATATGTTAGGAATTCCACCCTGAGACATAAACTAATATAAGAGATATGAGACAATCTATTTTATTATTTGTTGAATTGATTTTAATTAGGTATTAAATGTTTTTTTATGTAGAAAAGGAAAATCATATATAAATTTTTGTAATTATTCGATTTTCATACTTTTAACTAAAATAAATTTACTTTAAAATATATTTAAATAGAAGCTAAACTGGAACTGAAGCCAATACCAAAATAGTAACACTCTATAGTCTAACTAATTAAACTCAGTTTTGTTTCCTTTTCTTGGTCAGAATTCAGTTTAAAAAAAAAAAAAATAGGGTAGGTTTGTGCTAAGACTTAATTTCTCCTTGTTGATACCTTATGATATATATGGTGTAAGATCAACCCTTGCTAATATCTTATAACATGGTGTAAAACATTCTTCCCACCGGAAATTGAACTAAGAGCAAAATAAAAGCAAATGTCCACTTAACCACTAGCCCATTTTATCTGATAATAATTCAGTTTTCTTTAGGCTACTGTATTTTCAAAGAATACCTGAAAAATATGTGAACCAAAACCACATTAGATCCAACACCAATACATTTCTCTTAAATCTCACAAAAATAATAAATCATAGCGACAAAATAAATAAATAAATAAACCAGTCCGTTTCTGTAATTCTTAAATCTTAATTTTTGTTCTATTTCAGCATATTGTTGTGTGGGAGACAAGTGGCCGAGACTTCTCATATACAGTGTTCAGTGTCCACTATGTAGAGTGGGATATAACTTCTAATATTGTCTCTGACTTTTTAAAAAAAAAAAAACTTCTAATATCTCTAATAGAATTTGAATGTTAGAAAGAAAAAAACATGTATATTGGCCATTACCCGATAGGACCCTTGAAATTAATATTGACCCGCCAAGAAATTGTTGGTACGTAATTGTGTACCGAAAGATCGCTTTTCCACAACCTTTTTTATTCTTATAAAGTAGTAAGACAAAATATTAATTATATATTGATGTAGGACATGCATGTCTCAATTAGAGTAAAAAACAAGAGATGCAACGATATACTCTGTTTGGCCCATAGTTAAACACGTGAACGTTCCTTTTTTTTTTTTCTAATCATCTTGTTGTAAAACTCAACAAACGAAATTCATTAGGGATAACTGATTACAAAGATGGTTTATCGGAAACCATAAGAGGCTCCAACTCTTGGTACATTAGAGTCAATAGCAAGATTTTGTTCAAAACTTTTTTTTTAAGAGAGATTATATTCACTAAGAAGAAAAAAAACTATATGAGACTCCAAATCTTGGTATATTATAATGGATGTCACATTTGTGACAAAAATAATTATTCAAAGCAGGCAAAAAATAAATATATAAATCAAATTTCATTTGTTAATCTATAGCTCTTTTTTTTTTTTTTTGCATTTCAGCGTGTAGTGTGGGACAGATGTATCACTATAGTGATTTTTTTCCAGTATGTGGTGTGGGTTCAAATCTCTCGAATTTAATTTAAATGCTTGACGAAATACAACATGTAGTTTGGCCATTACCCTTAAAATTAATAATGACCAGCCAAAAAATTGTTGGTACGTAATTTAGTGCCCCCAGTATGGTACTGTCTTTTTTCTTTCGTCTATCCACAACCATTTTTTCATATAAAGCAACAGGACAAATGTTATATTGTTGTAGGACATGGATCAATTAAAGAAGAAGAATATAAACAACAACATCAGTGACAAAAAAAAGAGAGTAAAAAACAGCAGGCGAAGAAGATACACTGTTTGGTCCATAGTTATCTTCGCAAATTCTATTAATACTTAATTGAAATTTGAGTGTAAACACAAATTCTATTAATATTTAATTGAAATATATTTCAACTAAACCAATCATAAAAGAGTAAGTGTAAAAAGAATTTCTTGTGTTTTTTTTAGTTTCTCAAATGAGAATCGTTTCTCTCTATCTCTCCTATTTTTTTTTCTTTATCTTATATATAAAAGTTGTTCAACTTTCTCCATATGATTGACACATCAGCATTGGATTGGATAGGTTGACATCTATACTTAAATTTTAATTAATAAATTTTAATATTAAATTTTAAAACACTTAAAGAATATGAAAAATTTATTTTATTAATTGATTCTTAATTAAAATTTATATTAATGTTAAACAAAAATTTATGTTATAACTAATTAAAAATATTGATAGATATGTATTTAATTTTTATATAATTATAGATTACTTAATAATATTTAGATTACTTAATAATATTCAAGATGTATTTTAAATTAATTTTTTAAAATTATTTATAATAAAATACTGACAAGTAACAAATAAAATGATGATTATATTAAATTTTTTTTAATTAATTGACTATCAATTAATATTTCTGTAAATGTTAAACAAAAATTTATGTTATAACTAATTAAAAATATTGAATGATATTTATTAATCTTAATATAACTTTAAATTATTAAATAATATTCAATATATATTAATATTTTATAATTTTTTAGAATAAAATATTAACAAGTAAGTAAGTAATAAGTGATGATTATATTAATTTTTATAAAAATATAAAAAAAAATTTGAAAATTTTGAAAAGAAAAACCTGCACGTAACGTGCGGATATTCAGCTAGTTTTAATAATGTGAATTAATTCTGTTAAAAACTCACTCTAATGGTGCTCGTATCACAACACTTCCATATGATGACTATACAGCTAACTTTTTAATGTGTGGGGTTTTTCACTAATTGAAATTGTTTTTTTTTAGAGACCGGAGATTCTCTCTGTTATCTCATTTTTTACGTATCCCATTTTTTTTAATTCATATAATTCCGAATATCTCTAAAACTGAGTACCAGTTACAGCACATGATGTTAAATCGTGCGCACAAGATCTTCGTTCCTTTTTTACAAAGAAAAGTGGTGGACCATCCACAATTATGTTCTTGGACGTTGCATAGTTTTATACTTCAGCTCCTCCTCAAAGAAAACCCTTATCCTAAACCCATCTTCATTTTGGGTTTCTTCAGATTCCAAGACTTATATATCTACACATATATTATTGTGTTATTATTTTAGTTTTTGAAAATATGGGTAACTGCGTATTTTTAGGCAATGGTGCCGGTGGTGCAAGAAAACTATACGATAAAAATGATTTATTAATCAAAGTGGTAACTCCAAACGGCGGCGTAATGGAGCTTCATCCTCCAATCTTCGCCGACTTCATCACCAAGGAATTTCCCGGCTACATCATCCACGACACCTTAAGCCTTTACCACTCATCTCCGCCGCTTCTCCACGGCGAAGAGCTCTTTCCCGGGAACATTTACTACCTTCTTCCTCTTTCTTCCGTTACCACAACCGCTCAACAATATTCTTCCGACCAATTATTAGCAACGCCATACAGAATGTCTTACGGGAAAACGACGTCGGTGAAGGAGGCTGCGAATGGCGGCGGAGTGTGGAAAGTGAGGCTTGTGATAAGTCCGGAGCACTTGGCGGAAATTCTTGCGGAGGATGTGGAAACGGAAGCGTTTGTAGAAAGTGTGAGGACGGTGGCAAAGTGCGGCGGTTACGGCGGCGGAGCTAACCGGAGGGCAAACTCAGACCAGTTAAGCGTTACGAGTAGTTTCAAAGGGTAGTTAAGGTAAACCTTCGAATATGCATAACCTTAAAGTTCATGTAATTTTTGAATATTATGGTTTCCCCTTGTTAAAAAAAAAAATTATGGTTTAATTTGTTTCACGGTTTTAGCATTTAAATGATGTTGATTTTCGTATTCGCTGGAGTGATTATATGTTAATAAACTTAGAAATATTAATAATATCGACGACATCTCACATGAAACTAGTAATTCATGAAATCGTAGATAAATTATTATTTTCCCTATCAAATGCTTATAAGCCTAAAAAGCAAAACAAAAGAGAGAGACTTATTGTTCACTTGGGAACTTAACCACTTTTTGTTGGGTCTATATTGGGTCTGTATCTGTAAGAGTATATTGAAATGAATAAATTATTAACTGACTTTTAGCCTAAATGATTTCAATTTTAAGTGTTATACCAAGTGACAACATTAAAAATCATGTTTACTTTTAGAATCCAAAGACGAAACTAGCTAGAACCGACAGCTAAACTACAAGAGGTCCAACGGCCGAAAACAAAAAGATCCGTGCCTCAAAGAGCCTCATTTGTTGTAAAATAATAAATACGATCAACTTAGATGAAAACCAGAAAAGAGAAAAATCAATAAACATTTCTTAAGAAAAACACTTACGTAAGAAACAAGAAACCTATTTCTTTGTACAAGTGGCTTCAACCGCGAGCGTAAGGGCTCCCTTGCAGTGGCTTGGACCAAACATTTCATCCGTAACAAAAAGTATACACATTGTTTTTCCAAGACAATTCTGCACACAATAATATATACTAACAATAAGAATTCATTGAAATATTTACAATTTAATCTACTTTCCATGAAAAAAGACGAACCAAAACTTTCTTACCTTTTCGACGAGTCTCAAGGTAGCTAGTGCGCCGCAATTGCCGTGTCTGAAGTGTTCACATGTACCAGTGGGGTTGCCATAATCAGCGAAATTGATCTTGGTGATAACATATCCGCCATTGCAGAAAATACGTGTTATCGGACCCTGAACAGATTTATGATTCGTACACGCTGAATATTCCTTGCCTTGTTGACGAGGGTTACGATTAGAATGAGAGGGAATATGTTTTCGGTCACCTTCGATTTGTATGCGTCTTGCATCATGATAAACGTCAATCTTTGAAGCGAAAGCAAATAGAGATGAATGAAACAAAACAAGAAGCAAAATAATGAAGCCATGATGACAATGTGAAGTATTCATTTTCTTATGTTCTCATAAATTCAAAATCAAGGATATGTTTAAGTTGAACAAAAAAAGGATGTATAGTTATATATTGGTATAATGTTTTTTTTTAAGTTTTTTTTTGTTAAAGATTAATAAAATAAGTTTGTTGGAGAGACAAATTCTTGTGTAGATATGTGGCCACAAAGTTTTCTCACAATTTTGAAGTTAAATACTATTTTATTTTCCCATTCTCTCTCTGGTTTTCGGAGGTGGAGAAGGACACTCTTTCTGAATTTTTCCACAATTACTTTATTTATTAATAGGTTTGCATTTTCAAAGACAAAAAAAAAAACCATTCCATCCCGTTTCATCAATTGTTTATATCATCAACTGAATCATTTGGAAATATTTTGGATCACTCGATATATATTTTACTGTATACCAATATCACAAATATAATATAGGAGTAAAACAATTTTGTACGTGTGACAAAATGAAACTAATTATTAGTAGTTGTCGACGGAGAAAAGAAGAAGTAGATAACGAATGCAAATTCCGAAGATTAGTGTGTTCAATTTTCAATCTTTTTTTTGTATTTTCTAAGCAATAAACTTAGGAACACGTAATATTATAATTTATTATTGAGCAGTAAATAGAATGCCACTGTACAATCACGAAAAAGTCAGAATGAATGTCCTTCACCAACACCTCCGAAAGCCTTGAAGGATAAAACGTGAAAGAGAGGAAGAAAAAATTAGAACGTGACTAAACGAAAAATTGATAGAAAAATTCGCAGCGACATCCGCACACAAATTCGTCTCTCCAACAATCTTTCATGATTTAACCCTTACTAAAAATACAATACGAAAACACTACCCATATATGTCTAAATATACCCGTAATTAAGTAGTTTGCTAGCATTTTCATGATCCCTCTGAGTTCTGCTTCATAAATGGAAACTTCACATAATTTTCGACGTCATGGCTTCATCATTTTGCTTCTTGTTATGTTTCTTTCCTTTGTGTCTTGTTTTGCTTCAGAGATCAATGGTTCTAAATAAGTTACCATCCTCCTTTGGGTTATTTAAGCCGCACAGTGGATATTCTTTGCCTGGTGGAGGAGATCCTCCAGGCTTGGAACCAGAGAGATTACGTCTCCGATCACTATGATAAGAAGCAAAATGATGAAGCTATGAAAATGAGGATACAGTGAAGTTTCCATTTCTTTTTTTTTTGTTGGTTATCTTATAAATAAGTTAGAAGTTTAATGAGCATGCTAAGCAAAGGCTACTTAGGGATGTAGTTAGAGTTATATATAGGTAATGTTTTGATATTGACTTTTTCTAAAACTTTAAATAATAAAGTTGTTGGAGAGGCGAATTCGTCTGCGGATGTGGCTGCGATGTTTTCTATCGATTTGTCGTGTAAATTTTCTTCGATTTTTCTATTCTTTTCTTTTTTGCCTCAAGTATTAACTGACTAGTAACGAATTATAGAAACATGTGAGGTTTTAATTTTATATATTTTTATTTAATATTTGTTTTAGCATCAACTTAGCGAATTCGTGTGGCTGCGATGTTTTTAGTAGTATCAATTTGGCGAATTCGTGTTGTCAAATTTCAAGAGATAGTGGCGTTAATGATTCTTCTATGAGTATAAATAGTATTTTCTAAAAAAGAAACTACGATCTGTGTGTTCTAGACTATTATCATCAGGTTATCTTTATGTTTTTCTTATAAATGAGTTCAAAATGTTTATAAGACAAACAATGAAGACTACGTGTTTTCAATACGTAAGAGGATTTTGACGTTTGAAATCCTCTCAACTTATCATTTTTTGTGATTTTTTTTGTCGTTATTATAATGTTATCCACTAAATTTGTTTTCCTTCGTTTCTATATAGGGTTTGAAGTTTCATACACTTCCTCTTCAAAATTTATCATATTAACAACCAGCTCCGACTCCGACATACAATCCCATGTCATTTTTTATGAGCTCATCCTTGATTCACTCCTCATGGATTTTTTGTAGTCAATTTTGTATTCGTGTAGTGAAGGTTTGGCCATTTTCTTTATGTTACATAATGAGAAATAAATAAAAATAGTTTGTTAGGACACATCACAAGTTGTGATGGATTGAAGTAGAAAACAGAATGTTGATTCGGGGTTCCGTCAATTAGCAACATATGTGCTATCTAGCAAAGGTCCTTACTTGAAAAAGAAAAAAAGATCATAAATATCAAAAACTTCATCAAACAAAAAAAGAAGAGCAAATTTGTTATATTATCGAATCACTAGCCTCTAAGCTATATTTTTTTTTTCTTACAAGTACCCAAAAAAGCGAAACTGATAGGTCCTTTGCAATGAGTCGGCCCAAACATGTCGTCTGTCACAGGAAGCCAGCACTCTTCTTTTCCAATACAATTCTGCATGAAATAAGAATAAAAAAGTTAATAATATGATCTATTATCTTTTTTTCAATAATACCTCCGTTTTAAATGATTAAGTGTTACTTTAGGATTTTACTTTTGTTTATTAAAACATTTGTTTTATCCATATTTTTCAACATATTAATTAAAAAAATAACCTCACTTCAATGTATAATCTATATAATATGATATATAAGATGTATAATTTATATATCTTTTAAAAATGTGGTGAAAATGTACAACAAGATTTATTTTGGAACGGAGATATACATGCAGTAGTTCTTATTTCAAACAGATAGTTCAAGTTTAGTGAAACCTTTTTGACGATCTGTAAAGTAGCGGGTGCACCACATTTTCCACGTTTAAACGTTTCACATGAACCTGTGGGCTGACCGTAGTCGGCGAATTTGATCTCACTAATAACATATCCTTTATCGCACATGGGAGAAGAAAAAGGACCATTTTCAGGTAGTTTATGAATCCCACAAAGTACATATTCCTTGCCTGTTGGAGGCCATTCTTCAGATTTGGAACCAGCGAGAATACGTTTCCGATCACTGTGGATTTTGATGTCTCTTGCATGATCATAAGAACCGTTGATCTTCAAAACAAAACCAGAAAGAAAGGAAATAAACATAACAAGACGTAAGATGATGAAGCCACGGCTATATGACATTTTCATATATTTTTGGATATCTTATTAATAAATCTGAAGGATATAATGAAATTGCTAAGCAGGTTCCTTGACGAGTTTAGTTATATGTATAGATGATATATTGTTGGCTAAATAAAAACTTTTAGTAAAGTTTGTTGGGGAAGCGAATTCGTGTGCGAATGTCGCTGCGAAGTTTTCAATGATTTTTTTCGTTTTAATTTTGTTCCCTTTTATTCTATTTTTCACTGTTCGTCCTACTTTGTTCTCGGAGATGTTGTGAAAGACATTCATTCTGACTGTTTTCCTAATATAGTGTTCTAAATTACATACTCTATTTTTAATAACACATACCAAGTTATGCAAAATATGCAAATATACTACTACATTTCATTAGACCACTGCTTTCTCTAGTTTACACTAATTTACGTCATTTATTTTATGTCACTTACTAATAAATATCAATGAATTATCATCACTGATATAATTTGGAAGTGGCCGTTATTATTCTAACGAACGTTTTGAATAAAATTTGTTTTATAAAGACAGGTGTTGTGTATGTTCTATTTTATTCACTATTAATTATATAGTTTTAATTAATGAATATTATATTTTGCAACGTCATTAAATTGAAAAAGGTTAACTGTTTACATAGTCATGTTGATGTAATGAGGGCAAATAGAATAAAAACATCCAACTTCATCTTTACGCAGGCGTTTTCTTGCGAGCCGCTCCGCACGAGTTCACAAGCATTGCCTTCTCCTCTTGACAAAAGCAACTAATAAATAAGCACAGAAAATGATATACTAAAAGTTGTTAAGAAAAATTAGATGTGAACAAAGTATAAAATAAAAAGGTTTTTGAAATGGAGGGAATATAAAATACTATAAGTGGAGTAAAATTACGCATCAATTTTTTTCTAGTGTATAAGTCAGAACCCAGACTAATCCTACGAATTTATATAGAAATTCGGGTTTATTGTCTTTAGAAGTATCTATAAGTACCATCAATTATTGAAATCACAATAAAGAGCTTCGAACATTGACCTAGACACATAAAAAAATCCCTAATAATCATTAAACCAATATGAGATCGTTTTTGCATCACTTATCATAATTGATGTAAAGTAATATGTCAGTGTTACCACGAATTTGTTTCGGCTTTCTATTCGGAGATCATAATGTAATGTACATTGGCTCTAAAGAGAACAATGCAATAAGAATCAATTAAACAAACGCGTACACTTTAACGTAGGAATCAAGAAACCTAAGTTTTTTTACAAGTAAATTCAATAACGAATCTAATAGTTCCCTTGCAGTGACTCGGACCAAAAATCTTGTCCGAAGCAAGCAACTCACACTTCCCTTTCCCAAGACATTTCTGCACAAGTACGTTATAGTAGTAAGAACAAGGGTACACAAGAACAATAATAATATTTGAAAAAAAAATTTCCCTTGTTGCCAAAATATTAAAACAGACTTATTTTTCCCTTTCAAATTTAGTGTCTATAATTAAGAATAATATTTTTTTTTATTAAAAAGATAGTTTTATGATTTCAGTCTAACTTTTTTATATAAAAAAAGAAAAAATCCGTACTCTTCTTATAAATTAATAGAATATATTAAATATATTCCAAGATTTAACCTTATTTTGTAAGAAAAAACAAATATAATAAAAAATTGTGAAAATTTGTTTCAAAATAACATTTGATTTATTTACTTTCAACAGATTATTAATGTAAATTTTTGTGTACCTTTTTGACGATATTCAGTGCATTGTGTGGACCGCATTTGCCGCGTTTAAATGTTCCACAATCACCAGTGGGTTGCCCATAGAAGGCAAATTTGATATCTGAGATAACATCTCCTTCGTCGCAATCAAAATTCGGTGGCATTAGCCTACCGTCAACCTCAGTAGCATCTCCGCACACTGTGTATTCATTTGGACCAGTGTTACTATGAGGGGAATGTGTATTGGAGCCAGACAGAATACGTTTCCGGTGACCTTGTAATGAAACGTCCATCATTGAAGCTAAACTAAAGACAGAAGAAAGAAACAGAACAAGAAGCCAAACAAAACCATGAAGACGACGACAATATTGTAAAGTTCCCATTTCTTTGTGGTGTTCTCATAAAAGATGAGAAAGGATAATTAATGAGAATGGTAATAAGACTATTTATGGGTGTAGTCTGATATATATATAGGTAATGCTCAAGAAAAAGATTACAAAAAATAAAGAAAGATTGTTTCAGAGTCGGGTTTGTGTGTGGATGTGGTATTGAAGTTTTCTCAATTTCTTGTTTAGTTATTTTTTCCGTTTTTTTTTTTCATTTTCCTCGCCTTCTTGGTTTTTGGAGGTGTAAGTGAATGACATTTCTTCTGACTTTTTCATGATTACTAAATAATAGGTTTACATTTTCAGTTAAAAAAAAAAATAGTAAGACTTTCTCCCATAAGATAGAATTTATCGGTTTCACAATTATGCCTTGATCTTAACTTTTTTGTTCTGTGCTAATTGACTTAATTGTATATATAAACACGGAAAAGTAATATGTTCTTCGTTGGATATATTATTTATGAATATAGACAAACCCACTCATGTTATATACTTAGACCATCATTATCCCAAAATCCTATTATGAGTTTCTTAAGTGTTTTTTAATATTAATTGTTGAATAAGAAACCATATTAAAAAACGTTTTGATTTAATGGATTATTGGTAAAACTTTTGTAAAGATTCTTAAAAAAAAAAAATTAAATGCGATTTGGCCCAGAAAAAAAAAATTTAGCGGAGAATTTATTCTGTCCAATGCATGTGTGACACGTGTGTGTGAGAAGAACCGGTTCCGCCAACTCCAAAATAAGGATTGACTCTACTTGTTTTTTGGGCTTCAGTCCATTATTTAACTAATATTTTGGGTTTAGAAATCCATTTCAGTATATGCGATAATGATGCTCTTATATTTTCAGTATATGCGATAATGATGCTCTTATATTGTTATTACATTTGCATTCAACTATGATGACAATTATGCTGTCATACTCTAGAAAGTAATAATAGTTAAATCGATCCTTATCATTCGCACTCTTTGTCTTATCCACTTAGACCAGGTTTGATTGCATGCTTCAAATACGATTACTAATACAGCTGAAACATCACGTTGCTATAAACCGAGTAACTTAATTCTGTTTGGATTGTACTTTAAACGATCGCATTGTTCTACATACTGTAGAGAAGACATTTACCATTATTATGATTAATTTTTGGATATAGATTAGATGTAAAACAGAACTTACTAAAAAAGGAGAGAATTTTAGCTTTTTTTTTTAGAAAAATAGTATATGAAAAGAATGTGTACTTATTGAATTTTAGAAGAACAATTTTCGACTCACTCTTTTTAAAAGTATACATATTTTTACTTTTTATTAATTTTAAAGATCCTTATTGAAAAACAATAAATATGATCAATAACAATTTTATCAAAACAAGAAAAGAGACAATGCAATAAGAGTCGCTAGAAAATCCTAAGTTTTTTTACAAGTAGCGTCAATAACGAGTTTAATAGCTCCCTTGCAGTGGCTCGGACCAAAAATCTTGTCAGGAACAAACAACTCACACGTCATTTTCCCAAGACATTTCTGCAAAAGTAATAATAATCATAAGAAGAAGAATTTCATGAAATTGTAATGTGTATTTTTTTTGTTTACCTTTTTGACAATAGCCAAGGTATTGGTTGCTCCGCATTTGCCGCGTTTAAATTTTCCACAACTACCAGTAGATTGGCCATAGTCGGCGAAACTGATCTTTGACATAACATATCCTTTTTCGCATTCAAAATTTAATGCGATTGGCTTACCATCCTTAGCCTCGCTATGATCGGCGCACATTGTATATTCGCTAGATCCACCACGAGGGGAAGGAGTGGAGCTAGAGAGACTACGTTTCTGATCACCGTGAAAAGAAACATCGATCGCTGAAGCTAAACCTAGCTCAGAGGAAAGAAACAGAACAAGAAGCACAATACAACCATGAAGACGAGGATAATGTGAAGTGCCCATTTTGTTTTGGTCTTCTCATAAATGATCAAAAGAAAAGAATAATGAATCTGCTAAACATGCTATTTATGGATGTATATACTATATAGGTGATTATATTCTTTAAAAAAAAATAAGAATCAAAGTTTATTTGAGAGGCGAAATCATGTGGTCTTAAAGTTTCTCTCAATTTTTTGTTTATATTAAGTTTTTTTTAATTTTTTCGTTCTCCTTCTCGGGTTGCGGGCATATTAGTGAACGACATTTCTTCTGACTTTTTCACACGATTAATTATTTGATGGCTGAAAAAAACATTCCCATAAGAGAGTTTAACCGGTTACACGATTCACATATTTACAATGATCCACTGGCCTTTAAATTCTCCTCTCAACTAATTGATTTTGTTAATATATGAAGGCTCGATCGAGAAAATCTTCTTTTGGATGTGTTATGTTTGTAAACAATTTCATTCATGTCTTTACGATTGCGTCCAACAAATGATAAATATGTTGTACAATTTATCGATCTGGAGACAGTTACAACTATCGTGGAAGGACTTTCTGATTAATCATATCATTAAAACCTGAATCACCCTTTCATTATCAAAAGGAAAAAAAACAAAAATCTCGTCTGTATAATATTTGAATCAAGTTTTGCTCTGGAGGCGATCAGAAAGGCGATAGGGTTTTCAAGTTTCTTTTCTCTCACGCGAGTTTCCCGGCGTGGCCGTCGTCACGATGGCATCGCCGGAGGAGCATGAGGGCATTCCCTCACCCCGATCTCAATCACCTCTGAAGCCGATGGGAAGTCCTCGTCATGTGGGGGCGTCTTTTGCTTCGGTGGTACAAAGTAAGCAAGTTTTGACAAGGTACAAGGTAGACATCAAAAAATCAGACGGATGTCGTTCAGTTGAGGTTCCTGACGAGGTTTTCGAGAATCCATCTCCGCTGTGGGAAGATTTCGTGGTCGGACGGTTCTTATCGGTGGCTCCTCATGTCGCTAAAGTTCATGTTATTGTAAACAAAATATGGTCGCAAGGCGATAAAGTGGAAGTCATTGTGGTTAATCCCACAACGATGAGATTTCGAATCACGAACCCACAGATGCGTGCTCGGATTCTCAAACGTGGTATGTGGAATATTGCTGATATCCCCATGGTGGTATGTAAATGGTCTCCACACACAGAAGATGATACACCGGAAGTAAAATCCGTTCCCCTGTGGGTTCATCTCAGATATGTGCCTATGAATATGTTTTCCTGGAAAGGTCTCAGCTTCATAACAAGTGCTGTAGGTGAACCAAAGCACCTGCACCCGGAAACATCAGCTTGTTCCAACTTCGAGTTAGCAAAAATCTTCGTGAATGCTGATCTTACCAAGGAGCTCCCGAAAAAGATAAGCTTCATGAAACAGGGGATGGAATCAGAGGTAGAATTTTCTTATCCGTGGCTGCCTCCAAGATGTAAGACCTGTGAGAAATGGGCACCTAAAAGCAGCTTGCGTAATCAACAAGAAACAAAGTGGTGAAAAAGCAGTCACGGTGACAACCCCTCAAGGTGCAGTGATACCTACGCAAGCTCGGGAAACTGGTAACTTAGAGGGAGAATCTGCAGCTTTAGTACCAAACAATATTAATACGCCCAGTAAAGCAAGTGAGGATACGGTTGATCGATCTAAACAGAAACAGGAAGGACACGATAAGACAGCTAATTCAGAGGAGTGGACTAGAGTCTCACCTTCAAAGAGGGGACGAAGTCCGACGAAAGCTCAAACTATCGAGACTAGACAGGATCAGATTATATCGGCCTCAAAGTTTGCTCTTCTTAGTGATAATGGAGAGGAAGGAGAGATAGTTGAAAATCAGGAGGTAGAGGATGTTGGGAAAATAGCAGTGACAACTCAAACACAAGGCTCGGGTTCAAAGAGTCAGGAAGTCGGAGGAACTACTCTACGACAACCATTACCCCGTGATTCAAAGAGCCGTCATAAGTTTTTGACAGAGCCTGCAACTGTAGAGAACAAGGATAACCTGGGAACTACGGTAAAAAAGGCCCCTCGCAGAAATTAAATGTCAAGTTTCTTTTGGAATGTGCGCGGATTCAACAAATCATTTAAACATTCCACGGTTAGAAACTGGATAACGGAGGCGGGTATGCAATTTTGTTGTCTGTTGGAAACGAGGGTCAAAGAAGCAAAGGCTGTAAATATTGTCAATTCGGTTTTTAAAGAGTGGTCGTTTATGGCCAACTATGAGCACAATCAGTTGGGTCGAATTTGGGTTCTATGGAGACATACAGTTCGTTTATCTCCAGTTTTCAAAAGTGATCAACTTGTTACATGCTCAGTAATGATGGATGGAGCAGAGGAGGAATTTTTCTGCATTTTTGTTTATGCTTTTAACACTGCTGAGGGAAGGAAAAGCCTTTGGGAAGACTTAAAGAATCACCATAACTCCCCAATGTTTAGAAATAAACCTTGGATAATTATGGGGGATTTTAATGAGATCTTGGATATAGAGGAACACTCAAACACAGAAAGTCCGATTTCAACGCCGGGTATGAGAGACTTTCAAGAAACAGTGCAGCATTGTTATCTTTCTGATTTGGGAGGCCATGGTACTTTGTTCACTTGGGTGTAACAAAAGGGAGGAGGGCTTGATCTGCAAAAAACTGGACAGAGTGCTTATGAATGATGTGTGGTTACACAGATATTCACAAGCTTATTGCACTTTTGAGTCTGGAGGGTGCTCAGACCATCTTCGATGTAGGATCCAAATGGACATGATGGAGCCATCAAAGAAAAGACCATTTAAATTTGTAAATTCAGTAGGTAACATGCCTGAGTTTCTGCCATTGATTGAGGAGCACTGGTCTACCATTGCGCCTCTGTATCATTCGATGTCAGCACTATTCAGATTGGGGAAAAAGTTAAAGACTCTGAAACCAAAACTCAGGACGTTAAGTAAAGACAAGCTGGGAAACTTGCCAAAGCGAGTAAAATTGGCTTTGGACGATCTGTACGAAAAACAGAACATTACCATGGAGTCACCAACGCCGGAACATGTTAAGGATGAGACTGATGCTTTTTTGAGATGGCAACATGTCGCATCTCTTGAGGAGGAATTTTATAGACAGAAATCGAAACTACATTGGCTTCAGGTTGGAGATCAGAACAATAAAGTGTTCCATGCTGCAGTTAAGATCAGAGAGGCAAGAAATAGTATCAGAGAGATCCAGTGTGGAGATGGCTCTATAGCGAATATGCATGATGATATAAAGCAGGAAGCAGAGAGATTTTTCAATGAGTTTCTCACACATAAACCTGATGATTTCGAAGGGGTTTCAGTCGATTTTCTAGAGGAGCTGTTGGAGTTTAGATGTGATCCTCTTGATTGCGAGATGCTGGTTAGGCAAGTAACTGAAGAAGAGATTCAAAATGTATTATTCTCGATGCCAGGCAATAAATCGCCGGGACCAGATGGGTATACAAGTGAGTTCTTCCGTTCAGCTTGGCCTTTAATAGGAAAAGACTTCATGGTGGCAGTGCAGTCTTTCTTTTTAAAAGGGTTCCTTCCAAAGGGTATCAATTCCACTATCTTGGCTCTCATTCCAAAGAAAGGTGATGCAAAGGAGATGAGGGACTACAGACCCATATCTTGCTGCAATGTCATTTACAAGGTCATCTCTAAGTTGATAGCAAACAGACTTAAGAGTCTAATGCCCAGGATGATAGCTCCCAACCAATCGGCGTTTGTTAAAAACAGATTGTTGATGGAAAACCTTCTTCTGGCAACTGAGATAGTCAAGGATTATCATAAAGACTCTGTATCAGCTCGGTGTGCTTTAAAAATAGACATTTCTAAAGAATTTGACTCCGTTCAGTGGTCGTTTCTTCTTAACACGCTTACTGCAATGGGATTTCCTCAACCATTTGTACACTGGATCCGGCTCTGTATTTCCACAGCCTCTTTTTCGGTTCAGGTGAAAGGAGAGCTAGCGACCTATTTTCGTAGTGAGCGGGGCTTGCGGCAAGGCTGTGCCCTCTCTCCATACCTTTTTGTGATCACCATGAATGTTCTCTCCAAGCTACTCGATGATTCAGCAAAGAAAAAAAGAAATTGGTTTTCACCCGAGATGTCAAAATGTCTCTTTAACATATTTGTGCTTTGCTGACGACATTATGGTTTTTACGAATGGAAGGAAGCGGTCAATTGATGGTATTCTCAAGGTTTTCCAGCAGTTTGCTCGGTACTCAGGCTTAAAGATTAGCTTGGAGAAGTCAACGATTTATATGGCAGGTGTGTCTCAGTCGGGCAGAGACTCAATTCTTGAGAATTTTCCTTTTGCTGTAGGACATCTGCCTGTGCGCTATTTGGGGCTTCCATTACTCACGAAGAGTATGACCGCGACTGACTATTTGCCTTTGTTGGAGAAGATCAAGGCTAATATAAATTCATGGACGGTTCGTCAGCTTTCTTACGCGGGCAGATTACAATTGATTCGATCGGTTCTGACCAGTGTCACCGCCTTCTGGTTATCTGCTTTTCGACTGCCTGGTGCTTGCATTAAGGAAATTGAGAAGCTCTGTTTGGCATTTCTATGGTCTGGACCGGTTTTGAATACTCACAAAGCAAAGATTGCTTGGAGCATCATCACAAAAGAGAAATCAGAGGGAGGTTTGGGAATAAGACCTTTAAAGGAGACAAATGTAGTTTGTGGGCTGAAGCTGATATGGAGGGTATTGGCTTGTCGAGAATCTTTGTGGGCTAAATGGATTCACACTAATCTTCTGGCCAAGGAATCTTTCTGGTCGATAAAGGATACGACGAACTCGGGGTCTTGGATGTGGCGTAAAATCCTTAAACTGAGACCTCTTGCAAAATCTTTTCATCGGGTGGAAATCAGGAGTGGGCGAGATACCTCCTTCTGGTGTGACCACTGGTCATCGCATGGAAGACTGTTTGACCTGTTAGGAGCTCATAGCTGTATTGATTTGGGATTCGACTAAATGCAACGGTGGAAACTGTGCTGAAAAACCATCGGCGAAGGAGGCATCGGGTTGATCTATTAAACAGGGTTGAGGAGGATATTGAGAAAACTCGCGCCTCTGCAAATTTCGAAGAAGCAGATATAGTCAAATGGAAATCCAAGGAAGACACATACAGACCTCGGTTTAACTCCAAAGCAACTCGGTTACTCATCAGAGAACCACAGACAATGTGTACTTGGGCGGAAGATGTCTGGTTCAAGCACGCCACACCAAAATACTCTTTCTTCCACTGGGTTGTTATGCAGAACAGATTGTCTACGGGAGAAAAAATGTTAAAGTGAAATGCAAATGTTGATCCGGCTTGTTATCTTTGTCAGCATCCGATGGAAACCAAACAACATCTGTTTTTTGGATGTTCCTACTCCTCGCAGATATGGACTGTTCTGGCCAAAGGCATCCTCAGGGAGAAATTTACCACGAATTGGGAGGACTTGATACATCTCACCCAAGCCGCATCTCTCACAATTGTGTCTCGATTCGTGCTGCAGTATACGATTCAAGCTACAATATATGGCATCTAGCAAGAAAGAAACTCAAAGCGACATGGAGAAGACCCTTCACCTCCGGTGAAACTTATAAAGATGATCGATAAAAGTGTGAGGAATCACTTAAGCTCCATCAAGCTTCAAGGAGATAAAGACTATGAAGATGGTCTCCTCGAGATTAATTTCTATCGTAAAATTTTCTTTCTTCTAAAATTAAAAAACAAATGCACTTGATGTAACACTGTTTTGATTAAATAAATTTTACATTCATTAAAAAAAAAAATGTTTGAATCAAGCCATCTCTTCTTAATTTTGTTTTGGTTTTAAGTTTTATGTAAACTGAATATACTATAAGAATCGAAATCTGTGATTTAATAGTCTGTATTAGCATGGCTGTAATGTTTCTGAACTCGAATTCATTAAATCAGAAAGTGTGCTTGTTAATTGTTTTATATTACTTTTTAACCGACCGTAATGCTTGCGTACATGCTAAGTCAAAAGCTATTGATGCATGAAAGGTTCACGTGGCATGGTTCCTCGCTAGGCTGATCTTCTCAGATACGTGTCACGCACAGGGATACTTACAAGTTACAAATACGTAACGATGGAAAAAATATGAAAAACACTAAATTCACACGTGGCAGCTACTGCTTTCGCGATGCTATCACGTGGCATCTCATCAAAACTAAAACGCTTGCTATAAACTCAACAAAGCAGCTCGAAACATTAATAAACACAACGAACAAAAATTCAAAAAAAAAAAGAAAAATCAAGAATCTATCAGAATATTTTCTTGGAATCCAAGCCAACGAGAGAAGAAACGAAAACAAACCATGGCGTCAGGACAACGAGAGGCGGAGAGAGCCGCCAAGGCCGAGAGAGCTGAGGCTGCGACGAGGCTCGCGGCTGATGACTTGAGAGACATCAACAAAGAAGGCGGTGTGACGTATAAGCTGACGGAAAAGACAACAACGACGACGGAGCATCCTACATCCATGGAGGAGGAGACGACGGAGAGACCTGGCCTAATAGGCTCCGTGATGAAGGCGGTGCAAGGAACTAAAGATGCGGTGATCGGAAAGAGTCATGATGCGGCCGAGTCAACGAGAAACGGAGCTGAAGTTGCATCGGAGAAGGCGGCGGGAGTGAAAGATGCCACCGCAGAGAAAGCCGTAGAAGTGAAAGATACTACTGCGGACAAGACAAAGGAAACCACGGATTACACGGCGGATAAAGCGAGAGAAGCTAAAGATAAGACGGCGGAGAAAATGGGTGAATATAAAGATTACACGGCGGAGAAGGCGAAAGAAGCTAAGGATACAACGGCAGAGAAAGCAAAGGAAATGGCGGATAAGGCGAAAGGAGCTAAAGATACGACGGCAGAGAAAGCAAAGGAAACGGCAGATTACACAGCGGATAAAGCTAGGGAAGCAAAAGATAAGACGGCGGAGAAAATGGGAGAATATAAAGACTATACGGCGGAGAAGGCGACAGAAGGGAAAGACGTAGGAGTGAGCAAGATCGGTGAACTGAAGGATAGTGCAGTGGACACGGCGAAGAGAGCTATGGGTTTCTTGTCAGGCAAGACAGAAGAAACCAAGCAAAAAGCTGTAGAGACCAAAGACACTGCCAAGGTATTATTGGCTTAGCTTTGCTTACATCCAAGAGTATATATATATATATATATATATATATATATAGTCATGTGATTAATCAGTTATGTACTTACAATCGTTTGTTGTTTAATCAATAGGAAAAAATGGACGAGGCAGGAGAAGAAGCTAGGAGGAAAATGGAAGATATGAGACTTGAAGGCAAAGAACTCAAAGACGACGCTGGCCAAACGGGCCACGAAAAGACCGAGTCTGCCGCCGGAAAAGCACGTGAGATCAAAGATTCCACCACCGAGAGGTATAAATAAATTCAAAGTTGCAACAGTTGGATAATAGGGAATTTCAAATAATGAAGTTAAATGTGAAAAGGAGTATTGTAAATGTGATTTGTTTTGTAGAGGTGAAGAAGGGAAGGGGACGATAATGGGTGCGTTGGGGAACATGACGGGAGCGATAAAGAGTAAGCTGACTGGTACGACGCCGTCTGATGATGAGACTCGCGCGGCGGCGCGTGGAGAAGAAGAACAAGGCTTGGGGAAGACGACTGTGACCGTTGACGTGAAAGACACGAGGCCTGGACAAGTGGCGACGTCGCTGAAAACGTCTGATCAAATGACTGGTCAAACATTTAACGACGTTGGAGTGATGGATGAAGAGGCAAGTAAGGGAAAAGTCACCGTGGAAGAGAAAGGCAAGCTGTAATGTAATAAAAACACTGCGTTTTTTTAGGCTTTTGGCTTTTGTATAACGAAAGATTAGAAGTTTCTTTTTCTTTTGTCATAAGGCTTTTTCAATCTTGATTTGTAATAAAAAATATATATATATATATATATATATCCTCTGTTTTGCGCTTTTAAGGTCTACAGTTGTTTTGTTTCTCAGATGGTGAAATCAGTAGGACAGATTATCCGATTCTGTTGTATGGCTGATGATGCATTTGAGTTTCATCGTTAAGTAAAAGAACAGTTTACAATGACAGAATTTCTTGCTTGTATTTGCCTTAAACATGTACTTATTTTAAATCCTGATAAATTGGATGAAAAACAAAGGTTGCTTTCGAAAACCGGAATTGTACAACCGTAATCAACATTATTAGCTACTGAGTTTTCTCGGCATCAGAATTGTAGTAGATGTATATATATCCAATCAAAATATATGTTAAATGTGAATAATGGTACTTGGAATCGTGAAAGTACAACAAACAGTATATCACTCTGCAGATACGAAATTTTCGAGAGCTCAAGTTTTTGTCTTTCTATTAAACAGCTTGGGATGGTTCTGGCTTCAAGTTCTCATTGGCACAGGACGCGATTTTTAAAAATCACAATTTGCCCTCGCTCAATCACGGAACAGAACTAAACAGGCAAATCTCTCAGTAAGTCAAATTGCTTGCTTAAGAGAGGAGCTTTGGCTCGTACCTGGTTTGGATTCTGAGGATGATATGGCGACGTTCTCCATTTTAGCCTCGACAGCTTCTTGCTCCTCGTTCTCTCTCTTCTTTCTCTCTGTATCAAGCTTGGCTTCGGGTTTTTGGTCTTGAGGTGAGAGTGAAGGTTCTAGAGAACGAGGACCAGAGTTGATCCAGGGATGTAAAAGACACTGAGACGCAGTTGGTCGTTTCTCCGGGACGAAATCAAGAATCGAAACAAGAAAATCACTCAAGTCATTTGCATCTTGCTCACTGAACTCGTACTTCTCGGTAAGGACTTTGTTCATGGGCCAGAAACGCAGTCTTCTGATGTGTCGAAGATCACCATGCCTATTGAAGAAATCTCTGGAGTAGCGGCCTCCTAAAGCTATCTGCAAACACACAACAGAGTAAGAGTTGAAATTTAGGAGGCCTTAGTAGTTTAACAGCCTGCTAATGACTCTAATACCTTGCGTGGCATCATTCCGAGAAGCTCCATCATCAAAGCCAAGTGGTCCTGTTAGCCAGAAAATACCGAATTAGCTTCGCTACATAAATGTTAAAAGCAACAGCCCACTGCTACATAAATGTGATAGACTCAGAAAGCCAAATGCACTATTTATCTCCCAATGAAAGAGAAACAACAACAAACAATATCTGAGATAACCAAAAGGAAAGTGGAAGAAAACCAAAATAGTTTAGGGTTTGTTTTCGAGTCTCTAATCTCCCTAAAAGACCAAAGGCTCCCAATTATAGTGCCTATCAGTTAGATTCCCCAAAGTAACAGAAAATAAAGTGAAAAGAACTGAACGCTCATTTCCACCAAACACGAGAAGAGAACGCTAAAATATGTCGATACCATGCAGCAAAAAGACGGCAGAAACTTAGGCATACCTCATCTCTATCATAATTGTCTCCACTATGGGGATCGAAAAGTACATCTCCAGTGGCAAGCTCAAAACATATGCACGCAAAGGACCAGAGATCTGCCGATGTCGAATATTTAGATCCAAGGATTACTTCAGGACACCTATACTGTCTCGTTTGAATGTCGCTGGTGAACTGTTTGTATGTCCAACACGCATTACCAAAGTCAACAAGTTTACACTTGAGGTCAACAGATGCCACAAGGTGCCTTCTACTCGTTCGACTCCCTTTCTTACCGCCTTGCTTTACTTTCTCGCAGCCATCTAATCCATTAGTGGCAGAAGTAGAAGGACAGTCTTCTTCAATCGATTTCTCTGCAACACTCAGTTTTCCATTAATGGATGATCCCACTCCGTGAACTTTGTCAGAATCAACAATGCTCTTCTTCTCTGCACTTCCCTGAGCCGAAAGCTTTACCTTTCGATGTACGTCTTTCTTTTGACTCCTGACAAAATCTCCATTGGAGTCAACTGTCTTATCCTTATCAGTGGGGAGAACAAGAGGAGCTCCAGACTTCCTGGGATCTTTCGATGGATCAATCGTTGACGGTAACAAGACGTTTTCAGGCTTCAGATCAGTATGTATGATGGAGAGCTGTTTATGCAAGTAGTCTAATCCAACCAACATGTGATAACAAATCTCCTTAACCATGGCAATAGGCAAGCCACGATAGTCAGAATACTTTATGAGGGTTAACAGATTATCTCCCAAGTACTCAAAAACCATACATACATGCTGCCCATTCGGACCTGAGTGTTTGAAATGATCCAAAAGCTTCACAACACATTTGGTATCATCAGTATCTCCCTCTGCAATCTGTTGCAGTATGGTGATCTCATCCATGGCAGCTTCAGTATAGTGCTGAGCACTCTTTTGAACCTTCAAAGCCACATATCTCTGTGCATTCGACGAAAATCCGATAAAGAGTAAGAAATCACACAAACAATCAAAGCAACCAAATTAACATCCAGAGGATTTCATATAGCAGTCCAAACATCTTCAAAGACACCAAACAAACCAAATAAGAAGAATACATAACAAAAATTTCCTTTTGTTCACTAGATGAACAAGAACCTCTTAACTTACAGAAGATTGAGTGTCCCAGGAGAGCCAGACAGTGGAGAAATGGCCCCAGCCGAGTTTGCTCTGAACAACGTACCGACCGTTCTTGAAGGAGTCTCCGATCCTCACGGCGTGGTAACCGCCGCGCCGGTAATCCTCCGTCCCTTCGTCCTCCGACGTGTATTCACCACCGTCGCTGCTTCGCTTATCCACCTCCATATTCACCGATCCAGACGCAATGGGAGACAAAAACTATCTCTATCTCTACTCTAGGAAAATCCGACGACGATTGAATCCGATATTTTGGATCTCTCTCTCTCTAGATTTTATTTTCTTCTTTCTGGAAGCTTGTGCAGAGCATAGCTGCTTCTTCAAACTTTCATCTACCTTTACGATACGTCGCCGTTTTTTGAGCTCCAGCGACAAAGTTCCCTCTACCGGCGGCTAATGCGAAAAAATGATTGAGCAGATGCTGACGTCATTACTAATTATGTATCGGATAACAAAATTATGGGCTTGTCAAATGGGCTATAAAGTGTGGGCTAACGAAATTAAGTATATATACACGAAAATGGCTTTTAAGGTGTTGTGAACTCTCGTTGTCGTCTCTTATATAAAGAAATCGATTGAATTAGGGTTTCTAGTCTAGGGTTTCGGGAGCAGCCTGAGGAGGAAGAAGAGGAGCAGCAGTATCAGCAGCCATGGTTCTCAAGTAATCAAATCTCCCCATTTCTATTTTGATTTGTGCCTGCTGTTTCGCCTAATTGAGATCGCTTACTGCAATGATTCATGATTTCAATATCAGAAAGATCGATTTAGTGAATTGGGATACTATTTTTTTCAATCCGATTTTGTGATGTCTTTTACTTTCTCGATAGTTTGGTAGTCAAAATCTGGGTAATCTCCTGGGTTTCTATGCGAGGATGAGATTATGTTCTGCTGAAACTCGATCTGGTTCAGCACCCTCTTTCCCCGTTGTAGCATTTCGCCACCATTTAATCCATTTTCCTAGTTATTTCTGTGATGATTTATGAAAGCAATAAAACTTATTCGCGTGAGCTGTAGACCCATTATTAGTGGTCTTGATTTGGTGTTAAACGATTCATTTCTATCATGTTAGTCTGAGATATATCAATCCCAGTGATCATTTTTCTTGTTTATCGAGCTGCTTTGTCTCATTCTTCGATTTTCTTTGCGATGCAGGACGGAACTTTGTCGTTTCAGTGGACAGAAGATTTACCCAGGAAGGGGAATCAGATTCATCCGTTCTGATTCTCAGGTAGCTCTTTTCACAATATTGGGATTATTAAACTGATGTTTATAATTAGCAAACTTTGTAATCTTAGTCTCATAATTGTCTGTATTGTTTCCATGGTTCGTCAGGTTTTCTTGTTTGCCAACTCTAAGTGCAAAAGGTATTTCCACAACAAGTTGAAGCCGTCCAAGCTTACATGGACTGCCATGTACAGAAAGCAGCACAAGAAGGTAAATTATTGTGTTGTGGATTGAAAAGTTCCTGATTTTGCAATAGTTTTGTGAGTATCTATGATCCTGCTTTGGACTATGAGAGTTATCCTGACCAGTAAACTTTTTAAATTCTGTTCTTATTAGGACGCAGCACAGGAGGCTGTGAAGAAGAGAAGACGTGCCACCAAGAAGCCATACTCAAGGTCCATTGTTGGTGCTACCTTGGAAGTGATTCAGAAGAAGAGAGCTGAGAAGCCAGAAGTTCGTGATGCTGCAAGAGAAGCTAATCTGCGGTCAGTTTTTCTCTTTCCATTGATTTCTATTAGAATAACTCTTTGATTATCAAAAAGAGTGATTGCCTCAAGTGAATTGTGATGATCCTACAGTGAGATCAAGGAAAGAATCAAGAAGACCAAAGATGAGAAGAAGGCTAAGAAGGCAGAATTTGCTTCTAAGCAACAGAAGATTCAGGCAAAGGTCCCCAAGGCTGCTGCTGCGAAGGGTCCTAAGTTGGGAGGTGGTGGTGGCAAACGTTGAAGAGCCAAAGCCATCTCTCTCTTACTCTGTGTTTGCTGCTAGTCGTTGGTTACTTTTATTAGTTAATGATGATTTCAGAATATTCTGCAAAACGTAAACCTTGTTATTTGCTTTTGTTTTCTACTTTTTGCTACTCTTATAAACTTGGAGTTAAGAATTTTGCTGCTTATGAACTCTCTCCGTCTCTTCTGTTATATTAACTTTTAAGCTTTTTTCTCAAATCCCCAATAATGAGCTATTATGGTACATTAGAACGATTCACACAAGGAATGAGCTATGCATCATTGTTTAAGTTGCTGTGTGAGAAAAGAATACCTTGATTTTTAGTTTTTTTTATCACTAAAGTCAATTTATTTCAACAAGGTTTATCGTTATTGCTGCTCAATAACAAAAATAGTAAATCAACTCTTTCGGAATTTCTCACGGGTACATAACATAACATATCTCTTTAATGATTGTTGTTCATCCATGTTCTACACTCTACATGAACAACCTTCTATACAAAGGAAGCATGAAGTGAAGAAAGGGAATCCATCATTATTCTCTGCAGAAAGTAAAAATCCAATTTAGCTTCCAAAAATATAAATTTCATTTTTTTTTTGTGGAAATTTCGGTTTTATGGATTTTGACATTGGATTACGTCATTTTGTTATGATATCAATTTTATTTTTATATGTCACAATTTTACCGTTATAATATGGTATTAATTAATCAATGATTAAGCCATCTTTAAAGGGACACTAAAACACTAAATAAAGTGTAGTTTTTGCACGCAAAAAATCTCCGATAAGACACTAAAAATGACATCAAATATTATGTAATGAATAGTATTACACCAAATTTATGTAATAATATAATAATAGTTAGTAATGAAAATCATAATTATTTTGTGTCTTTTAATTTTAATTAATACACAATTGATTTCAAATAATAAAGAAAATCTTTAATGAAATATTAATTTTTAAAAGATCAGGTTTGCGTATGAAAAGGTACCAGCTAATGTCTAAAGGCCGGACTAGTTATCCTTCTTTATGTAGAAATGGAACAAATATCTTTAAGTAAATAAGAAGAAGAGACAAAATAAGAAGAAAAATAACTTTAACAAGAAAAACTATAATAATAATAATAACATTATTCTCTCTTGCACCTTACTTCAACTCTAATTTGGATCTCGATCTCAATCTCTAAAACTTCGAAAACAATGAACAATATATTGTTCTTCTTCTTCCTCGTCGTTTTTCTTCTATCTCCACCACAAATCCAATCCCAAACCATCCCAAGTAACATCAGCATTTTCATATTGGCCGGTCAAAGCAACATGGCGGGTCGAGGCGGAGTTTATAACGACACCGCCACAAACACCACCGTGTGGGACGGCGTAATTCCGCCGGAATGTCGATCAAACCCTTCGATCCTCCGTCTCACGGCCAAGCTCGAGTGGGAAGTAGCTAAAGAGCCACTCCACGTTGACATTGACGTTAACAAGACCAATGGTGTTGGACCAGGGATGTCATTTGCAAACCGGGTAGTTAACCGGTTTGGTCAGGTGGGTTTGGTTCCTTGTTCTATAGGTGGGACTAAACTAAGCCAATGGCAAAAGGGTAAGTTTTTGTACGGGGAGATGATTCGGAGGGCGAAAGCTGCGGCAGTGGCTAGTGGCGGCGGCTCGTACCGGGCGGTTTTGTGGTATCAGGGTGAGTCGGATACGGTGGATATGGTAGATGCTTCGGTTTATAAGAAGAGACTAGTAAAGCTTTTCAATGATCTGCGAAGTGATTTACATCAGCCAAATCTTCCTATTATCCAGGTACGTTGCATAAAACTAATGTCAGTTCAGCTCTGCTTAGTAATTAACCCGCAAAATATCAAAATAATTATAAGGTTTTCCTTGTATTATATTTTTGTGGAATGTCGATTTATACTTAGCGAGTCCGTAAGTTTAGAGACCATTATAAACTGGCATTCCACTATTTTATTAATTGGTAATATATTGGAATAGTTAAAATTTGGAAAGTAAAAGAAAAAAATAATTAAAGAATCATCAAGTGAGAAAATTTGCGAAATGACGGCTTTGAAGTTATTTTATCCATTTCACAAATATTTTTCTTATCACAAATCATTGTCCTAATCCAGGCTGTAGTAAAACATTGTACCAATCCAGCTGTAGGTTGTATTGTTTTCAACTTGACTTTTGGGTCTTTGCCCAAAACTACAGAATAGACAATGAGAATAGATTCGTCTAATGTGTTTTTTTTTTTTTTTTGTTATTTTGTTGTTTTGGACCTAAACAACAAGAAAAGGTGGCTCTAGCAACAGGCGCAGGACCATATCTTGACGCAGTGAGAAAAGCTCAGTTGAAGACTGAGCTTGAGAACGTGCATTGTGTTGACGCAATGGGCCTATCTCTTGAACCGGACCGTTTGCATCTGACCACATCCTCTCAGGTGCGGCTCGGTCAGATGATGGCTGATGCTTTCATAGCCATTCCCAATTCAGCCCAACCACTACTCTATTGCTTTTCTGTCCTTGTTCTGTTTCCGCTATTTTTCTTATAATATTGTTGGACCCTACCTTACCATTTTTGGAGTACATTTTTTTTTTTCTTTTTTAGATTCGTCATGATATTTGGTTCAACTTACTATAGAAAATCTTGAAGTTTTGGTCACTTTAATTACTTTTTTTGTTTAAATGAAATTTATCTTTATTTCAAAATGACATCATTTTCTCGTTTAGTGTTTGAGAATCCAAATACTAGTATCTGGAACCAATTTACAAAATATGTGATTTAATTATCTATACATGGATTGATCATTGATGGATCTAAGAATCTAGGATATCCTATTTTATTTTTAAAGTGAATCATAGCTTCAAAAACAAGATACCTTGTCCACTCGTAAACAGCATTATTGTCTGAGAAAAAAAAAGGATAATGTAGGTTATACACAAAATGAAAAACTATTATATTCACATCTTAAACATATTTCGCTTCCGTAGCTCTTTATCTTGACTTATTATTCATTTTGTATTATACATCTGTATTTTCAAATAATTTATTTTATCTTTTTGGATTGTTCAAGCATTTGGATTATTGTATAAGCTCGATTGAATTATTCGATTCAATCCTATGCCTTACCACAAAAAAAAACACCAGAGAAATAATTAGAAGAAACCATACACAGAATACTTGTAATTTCAATATAATCTTGGTTGGATAGAGTCATACAGATAATCTTGGTCATCCAACCTATAAACATGGGAATACAAAAAGGGTTCTCTCACCTAAAATATGTAACAAAATGAGTATGAAGTAAAAATAAAACAAAAGAAAAACTCGATGAAATGCACAACAATAAAATGAAATTTACCGTGTCGTCGACACGATGTACCCTAATTTCGGGAAATATCAAAAAAAACGACGACAAAAGTACTAAGAAAATTAACATCAGTCATCATTACCTTCAAACAATCAAAAGGTTGTTGGTGTGACCTTTGTTCTTCAAGCTTGTTTCACAAAAGCCTTCTTTCTGTAATCTTTCAAATCACCAATAGGGTTTATGAAGACCGAATCAACACATAGCCCGCCTTTCGAGTGCGTGCAGTCAATCTGTTTCATGGACCATTGGATCTCAGTCGTTGGTTCTGAACCAGTCACTATGAATTCTCCGACCCTATACTCGATCCAGCAACCGCGCTTGTGTTGCCCGAGTGCTTCTTCTCTCTCAACATCCTCCAAGTAATATTCACATGATGCTGCTTGACCATCAGAAGTCGAGAGCGAAAATGTTACAGGCTTTACATCCCAACCGTGAGTGTGATCGAAGTGGCACACGCGTCTCCCCAGCCTTTTCGTGAATCTCCCTAGATGGATTCTGAAGGATAGAGAGTATATACCAGGTGGGAGATGGAATCTTACTGTTCCATCAACTTCGAACCACCAAATCTGCTGCAGGTAGGCTACAACATGGAATCTGTTCAAGGGAATATTCAAAAAGGATTTTACTTTTTGTTCCACAAACATAATTAAATATGAAAGATAAATTGATAAATGCATTGTTTTTATCAAGCATTAGTAAAATCTTAATGACGAGCTAAGCTAAGCACCTGTCTCATGCTTTAATGCGTAAGGCCATCTCACACAAAACCTGATGTTAATTAACATGCTCACCAGACTGATTTAGTTTATGTCACTAGCCTAACCATTTCATAGGTCGAGATGAATCATCACATAACAGCACCTCAAATCCACAATCATAAAGAGTAGGCAAGAACACCTATTTCTCTATATCCACTATTCATCAAGACTCAAAAGCAGAGTCACCCCCTCGCAAACTAAGAGTGGTGAAATGATTATGTCACTAGCCTAACCATTTCGCAAAACCAGAAGAATCATCACTAGAGTAGCACAACAATCATAGTAATTAGGCAAGAACATCCATTGTCTGTATTAGCTATTCATTAAAACTCAAAAGCAGAGTCAAACAATAATCCTAACACAAACTTTTCAAGTCTTAATTGATGTGCTTAAGAACTAATTGTTAAAGAAAGAACTGAGATACCAAGGATCAACAGCTCATGAAATTTAGCTCAAATGACATTATATCACAAAACAATTATTGTGCGATAATCTTGACATGTACTTGTTTGATCTTCCAAAAGTTCTATAGCGAATTTGCGATTCAATAAGCTTTTGTGTACCTAGATTCTTCCGTTGGCATCCAGTTCCAATATCTACGGTCTTCAATCCCAGTTATAACCATTCTTCTGGCCGAAATTGCCATACAAACCCGTCCTGTAACTTTCTCAATCCATAGTTCCTGGAAAAACACAGAGTTCATATCATCAATTTGAAACTGTCTTCAGAGAAAATTCTAAGAAATCATGGAAACGAAACCAAAACTCAAAAAGCCGAAATTAAACCACCAGAGCAAAACCCTAATTCCCAAATCCAATACATCGAGAGCGCACAAAGGAAAAAATCGAACTCCCAACAATACCTTGTTATCATCGTCAAAAGGGATTGGACGAGAGAGCAGAGCGAAAATATCTTTCTTCGAGAGACCATGATACCTCTCCGGCGGCAATAAATCAAGCAGATCCTGGTAATTCGGCGGGAGCTTCTTCTCCCACACAGAATCCGACGAAGCCGCGCCGCGAAATGAACGATTCAGGCCAGCCAGATTGCAAATCTCCGGCGGCGTCAGGTACATAAAGACGGAGGCGACGCAGCTCTCCGGTATATCGCCGAGGCTAGGTCCCATAGCCAAACCATTCGTCCCGTCGTTGAGATTCGACAAGGACGAACCCATACCTCTCTCTCTCTCTCTATTCAAACCTTGCTCGTCCTAATAGTTGACCCAACTACACAACACAACACAGCTCCCTACGGTATATCGCAAAACGCAATCGCTTATACGCGTTGAAAGGATAATCGATGACGATCAAGAGCCATGGCGGCGAGACAATACTCTTTATGAAGATTCCTATAAATGTATTGCTCTCTCCGCCTCTCTTTCTATCTCACTGGTGATTTTCTCGGAAAAATCTTTGGACAAGCCGAGAAACGGACATAGTGAGGGAAAGGTATTAAAGGGATTATAGAAAAAATAAAAATAAAAAAAGAGCGGAAAACGGTGACGTGGGAAAGCTAAGATCAGCGAAAGGTACTGTTGCCACGTGGCGGCGCCGAACAATCGTGAAAAGTCCGTTCATTTGGGCTCTGATTGGTAACCTGCAGAATGGTAGAATTGCGTTTTTAAACACAATTCCGCAGATTTTTTGCCAATCAACAAAAATCCGCGTAATGAAAAAAAACATACAAAAATGCAGACTGCGTTTTTGCCTAACAAAAATACAAAGGAAAAGTCATTCCATAGAAAAACGACTTATAAGTCGATTAATCTATTCCGCAAAATTTTTTCCGCAATTCCGCCATTCCAAAAAATTACCAATCAAACCCTTGGTGTAAAGCATTTGGACGGAAGAGGAATGTAATTTATTTATATCTGTCCATTAAAAAAATTCTTCCAAAGCAAAATATGTATTCTTTCTTTCTTTAGTTTTTGTATGATACGTGTAATTGGATTGGCGTAAGTTTTATTTTGTTACAATCAAAACTGGTTTCACAAAACACTTTTACATTTTTCTTCGGTCAATTCGGTAATTCAAAAAAAAAGTTTTATATTTGATTAATTGAATTTCGATTACAAATGTTTGAACTGAGTACAATATTAATGAGCTTTCAATCCCTCAAGAAAGTATTCATTCTCTCTATAGTAATCAAGCTCTTTATTTACAGTACATTAAGAAAGAGCTTAGGGTTCTATCCCTCTAATCTCCATCGCCTCTTGTTGTTGGGCCTAATTGTCAATGGGCTGCGTCACCAGATCGAACCCACTTCAGTCGAGATTTTCATAAACCAGAATTAATTGGACCAATTTCGGTTTAAATCAGTCTGAACCGGGTAATGGAACGTACCACTAACAATCACTCGTCTGATTAACTAGAACATAAACCATTCAAAAAAAAAAAAATAATAAACAGTTTTTACAAGTTTCTTCCCATTTTTTTTTTGTTAACAGCCTCTTCTCCTATATCGAACTGGTTAGCTATGCCAGTGGAGAGGAGTTTACATATATCATATCTCCTGGGTAGACTCTAACGCTGTGTGCTAATGTGTCCGCCGCTGTATTCTTTGCTCGTGGTATATGGTTCAATGTAAAATATTGGAACTTCTCCCTGCATTTCTGGATTTCTTTTAACTGTAAGGTAAATGCTGGTCATTCCTCGGGTGCCGACACCATCTTCACCACATCAAAACAATATGTTGCAAACACCACTTTTCTTCCCATTTTTTAAACAAATTTAATAATCTACAGCTAAATTCATCACACTGTGACTTCTTTAAAATTGTTTCTCCATCTACAGCTTGTTCTCATTAATGAACTTCATTTTGATGGTAAAATCCACAATTAAAAAAAAAGGTTTTGTAAGTGATATCTCCAATGCAAAAAATTAGTAATTGTTTTTCTTAGTTGTCCTTGTAAGAAATGATTAATCACTTGATTGTTGTTTTATCATTCATATATAATTTAGGATTATGATAAGTACTTTGTATTTTTCTTATTTTGTGTGTAGCATCGGTTAAAAGCTAATTATATGAAAGATGAAAGATCTAACTAGTATTCAGTAAAAAAAGATAAAATATTCAAATTCTTACCAACAAACAATCGAATATGCTAACTAGCAGTATCAAATTTGTATTCATGTCTTTAATATCATTCAAGATTCCATCTCATTTTGATGTGAAATTGCTAATATCTTCCGAGCTTTTAATTAATTCAATTTTAATTTATGTGGTAACTATTATTTTCTTAGCTGTTTACATGCAAGCTAGATATTCAGATATTTTCAATGAATTAATTATCTCATGTAGAGTCCTATTCAGTTTTGATATCTATTTAACTAGTGTGATTAATGTGGGGGTTGAGATAAACATAAACGTATAGACTGAGACCGTTTGATGTTATCAGAATTTACAACGAGTTGTTGTAAAGTTTGGGAGCATCGTTATCAGTTATCACTCCGACATGGGATCGTTTTGATGGGAAAGTTCGGGAAAAAATAAAATCAAAGACAAGTCAAAGGAAAAAACATCAATGATCTCATTGATAAAATCATAACTCATGATCGAGCGTGGATGTCTAACTTTCAGTAGAATTGTTGGTCCCACAATGTTTAGCATGCAAAACCAATTAAGATTAATTGAATACCCACCATATACATTAAGTGCATCTAAAAAGAATTGATGCAAAACAATTAGACAGTACAGTATTTAGGTGATGTACAGCGAATAGTTCCTTTCAATTTTTCGGGTTGAATTCCATAATATATAGATTTTCTTTTGTTGTATACATTACCAATCAAATGAAATTTGTAGCAAATTATCGGTAATCCATTTTCCATAACATATGGTTTAGTTACTTGCAAATGCAACACGCATATTTGGGATCACGATTATGTGCAAATTTTTCAAAGAAAAAATAAACATAAAATCTAACTGAAAAACTATTGGATTAACGACGATTTTCACTAATAAAAGTTTGTTATGTTTTTCTGATTTGTCTTGCCCAAGTATTTTTATTTTTCTGATGGATATTTTGTTTCTTTTTTCTAGAAAATATGTATTTAATGAAATATAATATATATGATGACAAAACACTATCAATCACCACTTTTGTCCTCGCTGATTTTCCCTACTTAATATAATTGCAGACTACAACAGAGTGAAAAGAAATCGGTTGCACCCTTTTTTGACCCAAAAAACAAAAAGAGGAAAAACTGATTATAGAGTAGAAATGACTGTAGGAGGGAAGAGAACCAACAAAAAATATTAAATATTTAGGTAATCACTTTTAAAAAAAATGTTTAAGTATCAATCAGTAAAAAGAATATTGTTTAAAAATACTTATGAGAAAATAAAAATAAAATAGATTTTAAGTTTTTACACTCCAAAAATATGTATTTCTTTCTTTTATTTTATTTTCTGTATTGATACGTGTAATTGGGTTGTCGTAAATTTTATTTTGTTACCATTAAAACTGGTTTCACAAACACTTTTACATTTTCATTCACAATCACTCGTCTGATTAAACTAGAAAATAAACAGTTTTGAAAGAGACAAAAAAAATTAGTAAAGAAATAGTTTTTACAAGTTTATTCCCATTTTTTAAACGAAATTACAATGGTATAACCCAGGGCTACTAAATTCATCGGACAGTGACTTTTTAAAAATTGTTTTTCCATTTACAGCTTGTTCTCATTTTTTTTCCACAATGAAAAACTCAGGTAAAATCGTTTAAAGAATGTTTTTGTGGATAAGTGGAAATTTTTTTTTTCTGTAGATGGATAAATGAAAAATTTTCCGAAAAAAATTCTGAGATTATATCCACTTTAAGAAACTATATTTTTTTCCATCACTTGAAAAATATCTGAGTGGATAGTCTTGCAAAAAGAATTACAATGATGTTTTGGCCCGTTAAAAAACTGGTTCGAAAACCATTTTCAACTGGCTTGGTATGAATGATTTGGGAGAAAATATAGCCTCTTGCTCGAACTCCTCTTGCAAGACTATCCACTCAGACATTTGAATTTCTGGGGATATGGGAGAGAGTGAAATCCAAGAAGCTTTCCTGGAGGATGCAGAAGGCTTCCAACTCTGATAAGAATAATGGACAATCTGATAGTGATTCAGACATGTTTACCAGATCCATGCAATCGGATTGAAGGTGTACGGATAAAAATTTTCTATCTTTCACGCAAGACATAGTCCATAAAAGACTCCCAAATTCGGCATGAAGGGCCGATAGGCTTCTCCGACAGCCCTGAAGGCCAAAAGTCTCACGACCCCTCTCCTCCGTCATACTCCACCCGAACCCACTAACCACGCCGTTGCCTATGGAAGATGCATCAACCTGACAAATCGGGAACCTCTGGGCATCGGGTAGAGAAATCAGGAGCAAAGGAGTGAGCGAAGGCTCGTCTAATCCGTCCTCTTCTTCTTCCTGTTGGTTTGCAATCTTCCAACTTCCTGCTTTAACCTTGGCGTGGATCAAAGTATCTACTGAGAAATTTCTTTCTCGTTGAAAATCTTATCCCCGCGCTTTCCAAATATACCACAAGATCCAAGGATAAATATCCTTTTGAGGATCTGTCATGTCTAACTCTTTCGTTTTCTAAAAGAGAAAGCTCATATTTTGGTAAATAGAGGTACTTGCGAAGAGACCCGGAAGGGACGAAAAATCCGATAACAACCAGACTTGTAAAGCCGGGGGACATAAAAACAAAAGATGGTTAATAGATTCTTCAGGATTCCCACAACAAGGACAGCTCTTATCCGTTCCCATATGCCTATAGGTTAGGTTTTGGCAAATAACAATACATCCTGATAAAGCTTGCCACATAAAATGCTTCATTTTTCCAGGCGTCCGTACTTTCCAAACGTAGCTTTGAAGGACTGTGATACTCGGTTTCTCATGACATCCAAATTATGTTCAAGTTTTGTTTTACTAGTCAGGTCATATCCGGATTTAACCATGTATATTCCTGATTTAGTATAGTTCCACGTAAATCCATCAAGGATACGGTTCCTACTAGGTCTCAATCCAAGGATAAAAGAGACATCCTCAGGTTGGAAAAATTCTCTTAGAAGAGGCTAATTCCATTGCTTCGTATCTTGACGGATAAAGGAGTAAACTAACATGCATGGGTCTTGAAGTCTGATCTGGGGGTTACTCTTGGTGGACGGGCCCTAGCGTCGGGAATCCAAGGCTCACTCCATGCCCTCTTATTTAGTCTCGACCCTATCGTCTTCCTTAGTCCTATTTTGAGATACGGTTTTGTGGCCAACATACTCCTCCATCCATAGGATGGTGAGTAGACATTTTGATACGCTAACCGATTTTCGATAATATCTTCCTCTTAGCACCCGAGCCAGAAGAGATGAAGGGTATTGAATGAGTCTTGCAAGGCTAGATTAAAATCATTTAGATCTCTAAATGCAAGGCTTCCCATGTCTTGTGGAATACAAATCTTATCCCAGGCAATCCAGTGGATCCCAGTGCTAGATTGTTTTGAACTCCACCAAAAATTGGCAATGGCGCTCCGAAGTTTGTTTGTAACCCTTTTAAGAAGGAGAAAACAAGACATGACGTAAGTGTGGACGGCTTGAACCACTGATTTTATCTGAATCTCTTTTGCACCCTTAGAAAAAAGCCTTGCAGACCAATTATTAACACAATTACTTAGGCGTTCATGAACAAAAGAGAAGACCTTCTTCTTTGATCCACAGATTTGCTCAGGTAGGCCCAAATACATGCCCATACCGCCTTCTATAGAAATACCTATGGTATTTTTAATACTTCGTTTGAGATCCGGGTCTACTCTATTCCCAAACATGATGGATGATTTTCCTAGATTCAGTTATTGACCCGACGCCATTCCATAAGTGTTTATAATTCGAAGAATCTCCGCTCCTTGTTGGATATCCGCTTTAAAGGAAAAACAAGCTATCATCAGCAAAAAGAATGTGGGAAACTGGGGGACTTGCTTGAGCTATTTTCAGGCCAGAGATTCACTCCTCTTCCTATGCTTCTTTGAGGAGCGAAAGAAGGCTTTCTGTGCACAGAATAAAGAAGAAAGAAGAGAGGGGGTCTCCTTACCTCAAGCCCCTTGACGGTTTGATGTTACCTTGGTTCTCCATTAATAAGGACTTGGTATGAAACTGATGAGATGCAAAACATCAGTAAACTGACTCATCTCGATGAATATCCTAACTTGGTTAGGAGAACTTCAATGAAACTTCATTCAACTCGATCATATGCTTTGCTCATATCTGTCTTGATAGCCATAAAATTTTCTCTACAATTTGTGTTGGTTCAGAATGCGTGGAAATTTTCTTGTGCTAAAAGAATATTATCTGTAATAAGTCGTCTAGCTATGAAGGCTGATTGTGTTTACGAAATGATGTTTGGCAGTGTCTTTTTAAGTCGTTTGCATAAAAGCTTAGAGATGATCTTGTAACTCATGTTACACAAGCTGATTGGCCGAAATTCCCTCATTGCTCTGGTTAAATATAGGATCAAAAGTTCCAGAAAAAGTTTTTAACCTGTTTAACAATATCTTGGCGAATAAATAAGCTTTCTGGTCTCCTCCTACCTCCCCGTTTTTCATGATTTCTGGTAATCTCATTAAAATCTCCTATCATAAACCAGGCTTCTTTTCTGGTAGTGCTCATGCTTGTTAGGCGTTCCCAAACCTTTTCTCGATTTTATGCAACCGGATCACTATAGACGAAAGTCATAAAATTTTTATGTCTGTCTAGACTTGATTCAACAACAATCAAGTGCTCATCAGAATAGATAATAGAGATTGTAGGTTCATCTATATAAAAAGCGCTAAACCACCACTTCGATCTCTCGGTTCAACAGTGAAAACATGATCATATCCAAAATGAACTTGAATATCTTGCAGAAGATAACGATTATTTTTGATCTCCGACAAAAATAAAAACCTCGGTAAAGATTAAATCTTCCAACTCAAATCAATCATTGAATGGGTAAAACCCACCCAAAAAAAAAACAAGGAGAGAGTTGTTGTTCATCACAACATATTTGCCTTCTCCCTTATTGTTCCAAGAGGGTCTTTGTTCATATGTGCATATCCTCAAGGAAATCAGACAACCTATATAGACAGAATAACACTCCAGATATAAGTTGAAAAGTGATTGACAGAAGAAACTGACCGGTGGACAATTTGAAGGCACCAATACCTTATATCTTTTGCTATCACAGTTTGCCCATCTTCTGCATCCAGATGCCGCAGAACCACTTCCTCCAAACGACCATCATGATATGCATGCTGCAATCACACACAACCCCACTTTTGAGTTTTATAGGTGCACCCATACAAATGAACACCATTAAATATATATTTCAAGGGCCAAATAGTCAAATTATAATCCACCTAGACGACAAAGGCTACTACGATTTCCCAGTACCATATTATAGATATATATATGACCTAAGACTCTCACTCTAATAATATGGGTAGCTAATAGCTATCCTCATTGGAAGAGTCCTCAGATTCTATATCCATGTGCATTAGTAACATCATCATATCCGTTGTAGTCAGTTCATCATCGCCTGTATCTTCAAATCCAATAGGACCATATTCGCCTTCTAAGATTATGTTCCCGATCATATTAACAAGTGTATCCACGTCTGAGATGTTCGATCCAGAGGGACGTGGGCGCCTTGGAGGTGACCTATGGTATTTCCATACATATGACCCTGGCTTCACAGTGTGTTGGACCACAACAACATCCAATAAGGACTAATCAAACTTTCTAAGGACTTGGCGGAAAATTCTGCAAACCCACCCTTCCTTAGTTCACATCTATCTAGCCTATGATACTTCACTACTATTGATAATATATCACATTAATTCCCTACGCTTCCTTCCATAAAGACATGAAAGTTTTAGATGAATCCTCTATGTAAACTATGCGTAGACTCTTGGATTAATATAAAGCTTCAAGGCTACGATTATCAGGACACATTTTATCATTTTATAGATTTAGAACATCTGGAGACAAGTAAAGCTCAGATATAGACAATATGAAAGGAAATGTGAAACAGCAATGTTGTATCAACCTAGAGTTTTCAACAAGACGTTATTTATATGGTTCAAAATTGCTTTCAAACGGATACCAGAAAGTTTTTGCAAATGAAATCAAGGCAGCAAATACAGAACAACGAAACTTGTTTTCGACGTAAATTTTAAGCAGTCGTTTTCAATGAATACAAAAAAGAATAGAACTGACACATGTCAACTTAAACTATTACATCTCCGAATTCATTTCAATCAAAAGCTCTGCAAACATACTACGAAACAAAACTACTCCAAACAGCAATATTTTTTATTCACCCCTAAATTGAGAACGTTTGCCTATCAGTAAAAAACTGCATATGCATATTAAATTATATAATCTTGAACGTGCATGATTTAATTAGAGTTTCAAACATGAATGCATAGATTTACCTTGTAAAAGCAACTAGTCCCAAACGGACAATTCCCATCTCCGAAATTGAAGTGCTTACAATCAATTGACCTGGTAGACAAAGAGCATATATTGTATTCATATATACAAAGAAACATTCATAAAATGACTTGTTAAGCAAAGAGATTTTCTTCTTTTGCAATTAATCATGATGAACATAATTGAAAAAGAAAAAAATACCACCAGAAAGTAAAACCTTGTCCGTTATTAGTTGAGATAAGGAATGTTCAGAAAAGATATGATTTTACCTGAGTTTTTCCCTATAGTTGTTTATAATTTCTTTTTTCTCTTCTGGAGCTGAAAACCAGATTACACTAGGAACAACAAAATATGATAACTTGCGGCATATGGGACAAGCCCTCAGTGTGCTATTGACATCCATTCCAGTGGAAGGAGAACTGCTACGCCAATTCCTGATACATGCTATGCAGAAAGCATGATCACATTCAGTGAGTAGCCCAAACTTCCGTTCAGAAGGAGTTGGCTTAGACAATACACGTTCCAAACAGACACAACACTCGATCTCTTGGCTAAGTTTTAATGCTTCAAGCTGCTTATGCTTTTTTTCACACACCCTCTTGTGCTCGTCTCTCTCCTCAAGTCTGAAAGGATGCAAGCAATGTTTCCGACAAGTTGGGCAAATATTTCCATGGATGTGAGGGCATTCATCACCACGTGGGCAATCACCAGCAGCAGCATATGAGCAAATGGGTTGTTCTTCTGGTTTGGTTGTACCAGGGTTAAATGTGCTGACCTCGTCTAAGGAATCCTGGTGAAGAGAATCCAAATTCCACGCTGGTTTTAAACATGATGAGGAAACTGAGCTCAAAGCAAGAAGGTTGGAAGCAGAAGCAGGAGGTGATCGAGGCACGCCCGAGGAAGATGAAGCAGATGGATGAGGCCGAGAAGCTTTGACATGTTCGTACCTGCATCGGCTTCCATAAGAGCAGATTCCTTTCTGGTAGTACGTGCAAATCTGTGAAAGGATATTCGTTTCTTAGAGGACATTTAGAGTAGAAACGAATTTCAAGTTGATAAAATGTTGGTTCCCATATCTAAAGAACAAGAAAGATTAAAGCTTACATTGTTTGTAGGATCCTTCCAGTCATGTGAGAATTCACAGTTTTCCCCTTTCAAGCATGCACCATGAGCAAAGAATTTACAAAGGATTCTATAAGAGACAAAACAACAAAAAAGTGAGAAAAAACACAATGTTGGAAAAAAAATAATCAGCATCAAGAAAACAAACATCCAGAAAGATGAAACTATTTTGGCTAGGAAATTCTGACACATGAAAAATGTCATGATAAATTTCTTAGTCCAAACATTGTCCCTATATATGAATACATATATATATAAAAAATTATAAGAGCCCATCTCAAAGAAAGAAAGAAGAAGGTTCATAAGTAGAGACGGATTATCCCAAAATCATAACTTGTATTAATTAGCAATGAAAAGAAGTAAGTAAAAGGCGATGTGATGCATATTGAGAAGGGAGAGAGAAAGAACAATATCGAAAACAAATATGAAAAGGGTAAAGAACGGGCACCTCTTCGACATCGAGGATCGATAGATTCGTTGGGGAATCACCTGAAAAAAAGGCAAATTACAAACAAAAAAAAGGAGAAGAATATGTCTTATTAAGGTTTCGGATTTCGCGGCTGAGAGTCGCACCGGAAAGCAGGAGATCTTCTTCTTAATTAATTTATTAAGTTTATTAATTTATCGAGTATTAATTTATAGAGTTTTTAACCGAGGGAAAGGAGTCGAATTAGGGAACTTGTAGGAGAGGGCAAAGGGAGGGCAAAGGGAGGGAGTGTATACGCAAATAGTTTTCCGGATAACATGAGCTTTTGGTGGAAATGCAAACCATGGGGGAGATGGGGTTAAGTATCGTAGCAGGTTATCCAAATCCAAAAACCCAAAGAAGTATCCCCTTAGAATATTAACTAGATAAAATTTTCTAACCTGTGGTTAAAAAATCAAGGGCTAGACGATTAATCAGGCCCAAATACAGGCCCAACTGTAATGGATTGCACGCAGATTTCGGTTAGGGCCCCAAACTAGGATTAATATTCAAAGTTGAGAGATGAAGACCCCTATTTATAGTACAGCTTCCCCTTCTCAATTATCCAAGTTTGTCGATGTGGGACAAACCTAAAAACAAATTTTTTATTGGTATGGAAATGGACGTTGCTCGAAATGTCATTTTGTCTTGCCTAAGTATTTTTATTTTTCTGATGGATTTTTATCTTCTTTTTTTCTAGAAAATATGTATTTAGTGAAATATAATATATATGATGACAAAACATGATCAACCACCTCTTTATCCTCTCACTGATTTTCCCTACTTTAATACAATTGCAGACCACAACAAAGCCTTCATTTCTCTATGATAAAGTGAAAAGAAATCGGTTGCACCCTTTTTTGACCCAAAAAAAAAAGAGGAAAAACTGATTATAGAGTAGAAATGACTGCAGGAGAGAAGAGAACCAACAAAAAATCTTAAATGTTTAGGTAATCACTTTTTTCTTTAAATGTTAAAGTATCAATCAGCAGAAAGAACGTTGTTTACAAATACTTTGAGAAAATACAAATAAAATAGATTTTTCATTTCTTTACACTCCTCTCGCTTGAAACCACCTTTGAAGTTAGTCACTAGTAAAAGGTAGAATTCTTAAGCAAAAAGAAATGGAGAATGTAATAGCTTATTCGAATATTGCTAGACATTGTATACTGTTGATCGTAGCTTAAAGTTCAAGGTAACCAAATATAACGAAGAAAAAAGGGAATCACTAGGGACGTCAAATCTCCCAAGTACAAAAACCAAAAGTCTCGGAGATTAATATACTCACTCCGGCATTGGATCGATAGGAAAAAAATAACAAGTGTATTCCTCGAACAAATTTATTAATCCTCTAGCTCGATGATCTTGACGACAGATGCATCACCAACTTTCTGACACACAACTACTCTGTCATGCGACTTGATCACTCCAGCTTGCTTCCCATGGTCTAGAGCAACCTTCAGGACTGACTCGTTCGTCGCACTTGTTGATTCCGCCTGCAACAACATCATCACAGTTTTTACATATGTTACAAGTTGAACCCCCAAAAGTTACAATCATGAAACTCTTAAAAGACTTGTTTGAGCCTTTGACACGGCTATTGCCTCAACCAAGACATCAAACTCCGAGATGTCTTGAAAAGTGATATAAGTGTACCAAATTTGAGACTGTTTGCTTCTCTAATAGAGAGGAAGAGATAATATGCATAAGATAAAAAAAACAAAAAAAAGATAACAAGACTTACAGGGTGACGAGGGTCAGCAAGCATGGGGAAGAGGCCTCTGACAATGAGTGACTGCCTCGCCTGATAAGAGTCACACGGGTTAATAACTCAATAAATATGTGAGTATGGTATAATGATTATGTCCAACATTGATGACATGATATAAAGATGCTATGACATGGCAGTAGTTTCTAAACTTGAGAGAGCACGAGAACCAGGGGGGAAACATACCTCAAATGCCCCACTAAAGCTCCATTTTAGCTGATTTGTCTTAACCCGGGGAATGACAACAGAAATAACCGGCATTGTTGGCCTGTATTTGGCAATCAACCTGCACGGAGATTAAAGGAATAGCGTTTCATGAGGAAAATTTGAATAGAGTAAATGAAAGAAAAAAAACAGTTTAACGCAGAACGTATGCTATGAACCTGGCTGCTCTTCCAGAAGATGTGAAGCATATAATAACGGATGCCTTAACCTTGATGGCTGCCCGTACCTGATCAACCGTGAATTAAACTAGATTAGAAATTGTAATGGCGATTTGCGTCTTGATAACCAGAAAAAATCTAATCCTTTCTTATGTATCTGCAACACAGAAGATAGACTTACAGCTGAAGAAGCAATGGATTCCAAGTGAGTCATCGGTTCCCCAACATACTTGACAGTCTTCTTGAAGTACAAATCTTGATTGAAAACCTTCTCTGCCTAAGAACAGGTAAAGAAACTGTGTAAATGACAAGTAAAAATTTGGTTCCAAATAGTCGCAAGATGCATTGGATTTAGAGACGCAAGCAACGACATGATAGTACAGAAATATAATATAAAGCCTACCTCAGCACAGATCCTACCAACGGTGGATATTGTCTCAACAGGGTACAATCCGCGAAGGGTCTCAGCACCAAGAAGAATTGCATCACTTCCTGCAGGAAGTAAAATGGAAAAAGAAAGCCCAAGTTATGACAAGAGCTATGATCCAGACATAGGTTTTCCCACCATCATTTCATAAACCGAACCAAGCAGATTCTGCTATAAATGTTAGAAGCACCACAAAAGAAGCATATTCAAGGATTCATATACCATCTAAAACAGCATTAGCAACATCTGTTGCCTCTGCACGAGTTGGTCGCAAGTTGTCAGTCATACTGTCAACAACACGGGTAAGAACGGCTGGCTTTCCAGCCATGTTGCACTTGTAAAGGGCCGCCTTTTGAAACAAAAACACCTGCACCAAAACCCAACCAAGGTAATTAAAAAAAGAGTGTAATCCCGCATAAATCAATTTGAATGATCAACGAACATACCTTTTCCGGGGGTAGATCTATACCCAAATTCCCACGAGAAAGAATAATTCCATCAGCTTCTTGTAGAATGTCATCAAAGTGGGTTAGTCCCTACAAAATAAATAAAATACAGCAGCTTCATCATCAGCGAAAAAGAAAGATAAGTTATAGACACATAATAAATCAAAACAATGCACATACCTCTACGTTCTCAATCTTTGCAAATATTTGTGTTTGAGAGAGGTCACCCAACTTTTTAAGCATTTCACGGGTCTGTGTTATGAAACAACAATTGGTTATTACAAAGAAGGACGACAAAACAACCGAAGAGAAGCACACAAATACTGACCTGACGAACATCCTCTGCATGTCGACAATAGGACAATGAGAGAAAATCGATCTTATTTTGAACTCCCCATGTGCTTATAATCTATATGACAAACAAATCAAAACATGATCAAACACACAAACAAAAAAATTTAAGAATGTGTTAAAAAGGAAAAAAAAAAGGAGAAGAAGAAGCAAACTCTAACCTCCTTATCCTTATCCGTAAGAGTGGGCAGATCGATGTGAACTTGAGAGACGTGCAAAGTGAACAGAGACCCAGCAAGAGTAGCAGCATTCCTTGATAGGCAAATGACATCATCTCCTTTAACTTCATCAACCTGCAGGTTCATTCGGAGGTCGGTCTTACAAAACATACATCTAAATGTCCAAACTTTACCATAGAGATACCACCAAAGGTTCCATTAATCAGCTCCATATCTTTACCTCGAGCCACACTGACGTCGTTTCACTGCCAGTGAAGAGGTATTGCCCAACAAAGATAGTGTCTCCTTTCTTCACTGCCTGGAAACATCAAACAAGAACACCCATCAGACACCTATATTAGTAAACACTAAATCATTGATCATATAAGAGTTTTATATAACCTTGGCAAGTCCATGGAAATTAATGGGGAGGACTTCAGAAGAAGCTTCTTGGTCTTGATTAGGTGTCAAAGTTACAAGGCCGTCAGCTTTTAGACTAATAGATTTCTCAGATTTGTTAATAACTTGCAGCTCAGGTCCCACAGTATCAAGCATAACCTGAGCAACAACAAAAAAAAAGATATGTATCAAATCAGATGTATCTATCAAATCAAAGGATCCACTAGAAGAAAAACAAAGAAAAAGCAGAGAGAACATACAGCACAAAGCTTCCTAGTGCTCTTCACAGCAACTTTCAGATTATCTAGTGTCTCCTGGTGATAATCAGCGTCTCCCCAAGAAAAATCGAATCGAGCCACTTCCCAAACGAAATTGAAAGAAGATAATTAAGTAAGGATCAGTGAGACGAACCCATTAAGCAAACTTAAGAAATACAATAAATCGGCAAGTACCGGACATCCCGGCTTTGAGACAACCGGAGAGAGCCTCAACGGATCGGGATTTCGGACCGAGAGTTCCGACGATCTTAGTCAATGCTGGGAAGAAGCTCTGAGAAACACAATTAAAACAAAAATCAGAAAAAAACCTCTGGAAGCAAAAAGAATCGATTTATGGGCAATCGATCCATGCGAAATCGCAAATCGATGAAGAAATGGGAAAATTAAAACCCATAAAACTCTCACAGATTTCGATGGCTCGAGAATTGAAGCCATCCTGATCGGCTCCTCGAGAAGAAGATGGCTGGAATGCATCTTTGGTGACAGAGGAGAGTGGAGAGAGAGAGAGATCTCAGATGTCCGAGATTGAGAAAATTCGACGGGAGAGGAAGAACTGTGAGGTTTGGTGGCTACTTTATGCGATTGAGATTTGACCGTCGAATCTCTCCGTTTATTAACAACACCGTGTAATGATAATATCATGCATCAAAGTAATAGAAAAAGAAACAATTCGTAATTTTTTCCTTTTAACCTAAACATTCTCAATTTAATGCAAATTATACCCATACGTTTTATTTTACACCTTGAAACCTATTTTTTGGTGCGCTTTACCTTGCTTTTTCTTTTTTTAACTGAGTACATATAAGCAATGTTTTGATACCCGACCCGGACGGCGAACCAGAATATTGTCCGGATCCCGGGTTTCCGAGTTGACCCGGGTCAACCTTGGTTCGACTGTGGGTTGAATCTGATAATATTTTTGTATAGATATTTACAAAATATAAAAAGCTTTGGTGGTCAAAATACATAACTTCAATGGTAAGATAAAATTGAACTCCAAAATAAAATAAGCTTTCATATTAACTAGAGATGCAAATAAGGTAGGACAAAAACATGAAACCTGAGACAATATTTCTCAATGTCAATGTGTTCTGGTAAGACAAAAGTGTTTAAATTATACGTGGTTATGTTACCATTGCCTGTTAAAATTATACACAAAAACAACATATATCAATGAGACATATTGATTCTTAAGAGACGCAGACATGTGAATCAATTTTTTTATGATACAAGCATATTATGCATTGCACATAAAAACAAGAGGGCATTGCTAAAAAATAGGCCACAATTTGAATGCAAATGCAAAAGTATACCTCAAATTCAACCTATTGCAAAAATAGGTCAAAGAGGTAGAGAAATTACTATTATTTCCTACATGAGTAAACAAAAAAACGGAGGGCTCTATTACAATTTTAACCCTGTGAAGTCTGCAAATATTAATGAAGTCTGCAGAGCAGACTTATAAGAAGTCTGCTATATTATTAAATCTTATATTTAAAATTTAAAATTATATAAAAATAATTTAAACTGAAATTTGTTTCTATAAATCAAATGTCAACAAGTATGATCTATATAAATTAGAATTTAATAAAAATAAATCATTTTAAACCATCTAAGATAAACATCAAAAGTGAATAATTTTAAAGTAGGATTGTAGACTTCTTTATAAGTCTGCTCAAACCGTAAACGAAATTAAAATAAAATATTGATTTAAACCGGAAATAATTAACCTAACCAGATATAACCGGATATTTTTGCCCTATTATATAAATGAGATTTTACCCTAAATCAGAAACTCTCCACTTTGATCCCTCTCTCCAAAAACGGCGCTGCATTTTCTTTGTTGTTGTAATCCTCTTTCTTGCTGCTCTCCATTTTTGCTATGTTCTTCGTTCACTTGAGTTCGGATCTGCAATCATCTACAACAAGGACCAAGCTTGGGACGACCATGTAAGAATCTGTCCCATTTAATTATTTTACAAATTTTTGTTGATTTCATCTTCTTCTAATGCTATTTTGGTCGTTTTCTTTGTTATTGCAGTGGATTTTCTGGGTGGGACTATTCGTTGGTGCAGCTCTTGTGGCTCTCTACCAACAGCTTGTCATCAGAGCAATTACATTCATGACCACAAGCTGATTTCTTTCTTAGATTAGTCCCTTTCTTTTTTAAGTTTTTTGTTTTTTTTTTCACAGAGGCTTTTTCCAGTGTATTGTTCTCATCCTTTTCCTATTTTATTTTCTTTCTCTCGGATCCATTGTCTGTATCCCATGTTCTAAAAAGCGGCCGCCAAGACCAATTAGTCGTTTAAGACTTGAAATCAAATTCTTTAAAAATTCATTTTTTTCTTCGTTTAAGACTTGAAATCAATATATGTATGCCAGATCTATAAGATTTAGGTGTGAATAATAAGAATAATGCAAAAAACTGACTGATTATGTGAAAAAATTGGTTTGCGGCCGCGAAAAAGAATTGCAGAACTCGAAAACCTAGGTAGAAGACGAAAACAAAATTACAAATATGCCCTTTTTAAAAACAAAAAGAATAACCAAAATTGGAAGCATAATGGTTCGAATCCACGTACTTTGGGCAACAAGTGGGTCTGTTTCCACCAGACCACAAGAGTTTGTTAACGTTGTACGCGTTAATAAAGTAATTTATATACTATCAAGACCGTTAACAAAAGTGGCCAATAGTTAAAGTTGAGGACAAACCATGACAGGTAAATGCAAGAATAACTGATTTTTCAAACTTATACAAATGCAAGAACGATAACAAATAAAAATAATTGAAAGGAAGTAGACTTCTAAACTTCTTTAGAAGTCTGCAAAAATAGATAAATCAAACAAGAAAATTCATTACTTTGTAATTATAACACATAACAACGTCAAACTCATATAGATGCAACACAAAAAACAAATAAACATGTCAAAACAAGAAAATCATTTTTACAAGTAACAAATATTTCAAAAATGAATTTTTTTTAAAAAAAGTTAGGCAGACTTCGTATGCAGTCTGCTATGATATGCTAATACGTAACAGTAGACTTCATCTACAGACTTCTTTAGAAGTCTGCTTAGATGTGCTAATTACCTTTCAAACCAAAAAAATTCATAACTTTATAATTATAACACATAAACACACCAAACTCATACAGGTGCAAGAATCATACATAAAATGCATTTACAATTTAAAATTAAAAAAAGACATTACAAATAATTTATAAAATGCATTTTAAAATTTTAAAAAAATACAGACATCCGTTCAAAATCCGCCGGGGAAATTTCACGTTGAAGTCTTCTAAAAAAAAGGGTTATTTTTGCATTTGACCAAATATTTGACTTTTCGTAGTAGACTTCTTTTTGCAGTCTGCGAGAAGAAAATGTTATTTTTGCAATTGACCAAAAAGTTTGACTTTTAAAGCAGACTTCTTGACGAGTAAAAGAAGTCTGCTATAGTAAAGAAGTCTGCTTATGAAGTCTACTCTACAAAAGAAGTTTACTCAAGGTTATTTTTGCAATTGACCAAAAGGTTGACTTTCATTTGTAGGTCAGATTTGCATTTGACCGAATCTTAATTAAATAAATAGCAGACTTCTAAAAGAAATCTGCTATTTATTTTTTTGTAGCAGACTTCAATTCAAAAGTTGTCAAAATTTTGGTCAATTGCAAAAATAACCTCTCGAGTCAAATTACGAAATAGCAGACTTCTTTAGAAGTCTGCTATAAAAGTCAAAGTTCTTCAATTTTTTGGTCAAATGCAAAAATAACATTTTCTTCTCGCAGACTGCAAAAGAAGTCTACATGATTTTTTTTGTTTACAAAGGACAATTCGCAGACTTCAAATGCTTACACAAATATTAAAAAAGTCAATTGCAAATCTAACCTCTGCGTTGACTAGCAGACTGAAAAAGAAGTCTGCTTTCGCGAAACAGAGCTAAATGTTAAAGAAAATGAAGTAGATGTTTACCTACTTCCAATTTAAATTCGATTAACTTTGACAAACACCCAGAATTTTGTATAGCACCGATAACAAACTAGCTAAGTCGTTGTTATGCAAGAATCTCCAAAAATAGATGATTTATGAAATTGGAATTTATAAAAATGAGCATGAAAGAGTTTTTTAGATGAAATTGGAGATAAATTTGTAGGTAAAATGAAGTTATAAGCGACATAATAAGCATTTAGAGCTTCAAAATTGGTTGGACAAACATTTAAAGCTTCAAAACTGGTTGGTAATGGTGGTTGGCAAAATTGAAGAAGATGGCATTTTCGTAAATAAATGATATATTTTAGGATGGTTGTGTCTTTTTAGTATTTTTAAGAAAAAACAAAAATTAAAAATATAATGGCATTTTTGTGAATATATGTGGTTGTAAAGAGATAGTAGGGAGAAAGTGGCATTTATTAAAGAGGGAGAAAAAAAATGTTACTTTTGCATTTGACTTCAAATTGTGGGTTATTTGTGCAAGTACCCCTAAAAACAAAAACCACATAAGTACATAATTAACTGTTTGAGAATTAATAGTCGGAGAAGCGGATTAAATCTAAGAACAACTAAAAAACAGAGATCAAATCCACAACAAATAAATAATTTGAAGCAAACAGAAATAAGAAGAGAAATCAGAGTTTTAGGAGAGAGTCACGAATCGATTGTGAAACTTCCCACTTCCCGTTAAAAGAAACTAAACTTGAAAATAATGAAAATATGGCTTAAAATACACTTGTAAAACTAGGGGTGGGCAAAAAAACCAAACCGAACCAACCAAACTTAAACCGAACTGAACCGATCCATTTTTAATATATAATCTGTTTGGTTGAAGTTTTTTACAACCCGAACAGTTTGGTTCGGTTTGGTTTTAAACCGAACCAAACAAAAAAACTAATATACTAATTTTATTTAACTTTTTAATTAGTTCATAATATTAGTTTTTTGAAATATGGTGAAATGTGAAATTTCACCTAAACCAACACACCATTTCTTTTCTTCAAACTGATTTTTTAAAAACTGAATTAAAACTAAACCAAACTAAAACCAAATCGAGTTAAACCAAACCGAATTCAAACCGACCCAAACTTATTTCAGTTGAGTTTGGATAGAATTTTATTGAACCCGAATTAACAAAACCGAACCGAACTCAAACCGAATCCGAAAATAAACCAAAGTGCCCAAAAACCCTATTTTAATACAAACGTCCAACAGTTTCGGTTTTTGTCGACACATTAATATATGATTAGCCTAATGGATCTTTACTTTGGGGCCAATTTATTTTTTTCAGATAAACTTTCTAAACCATGACTTGGCCGGTTTAACCGGTTCACCAGGTCGCGGATAAATAGCAGTTTTTTTGGATTTTTCCTGGTTTATATCTTCCGGATTTAAACACTAAATCCAAACCGGAGTAGTGGCCGGATCCCGGGTTAACCGGGCCGACCGGCCGGTCCAGTCCGGGTCTCAAAACATTGCATATAAGACAATAAACTAAGAGGTACCCAAATAACTTCGGCGAGCCCATTAAAATGGGAAGGACTTAGACGAGGCTCCTCGATCTTGATTTGATGTCAAAGTTGCAAGAGCCATCACCTTTCAAAGTAATAATAGCTTAAAAAAAAAAAAAAAGCTTTCTCAATTTTGTTAATAACTTGCTTGTCATTTCTATAGTATCAAGTCATGTTAAATTAGTTGTTAGATGTTAATTGGACGTTCAAAATAGGTATTGCACCTAATTAACCAAAAATATAGAAATCAATCAGAGATTAAACATTGATTTATTTTAGGAATTTTATCTACACAGACCTTCATATATTACTTTAGCACATTCATAACATTACTTTAGTGTATATAAACTGAACTAAAATCCAACAAATATGTTGTACCAAAAACAAAGAAAAAATTTTAAAATATATAATCATCAAGGATATGTAAACTGAATTCTAATTTTACCAACCTGAAATTTTATTCTTATCAGATAACATTTCAGTATATTTATGTATTTATAAAATATAAATATTATGGGAGAGTTGAATGTGAAACGAAAGTTTAGGCCTTAAATTAGTATCAAACAAAAACTAGAGGATTGGAAACAAATAAAAGTGTTTTACTGTACACCATGGAAATTAAATAAGTATGAAATAAGCAAAATGAGTTGTTTCGTGGACAAGGGTTCAAGACCAAGGCACGTGGAGAATCATTCATCAACGTTAGTTCAATTTCGTGGGCAAGGGTTCAAATAACATTCACATGCATAGTTTAGTGGGTGTGCAAACTTTGGTCGGCAATAAAGTTAATTATCCGGATATATAGATGTCGAGTGGGTACATATCGCATGTTTTACAATTTTAATATGGAACACAAGAACACGAGAACACAAATATAATTGGTGGCTCATTAGCATTCAACATTACTATTTATTGGTTTGGTATCGTTAACTACGAGTAAAATACAACATTTTGACTTTAACAAACAAAAACAACATTTTAACCCGTGATCATAGCATTTTAGAACATTAAATTTATTCATAGTTTTATCTGGTCTCCACGTTTTTATTAAATATGCAAAACCACGCACATACTTTTCTAAAACTTGTCCTTAAAGCTAAAACGGATTGTCATATGATACAATGGAAATATGATCCAGCCTTGCTAACAAATGTTAAAAACAAATATAAAAAGCAACCATCATAAAACGTTTAATTCAATTAGTATTACCATAATCCCTGTACTTCATGTTTCTGAAACTGCTAGTCTCATATTGTAGTTGAAGCAAACAGCTCCTTTATGTTGTGTACCTCTCTGTCTCCTTCTTTCTTAATCTGTGAAGCTATTGCTAAATTGCTAAAGAACCTAAAGTTTTCATGCCATCGACCAAACAATCTAAAACCCAAAACAAGATAATGAAAAAGAAAGAAATGTCTATTTGGCGATGGATGGTTTTATTATACTTTGGGGAACTTTCTCTAACCTTTATGCTCCTATCTTCATTATTCCTTTTGGTACGGTATCACTTTCTCTCTCTTTTTCTCTCTCTATGTAACCGTCGAAATCTCCTTCCCGGAAAGGGAAGAAAATGGACTCTCGGGCAGATTTAGGACCTGACTATCCAAAGATTCACAATGCATCCTCCTGGATAAAACAATAACTCATATGATCATACAAAAAAATCTGAAAAAATATGTTTGTTAATAAGATTAGAGTCAATGCATACCGATCAATGTCTTGGTAGTTATTAGTACTTATGTTCATGACATTATCTTCCGTGTTTAGATAATCCAGCAGATAGCTCAATCGTCCTGCTTGTTCTTCTTGTTCCTCTAGAAAATAAAATAATAAAAAACTAAGAAATTAATGATCCGTATTTCTGAAAGTGGGACTGTAAAAAGATCGAGGTATAATTACCTTCTGTTGTTAGCTTGAAATCGTTGGAGGAGAAGCCGAGATAGGAGTAATTATTAGGTAAGGACTTAGAAATAGATTGCTCATGTTCCTCAAGAAACTGCTTCCTCATTAGTCTTGAGCTCTCACTAACCCGCGGTGGCACTTAAACAACAAAAAAGAAACAGTTAAATGAAACCGTAAAGCAAAGATCATTAGTATATATATATACACACAGAAAAGAAAAGATTTTGAGAATGTACTTACAAGTGTTCATCTCGATGTCTCTGTCAATATATTGAGAGTCATATCGGATGTCATGCAAAGGCTTGTTGTTGTTGTCAAAGTATCTACTCGAGCGTGATTTTTCTCGGTATGGCTTGACGAGAACACGAGCTCCACAGATGAAATGAGGATTGCCTTTAGCAAGAATGTGTTTAACTGTCTCGGTGTACGCAAAAGTTACAAACCCAAACATTCTCTTCTGTTGACAAGGAATCCTCACATCTTCCACTAGTCCGAATTTGGAGAAGTAGTTTGAAACATCATGATCACTGAAACTACTCTCTGCCGGAAATGTTAGGTAAATCTGTCTAGAACCTGCAAGGATCGCTCCGTGTTCGTTCCTCTCTCCTGTATATTCCACAAACTTTGATACATCTTCTGCTAAAACAACCGCATGTTGCCCATGAGGCCTGACCAAAAAAATACAAAGACCATTTACTGAAACAATACGTATTGTGGACATTAAGATATCAGTATATGCAGACCAAAATATTGTGGACCGTCAAATCTTGAATATAAATTTAAAGCCCTTAGACTATATATTTGGGTTTTAAAGGTACACAAGACAAATCTTGTTGTCCAAGTTATCTCCATACATAAACTATACTCTCTACATACACTAAATTGAAATGGTAAGGAGCATTTTTAAGTAACTAAGTTAGCTAACTAACCTGTCGATGAGGCGGATGGTGTTCTTCAAGCGAACAAGAAGCTTAGTGAGGCTATAGCCAGCTTTGCCGTGTCTTTGTGACTCTGTGAGATATCCTTCGGCTTGAAGGGTCCTACCATACTTCTCGTAGTACATCATTGGCAATGAAGCTATTGAAATTGGAGCGCCTCTTCTTGATTTAAGTAGCTCGATGATCTCTCCTTCAAGCTTCTCAAGTGATCCAGGGGAAACAACATGTTCTTCGTCGCTTAAGTTGTTGAACATCTGAGCAAAACTCTCTCTCTCCGGTATGATCTGTCCGTGGAAGTACCTGCAGTTGTTGCCGTGTTTGCAGAAACCTTTGCTAAAGTAGTGGCAGATTTTGACAGGAAACTCGGGTAAACTCGGAGATCTCCTGCTAGTTCTCAAAGAAGAATCTTGCTTCTCGTGGGAGAAGAAACCGGTTGAGAATTCAGGGCTGGTCATGGAATCCTCAAAATTCAAGAACTGAGCATTGTTATGCAAGCAATCCATTTCGTTTGGATTCTCCCAGAAACCGGTTCTAGTGGAGAGAACCGAAGGAGGAGAGACGGAAACCGAAAGAGATTGGGTTGATAAACCGGTGAATGATGATCCGAATTTACGGATATGATTCTGGTCAGAGGATGGAATGTGGTAAGGAGAGTTTTTGGCCAATTCGAATTTGACACAGTTGATCATGGAACGCATCACGGAATCTGGACAGAAGGCGAGACGGATCATGTCACGATCACTATGGTCTTGCATCAACAAGAGATAACCAATGATCTTGGATGCATTCTCGGGTTCAAGTTGTTGGATCCTGTTGTGCACAACATTCATAGCTTCTGTGAAATTCATCTTTAATAACAACCTTGTTTTGTTTTTGTCTCAAAACCCTCCCTGCATAGCAAATCATTCAAGATTTTCATTATTTCGACGAGTTTCAAGTAATCAAACGAATGAATTAAAAGTAACGTATGACAAGTTGAAATTCCAAGAGTAGAAGAGTGAAACTCACTCATGAACGCACTATAATGTTTATGGATATAACAAGAACAATGAGAATCTAAATCGCGAAAATGCAATTGAATTAACAACAGTTTGATTTTAAAAACAATCTACTTTTCTTAGTTTACTAAAACGTCATTAAACTATATACCATTCCATTTGGAAACCTAACAGTGTAGCAAAAATCTCGAGAAAAACTGAGTATTTTACCCAAAATTATATTATTTGTCATATCGATTCAGAGGAAGAAAAATAACAACAATAATCAGGAAATAAGAAAAACTGATTGATCTTTAACCAAAAAAAATGGAAAAATTGATGGTTACCTTAATAAAAAAGGAGAAGGGTCTCGGAATTGAAGAAGAATTCAAAAGAATAAAAAAAAACAAAATCAAATAAGCCAATCAAAGATCAGGCACTCCTTTTCCATGGCCGTTGAATTCTCTTCATGCAATCAAAGTTTAATTTGTTCTGAAGATATCCTTCCTTCTCTTCTTCTTCTCTGACTTTGTTATAGGTCTGTCTGTTTAAACCACCATTTCTAGACAAGTAGAACAGAACACAACAAACATTCTTAAAAAAAGACACAACAGTGAGACAACAGTTTTCACTTCGCTTTTGCCCTCTCTCTCGCGTATATAGTATACACAGCTCTTATACCTATACGTATATATATACATATATACAGTGCTGCCAAATATAGCAAGTAAATTAACTATAGTGATCTCCGGCGTATTTGGTTCGAGATCTCTCTGACTTAGTTTTTTCTTTGACTTTTAATTTGTTTAGAGCTTCTACGAGATTTTATTGTTATATTTAAATTTGTGTTATCTCTTCTTATCCCTCTCTACACACTGGATCTCAACCAAATTGGGATGAAAAATCGGCATCCCGTAAATGATTTTTTTCACCATCGTAAATATTTATTTTTAATTAGTACTTTTTATATACTGATCACATATGTTCGGGTGGTTTTTATAAACGGGATAATTAGCAAAATACATTATCTAGGATTTTGAAATTGAATTATACACCATTTATTAATAAATTTTTTGAAAATTACACTTTTGTATATGTAAAAAGACTTTTTAACATAATCTAATTATAAATTACATACTTTATTGAGTAAAAAAAAATAGATTCGAAATTATTAGTATTATGATTATTATTGTTTGAGATAAACAAAGATAGATTATTATCTAATACTTTTAAATTTATAATTAGATAAAATTTTGAAATTATTTGCCAATTACATGGGATTATGGGAACGTAAAAGGCGATGTATAGGAGACCACATGCGTACATGGCGATGGCTGATTGGCTGATCTAGACTTGACTGAGCTTGATATAAAAAAGCTCTTGAAATTGATCCTGATAACAAGTGCGTGATTTTTGACTGGGCCTGTTATACTTTATTGTTATTTCAAGACTGCGATGAGTTAAGTTATAAAACACTGTCTCTACAAGGAGGTGAAGATAGATAAGAAAGATCCTAAGTTTTACAGCAACATGCTCGCTAAAAAGTCAATGGATATTAGCATGATAAAAAGACTTATTATATTTTATATAGTTTAGAAGATCTATATATTTATTTTTATTTTATTAATAGTTTTAAATATTAAAAATTTATCATTTTTATTTAGGTTAATTTCATTTGTAAATAAGTGTAGTTATCAAAAAAAGAAAGGTGAAGTTTTCAAAATAAAATCTTCTTTAAAGATATTTTTTCAAAATTTTTCTTTTATATATACTTAAACTTTGGAAACATTAATTTCATGATTGAATCTGATGAAAATAAAATAAAAATCTTGATAAAATATTTTAGAAAATCAATGATTCTAGATAGTATTAACTATATTTGCTCGTAACTAATTATAGAAACTGTTGATACATATAGCCCTGCCAAATATAGCAAATCAACAAATGATCCCCGAGGAATTTGGTTCAAGGTGTCTCTAACTTGAATGTTTGCAGTTTTTAGAATAGATTTTGGTTTTTGTTTTTCAAAAAACCATTTCTTTATCCAATCATGATTTTGATAGAATCGATTCCCTATTTTTTAGGTAAACTAGTTTTTTCAAATAACTTCCAATTTGCACTCTTCAGGAGTTTTTCTGTCAGATTTTTGTTTAACAATATATATATATATATATAAATTTAATTATTCTTAGTTATCAATATATTTTGTACATAAAATCAGTAGTCTCATACTATACACACACAAAAAAATCTCATAATCTTGTGAGTTAACTTTTTAAAAATAAATTATTTTATTGATAAATTTATATACTCAAATTAATTTTTTTTTAAAAAATTATTTTATTAATAAATTTATAAATTCAAATTAATAACTTTTAATACATGAATCAAATCTCATATGCATTTATGTAAACAATGTGCTTGTTATTTCTAACTTCATAAAATAGTCTATGTGCATTTTTATTTAAGTTCCTACTTAAAATTTTTTGTGAGTTTGATATATTCATTTTAGTAATGTTTTAAGCATATGAAAAGAATGAGAATTAAAAATTATAAAAATACGTTTTAAAAAAGAATTGTAGACAAACAAAATATAGGAAATATGTTTTCTGATTAAAAAAATATATATTTATTTTAGCAATTTTAAACACTTCAAACAAAACAAAAAGGGTTTAAAAAATAAAACATATAAATCAAGGTCTTTTAATATATATATAGACAAAAACCAAAATCTAATTAATCTACCATTCAAGTTTTTCTAAAACCAAAATCTACAGCAAAAACAAAAACCAAAAAATCAAAAACTAAAATCTGAAAACCAAAAACCTGAACCAAAAACAAAAACTAAAATCTAAAAACCAGGCAAACATTCATGGCCTTAGCTTCTCTTGTTTTTTTTCTACCAAATTTTATTGTCTCAGCAAATTAGCAAAAGTGGGATAAGCAATTACCCACATCATTGCTATGATCATCGGATGCGTTAATGGGCTTACACTGTAAATTAGCTTACAAGTTAGAACTTAATTAGAACAGGCTGTTTCCAAGCGATTATCCGAATAAAGATTCCTAACATAATCGCGACAAGATCCGTCATAGTAGCAACAAAATTATTAACAATTTTATAGTATTTTTATAAAACAAAACAAAAACAAACAAAAACGTGAACAATTAATAAATCGGAATAATCCATTACCCTCTTCCTCATATAGTACGTTACATTTTCTAAGTCAACGAGACCTGATGCCTATAAAAGCAAAAACATTTGTATTTTGTATTATCAAAACAAAACAAGAAAAATGATCAAACAAATAACGATGAACGAGTTGATCGGAATATTTACATCCATTGCCCTCCTAATATACGTTACATATCTCCACCACACTAGACGTCGTACGAGACTACCTCCGGGACCAAACCCCTGGCCGGTGATCGGTAACATGTTCCAGCTCGCCGGTTCGCCGCCACACGACTCATTGACTAAACTTTCGCGACGTCACGGACCAATCATGACTTTGCGGCTCGGGTCGATGCTGACGGTAGTGATCTCTTCGAGCCAAGTGGCTCGGGAGATTTTCAAGAAGCACGACGCGGCTTTGGCCGGCCGGAAGATTTACGAGGCCATGAAAGGAGGCAAGAGTAGTGAAGGCTCGCTTATCACGGCTCAATACGGTGCGTATTGGCGGATGCTGCGGCGGCTCTGCACCACTCAGTTTTTTGTCACTCGCCGTCTTGATGCTATGAGTGACGTACGCTCCAAGTGTGTTGACCAAATGCTCCGGTTTGTCGAGGAAGGTGGACAAAACGGTTCGTATTCTTCTAATTATATCATCAAAATTTTACTTGTTTGTCAATATATATATTCTAGATAAATGAAATACCATCTTTTTTTACATCAAATGAAATACCATCTCGTTTTTATTGCACGTTTCAGACTTTCAGTAGAGAGTTTTTGTTTGAGTGTTACGTCACTGTTACCATATTCAAATCTTGAATCTAGTGCTAAGTATATGAACATGAAAAAATTATATAACTGTATATAATTATTTTATTTTGTTACCTCTAAAGTAAAATACGAACACACTTCCTAATTTGTGTTCACAGGACCGTGGTAAAATCAACTTTTAGAAACAGCGGTTTTCAGCATGTTCAATAGATGTATTGAAAGAGGATCTAATATTCCAGTTAAAGTAATATAATACTACACCAAAACTGATTATTTGTCTATATAAATTTGAGACCCCTAATTTTCAAAAAAAAAAAATTTTAACAAAACAAATATTCGTTTCATAAAACAATTGTTCAAGAATATGTAATTAGTTTAGGTCAGGCTTCACTAACGATTGTAATTAAATATATGGAACTTCTTAGTTAGCCAAAAACATGTACAATACTATATTCTTCTAACCAGAGATAGTCTAATATTCTCCATCGATCGATAGAATTAATCTCGAAATTTCAAAAGTCTCGTAAACAATCCCAATATATCTTCAACTTATATAATTCAGAAGCTAATAAAATGTGTTTTATATACTCTACATATTTTATCATCAGGTACAAAAACTATCGACGTGGGGAGATATTTCTTCTTGATGGCCTTTAATCTCATAGGAAACCTCATGTTCTCGAGAGATCTGCTCGATCCCGACTCCAAAAGAGGCTCTGAGTTCTTTTACCACACCGGAAAAGTGATGGAGTTCGCCGGAAAACCTAACGTTGCCGATTTCTTCCCTTTACTAAGGTTTATTGACCCACAAGGCATCAGAAGAAAAACGCAATTCCACGTGGAAAGCGCGTTTAAGATCGCCGGAGAGTTTATCAAAGAAAGAACGGAGGTTAGGGAGCGAGAAATGAGCGACGAGAGGACGAAGGATTACTTAGATGTTCTTTTGGAGTTTCGTGGTGGCGATGGAGACGATGAAGAACCTTCTAGATTCTCTGCAAGAGATATCAACGTTATTGTTTTTGTAAGTTATACATATCTCAGTTTTTTTAATCATTTTATTGTTATCATAATTTTCTTGAAAATATATAATTCGTGATTATATTCACTGTTTTTATTTTATAAGACAATGTAAAATTTATAATACAAATATCTCATTGATAGGAAATGTTTACGGCGGGAACGGACACGACAACGAGCACGTTGGAGTGGGCACTAGCGGAGCTTCTACACAACCCAAGAACCCTAACCAAACTCCAAACCGAACTCCGAACCTACTTCAAATCCCCGAACCAAAAGCTCCAAGAAGAAGACCTCCCGAACCTACCCTATCTCTCAGCGGTGATCATGGAAACCTTGAGGCTTCACCCACCACTTCCTTTCTTGGTCCCACACAAGGCCATGTCCACGTGTCACATTTTCAACCAGTACACTATCCCCAAAGAAACACAAGTCTTGGTCAACGTTTGGGCCATAGGCCGTGACCCTGAAACATGGATCGACCCGATTCTGTTCAAACCCGAGAGATTTATATCCGACCCGAATCCTAGAGACTTCAAGGGACAGGATTTCGAGTTCTTGCCGTTCGGGTCGGGTAGACGGATGTGTCCGGCTTTGCCTTTGGCGTCACGGGTCTTGCCGTTAGCCATTGGGTCGATGGTGAGGTCGTTTGATTGGGCCTTAGCTAATGGGCTTAATGCAGAGGAAATGGATATGGGAGAAAGAATTGGGATTACACTGAAAAAAGCTGTTCCTTTGGAAGCGATTCCCATTCCTTACCGACAGCATTAGATTCGATATTATTTGTTTTCTTTACATGCACGTATAGTTTAAAGTTTAAACACTTAAATCCAATTATCCAACCAATCCAATATGTGTATACCAAAAAAATATCTAAATGCGAACAGTTTGGCGTCATTGTCGGAGCTCTTTGGTTGATGCAGTGACAAGTGGTGAAGTTATTTTTCTTTTTTGCTGGAAAGTAAATATCTTTGTAGATATTTGTGTATCTCTATAATGCATACGTAGCAAGCAATTGCCACATATGCAAACGTGGCTTGCTATTAGCTACCAACCCAACGTCCTTTCCAAAAGCCATGACTTGTTGGGTCTCTTCCAATCTCCACAGACCAATTAAAAATACCAAATATGAAATTAGGTGTAAATACACAAATTCAAGTAAAACTGTTTGTTTAAGTACACATTCCGTGTGTACATACCAGAGCAAGTTACATTGTTAATGTTCAGAGAATGCGCTCAAAGTTTTGGTGTGTGTGTAATTTGCAGATCAAGAACACATTCAATTTCTTAAACATTTCTTGAAATGATATTTTACTAAGTTGTCAATGTCAATTTCACTAACAACTATAACAAATACGCTATTAGGTGCTACTTAACAATCAAATTCAAAAAGTCAACAAAAAAGAACAGAGAAACTAACCCAAAGTAGCAATTAATTCCGAGACCAAAAACAAAACCTAAACGATTCCAAATTGTTCACAAACAAAACGATTCCAATTATTATTCCGTTACAGGGTCCGATGATACTTTGGAATCAGGATCTAAAAGCTCCACAAATGAGAAACTAGCAACAACAAGAAGAACAAAAACACAGAGAAAACTTCAAAAAACAGAGAGTAAAATCAGAGAATCAAAGAGCCTTAAGCATATCCTCAGCACTACTGTTAGTGAAAGCCCCTCCTTCTTCAAGATTTAGAACCTTCACAACACCATCCTCCGCCAGAATCGCGTACCTCCGTGACCTAACTCCGAGTCCCACAGGCTTATCCCTCAAATCCAATTCGACACCGAGCTTCCCGGTGAACTCGCCGTTTCCATCGGAGAGAAGCATAACCTCGTCGTTGATTCCGAGGTCCTTACGCCACGCCTCCATCACGAACGCGTCGTTCACGGAGACACAGGCGATGACATCGATGCCTTTGGATCTGAGCTCTCCTGCCTTGGAAACGAATCCAGGGACGTGTTTCTGCGAGCACGTCGGAGTGAAAGCTCCGGGGACGGCGAATAGGATGGCTTTCTTCCCGGCGGTTAAGGAGGAGACGGTGACTGTTTTGACATCGCCGGTGGCGGGATCGAGGTATGAGAGAGTGGAGTCGGGGAGTTTGTCTCCGACGGAAATTGAGGCGGAGACGGTTGTCGGGAAGGATCTGGCGGTGGAGACGGAGGCGGAATTGGATCGGCGGCTGCGGAATTTGAGGGAGAGGTTAGGAGCGAGAGAGCGTGTGAAGGTTAGCGGTGCGGTGAAGGTGGAGGTGGGGGAAAAGAATGGCTTGGCGACGGAGATTGCCGTGGCTGAGGAGGAGGAGAGGAGTCTGGAGACGGAGAGAGAAGTCGCCATGGATGCTGTTTAGAGAGGTTTCAGATGAAATGTTGTTGTTTGGCCTGTGACTCAGGTTTGTGATTTTTTCGGATGAGTAGAGTGGTGAAAGGCTGTATCTTTACTGGCCTAATGCACGTTAATGGGCCTATGTTGTATATATCGCTGGGCCTATTTAGTTCATTGTTATTAGAAATATTATTTAGTTATTTAAGCGAAGAAGCGAACAGTGTATACTGTATAAAAGCGAAGAAGCGAACAGTGTATACTGTATACTGCAATTTCAAAATTTTAAGTGTAAATTCATGTCAATTGAATATTATTTTGTTTATTGTTTGACCAAAAATAAGAATATTATTTTGTTATCACCTCTTAGTTATGTTACTTATCGTTGGTTTCTAACTGGTTAGAAGTTGCAATGGTTAACTTAAGATAATTTGGTTTGAGAAACTATTGACAAGTTTTGGGTTTACTAACTGTTTTTTCATTTCCGCAAATTAAAAAAAAAAAAAAAATTGAGGTAGATCATTCTTTGAATTTAGTCAATGATTACAACCATAAGTTGTATTCAATCTGAAAAAAAAATCAGCACTTTTAATTAATATATTTTATATAAATGATCAGAAAAGAGGAACAAAAAGGAATAATTTTAAATGTTCAGCAGCTGCATTAAGTTAGTAATCAGTCAGATTCAAACCTTCATTTTAAAAACATAAAACTAAGTAAGCAGGCGTTCAGAAAAAGGGATGTTGAAAAAAAAAGTAAAGATGCCAAAGGAATATGCGTCAACCTGAGTTGTGGTAGGTGCAAATTTGTTTAGGTTCACAAACTCTTGCTTGGAGTCCCAATTGTAAACATTCGACCCCTACCTTTCACAATTTTTATTTTTTACAGCATTCAACTTGTCCTATATAATAAAATTGACATATATACATATATACAAATTGTTACTATAATTAACACACACTTTGGGGTGAAGGAGTGAAGATGCTAGTGCCACATCGTAAGCTTAAATTTATAAAGTTTCCACATTCGTATGCTCGAATAAAGAATCACTTTCCTTACTAGTTTATTACTTGTTCCAGTGTTTAGCTGACTCCCCAAGGTCGTAATGGTTTACTTGGGCAAGGAGCAAAAGCGGAAAAAGAAACCTCTTGATCGTCTGCAAAAGGCGTGCAACGCAACGTTTTAACGTTTTCTTACCATTTTAGATCGGACGGCTAAACCTAGATCTCAATACATCTAACCCTTTATATATACGAAGCTAGAGCTTAATCTCAATTTCTGTGTGAATCAAAGCTTCGACGAGCGTTCTTCAGCAAAACTCTTCATCTCTCTCTATCTCTCTCTCTAAGATCTAATCGACTATGGCCACTATCACACATGTGAAAGCTAGACAGATCTTCGACAGCCGTGGAAACCCCACCGTCGAGGTTTGTTTTCTTCTTCTTCGCTTCCGATTAGTTTCACGTTTTTGGCTTTGTGAGTGCTGATCAGTGTTTGAGGTCTACTTTTGATTGAAATTGATTTTTCTCGCTGAATCGGTTCTGTTTTATCTGCGATGATCTGTAATACGGATCGGAATTAGTCCGATCTTTGAAATTGGCCGAAACACTGTCCGATCGTCTTTTCACTGATCGAATTTAGAGCAGAAAGAGGACTTATGATTTTTCTGATTTATCATCATCGGTTTTAGGTCGATGTCCACACATCCACCGGCGTGCAGGTCAGAGCTGCCGTTCCTAGTGGAGCCTCCACTGGTATGCCACTTTTGATTTCTCATTGTTTTTGTGTTTTATTCTTTCTAGACAGTTATGTTTTGCCCATCAGATAATTTTTCTGTAGCTTATGTTATTCGTTTGTTTGAGGATTATACGGACATGAATGTTTGGTTAAAGTAATTCTAAACTAGTTGTAAACTTGCCTTAGGAATCTATGAGGCCCTTGAGCTCAGGGATGGAGGATCTGACTACCTTGGAAAAGGTGTCTCAAAGGTGAGTTTGTGTGTTGTGGTTTTGGTTTTGGTTATGAAATGAACAAATGTTATCCGATTGAAGCTTTTCTCGTTTAACTAATGTTTTCTTATTGATGTTTATAGGCTGTTGGAAATGTAAACTCAATCATTGGCCCAGCATTGATTGGCAAGGTGACGCACTTGTTAAACCCTCTCTGCATTACATCAAACGTTTCTACATGTTTTGGATCACCTGCTTAAAATTTTTGTTTTTTTTTTGTTTTGCTTGTTTCAGGACCCTACCCAGCAGACTGCTATTGACAACTTCATGGTTCACGAACTTGATGGTACCCAAAATGAGTGGGGCTGGTGCAAGCAAAAGGTGCTTTAGAATACTTCTTGTTTGTGCATTCTCTTGAGACTGGCGATGATGTTAATAAGCTTGCTTCCTGTGTTTGTTTACAGCTTGGAGCCAATGCTATTCTTGCTGTCTCTCTTGCTGTTTGCAAAGCTGGCGCTGTTGTCAGTGGAATTCCTCTCTACAAGGTTTTATGATCTTGTACTTATAAGTTATAACTCGTCTTTTCTAGTTCTTAGCACTTTATCTAACTCCTTTGCTTTGCTACTTATCTTGTTGCAGCACATTGCGAATCTTGCTGGTAACCCCAAGTTGGTGCTACCAGTTCCTGCCTTCAATGTCATCAACGGTGGATCACATGCAGGAAACAAGCTTGCAATGCAGGTATGAACTAGTTTGATTCTATTTCTTTTACGTATATAACGAAAAGACTCTCTAGTTCTTAAAATTTCGGACATGCAACTGGTGTTTGCAGGAGTTCATGATTCTCCCTGTTGGAGCTTCATCTTTCAAGGAAGCCATGAAAATGGGTGTGGAAGTTTACCACAACTTGAAGGTAAATCTCGACTCATTTTGGTCTTTGAGGTCTTCATATTATGATTAATAATGATTAAAGAACTATTAAATGTATAATAACGTGTATTTCCTCATTACTCCTGTAACTTACTGATAATAAATTGATTGATTCTTCCGGTTTAACATTTATGCTCACGCATTTTCTTTATCTGACAAATTCATCCTTCTTGTTCTCATGTGAATTTCAGTCTGTGATTAAGAAGAAGTACGGTCAGGATGCAACAAACGTTGGTGATGAAGGTGGCTTCGCACCAAATATTCAGGAGAACAAGGAAGGTCTTGAATTGCTCAAGACTGCCATCGAGAAGGCGGGATACACTGGCAAGGTCTGTCTCTTACCCGTAATTAGACTAGTGTACATGTCGTTGTAATCTATCCATAGGCAGAGAAACTAACGGGTTTCAGTCATAATCTTGTAGGTTGTCATTGGAATGGATGTCGCTGCATCTGAGTTCTACTCGTCAGACAAGACCTACGACTTGAACTTCAAAGAAGAGGTAAATTAGCCTTTTTGCTTAAAAAAATTCTAAACCGGCTGGAGAAAGAAGTCAATAACAATGAATTTGGGTATTTGCAGAACAACAATGGTTCTGAGAAGATTTCTGGAGAAGCTCTCAAGGACCTCTACAAATCATTTGTTGCTGAGTACCCAATTGTATCCATTGAAGACCCATTTGACCAAGACGACTGGGAGCACTATGCTAAAATGACCGGCGAGTGTGGCGAGAAAGTTCAGATTGTCGGTGATGATCTGTTAGTCACCAACCCCAAGGTCTGCCATTGTTAAACAAGTGTTAGCCTTTCAACTTTCTCTCTTTCTCTCTCAAAGCTGTTATATCTCTAACACTCTTTTGTATGCAGAGGGTTGCCAAGGCGATCAGTGAAAAGTCTTGCAATGCTCTTCTTTTGAAGGTAAACATCTTTACTGGTTATGCGTCATTTTGAAGTCCTTGAAATAGTGTTAAATATAAATCCCTGGTGAATGTATGAACAGGTTAACCAAATCGGATCTGTAACTGAGAGTATTGAGGCGGTTAAGATGTCAAAGAGAGCTGGTTGGGGAGTGATGGCTAGCCACCGTAGTGGAGAAACCGAGGACACCTTCATTGCCGATTTATCTGTCGGTTTGTCAACCGTAAGTCAAAACCCCTTAGCAGTTCAAACTTTCCCTGCAAGAAATTTCTTGTCGTGTCTTGTCCAAATCAAATTAAATCATGATATTGATGAGTCTCTGGGAATTGTTGTTTATATCTTAACAGGGTCAAATCAAGACCGGAGCTCCTTGCAGATCAGAGCGTCTTGCCAAATACAACCAGGTTCGGAAACAAGATGTGTTTTGTGTTTGATTGATAGAATTTCAAAGTAGATATCCGTTAGACTGATGCTCGTAATGTTGGTGATATAATGAATAGCTATTGCGAATTGAGGAGGAGCTTGGAGCAGAGGCAGTGTATGCAGGAGCCAACTTCCGCACCCCAGTCGAGCCTTACTAGAGAGACTCTAACACAGAGCTGAGTTTGATTAATGTTTGAGGCTTTGAAGGTCAAATAAAGGGATTTTGTTTTCATTTGTTTTCAGCTGAGTCGGTTCTTGTTTTTGGTAGAGAAAAGTGTGTTTGGTTTTAAACCTTTAATGTGATGCGAGCTGCTTGCTTTTATTATACTACTTCTTCTCCCTCTTTCTTTGTGCTCCAGTTTTATCTTCTACGGAATTCACATAAGACACTAATAGTTCACATGTTTCCAAATTAGCCGATCCACAATCTAAAGAAAGTCGATATCTTTGTCGATTTTCAGCAACTTGGTAAACCTGTCAATAGAATTTTTTTTTTTTTTTGTTCAAAATCTGTCAATAGAATATTATTTTGTTTTTGTCTGTCAAAATAAGAAGAATATATATTATGTTATCACATTTTAGTTTTGTTATTTATCGTATCTTTCCAACTGGTTATTAGCTGCAATGGTTAAAATAATTAGGTTTGAGAAACTATCGACAAGATTTGAGTTTACTACTAATTTTTTTTTTCAATCACAGCAAAAGAAAATTAAAGGAAGATTCTTTTAATTTTGTAATGATTTCAACCATAATTTCTATTCAATTTTGTTTAGTAGCTGCATTAAGTAAATAATCAGTCAGATTCAGATCTCAGAAGGATCCGTTTAAAAAATTAAAATTAATTAAACAGGCGTTATAAAAATAGAAGGTGTTGAAAAAAATTAAAGATGAGAAAGGAATATGCGTCAACCTGAGTTGGTAGCTGCAATTGTTATCCCACCTGTCCTTGAGTTTATGATTTATTACATTACAGACACAAACTCTTGCCTTGGGGTCCAAATCCCAAATCCTAAACATTCGACCCTTAGAGCATCTTTAACGGGGTATTTACAGGGTATTTAGCAGAAACTTATTAATAAAAAAATGCAGCATCGTTTCTTATTTGGCAGAAACATCTTCTATTTGGGGACGTTTTGTATCGTTTCTTCCCACACGTGGGTTGTTTACATTAGTTAAAAAGTGTGAAAGATTTTTTTCACCATCTCCTTCCTCTCTCTCTCCTTCTTCTTTTTCTTGCTCTCTCTCTCTTCTCGAACAGCAACACCACCATCTTCCCTCCTCCTCCTTTCTTTCTTCCTCGACGAAGACGACGACTTTTCTTCCTCCTCCAACTTCTCCCCTCTCCTCATCGCCCTAATCGGACTCCTCGCCAGCGCTTTCATCCTCGTCAGCTACTACACTCTCATCTCAAAATACTGCTATCGCCGCTAAACCCGTGATCGCGGCGGTGCGTTCTCCTCCTCCGCCGTCGAATCCCGGCAAGGAAATTGGAATGCGGCGGCTAGCGGCGACGGCCTTAACGACACACTGATCAAATCGATCACGGTTTACAAGTACAGAAAGGGTGAAGGATTCGTCGATGGTTCTGATTGCTCTGTTTGTTTGAGTGAATTCGAAGAGAACGAGAGCTTACGATTGTTGCCCAAATGCAATCACGCGTTTCATCTTCCTTGTATCAAATCTTCCTTGTAAAAAATATTTTTTAAAAAATAAACTCATATCAATCTCTCCATCGCACAGCTTAAAACACCAGTCTCTAGAATCAGTTTCTATTCACACTTTTTACTCAAAAACTAATTAAATAATGGTCTGAAGACCCTCGTAAATCTCTCCCATTGAGGTTGCTCTTACCTTTCACAATTTTCTTTTCTACAACATTCAACTTTTCCTTTACATTCAATTGTAAACATATATACAAATTGTCTTCTTTTTTTTGGAACGTTCTGGTATATGGTAATTGTTACTAATTAACACACACTTTGGGGTTACGGAGAGAAGATGCTACATCATAAGCTTAAATTTATAAAGTTTCCACATTCGTCTGTTCGAATAAATATTCAGTTTCCTTGTTAGTTTATTACTTGTTATAGTGTCTAGCTGATTCCCCAAGGTCGTATTTTTACTTGGACAAGGGGCAAAGCGAAAAAATAAACCTTTTGGTCGTCTGCAAAAGGCGTGCAACGCGACGTTTTAACGGTTTCTGATTTGTTTAGATCGGACGGCTATAACCAGATCCCAATACTTCTGATCCGACGGCTGTAATCTAACATGAACATTTTTTTTTTTTCCTTTCCCGTTATATATATATCAAGCTAAAGAGCATAGGAAACATCGTTCTAATCCGGGAAATTTCAGTGTGAATCAAAGCTACGACGAGCGTTCTTCAGCAACATCTTCGTCTCTCTTTCTCCAAGATCTAATCGACTATGGCCACTATCACACTTGTGAAAGCTAGACAGATCTTCGACAGCCGTGGAAACCCCACCGTCGAGGTTTGTTTTCTTCTTCTTCGCTTCCGATGAGTTTCACTGTTTGAGGTCGAATTTTTATTGTAATCGATTTTCTCGCTGATTGGGTTCTGTTCTATCTCCGATGATCTGTACGACGGATCGGAATTAGCCCGATCTTTTAAATTAGAATCTCCCTACTTGGTTGCTCGAATCACTGTCCGATCGTCTTTTCACTGATCGATTTGAGAGCAGAACGAGGACTAAATGATTTTTCTGATTTTATCATCGGGTTTTAGGTCGATATCCACACATCCACCGGCGTGAAGGTCACAGCTGCCGTTCCAAGTGGAGCTTCCACTGGTATGCCACTTTTGAGAAACTCGTCGTGTTTGTGTTTTATTCTTTCTAGATAGTTTTGTTTTTCCCACCAGATAATTTCTCTGTAGCTTATGTTATTCGTTTTTTTGGGTTATATGGATATGTGAATGTGTGGTTAGATTAAACCTTAACTAGTTGTAAACTTGCCATAGGAGTCTATGAGGCCCTTGAGCTGAGGGATGGAGGATCTGACTATCTTGGCAAAGGTGTCTCAAAGGTGAGTTTGTGTGTTGTGGTTCTTGTTATGAAATGTTGTCCGAATGAGACTTTTCTCGTTTAACAAATGTTTTCTTATTGATGTTTATAGGCTGTTGGAAATGTTAACTCAATCATTGGCCCAGCATTGATTGGCAAGGTGACGCACTTGTTAAACCCTCTCTGCATTACATCAAACGTTTCTACATGTTTTGGATCACCTGCTTAAAATTTTTGTTTTTTTTTTGTTTTGCTTGTTTCAGGACCCTACCCAGCAGACTGCTATTGACAACTTCATGGTTCACGAACTTGATGGTACCCAAAATGAGTGGGGCTGGTGCAAGCAAAAGGTGCTTTAGAATACTTCTTGTTTGTGCATTCTCTTGAGACTGGCGATGATGTTAATAAGCTTGCTTCCTGTGTTTGTTTACAGCTTGGAGCCAATGCTATTCTTGCTGTCTCTCTTGCTGTTTGCAAAGCTGGCGCTGTTGTCAGTGGAATTCCTCTCTACAAGGTTTTATGATCTTGTACTTATAAGTTATAACTCGTCTTTTCTAGTTCTTAGCACTTTATCTAACTCCTTTGCTTTGCTACTTATCTTGTTGCAGCACATTGCGAATCTTGCTGGTAACCCCAAGTTGGTGCTACCAGTTCCTGCCTTCAATGTCATCAACGGTGGATCACATGCAGGAAACAAGCTTGCAATGCAGGTATGAACTAGTTTGATTCTATTTCTTTTACGTATATAACGAAAAGACTCTCTAGTTCTTAAAATTTCGGACATGCAACTGGTGTTTGCAGGAGTTCATGATTCTCCCTGTTGGAGCTTCATCTTTCAAGGAAGCCATGAAAATGGGTGTGGAAGTTTACCACAACTTGAAGGTAAATCTCGACTCATTTTGGTCTTTGAGGTCTTCATATTATGATTAATAATGATTAAAGAACTATTAAATGTATAATAACGTGTATTTCCTCATTACTCCTGTAACTTACTGATAATAAATTGATTGATTCTTCCGGTTTAACATTTATGCTCACGCATTTTCTTTATCTGACAAATTCATCCTTCTTGTTCTCATGTGAATTTCAGTCTGTGATTAAGAAGAAGTACGGTCAGGATGCAACAAACGTTGGTGATGAAGGTGGCTTCGCACCAAATATTCAGGAGAACAAGGAAGGTCTTGAATTGCTCAAGACTGCCATCGAGAAGGCGGGATACACTGGCAAGGTCTGTCTCTTACCCGTAATTAGACTAGTGTACATGTCGTTGTAATCTATCCATAGGCAGAGAAACTAACGGGTTTCAGTCATAATCTTGTAGGTTGTCATTGGAATGGATGTCGCTGCATCTGAGTTCTACTCGTCAGACAAGACCTACGACTTGAACTTCAAAGAAGAGGTAAATTAGCCTTTTTGCTTAAAAAAATTCTAAACCGGCTGGAGAAAGAAGTCAATAACAATGAATTTGGGTATTTGCAGAACAACAATGGTTCTGAGAAGATTTCTGGAGAAGCTCTCAAGGACCTCTACAAATCATTTGTTGCTGAGTACCCAATTGTATCCATTGAAGACCCATTTGACCAAGACGACTGGGAGCACTATGCTAAAATGACCGGCGAGTGTGGCGAGAAAGTTCAGATTGTCGGTGATGATCTGTTAGTCACCAACCCCAAGGTCTGCCATTGTTAAACAAGTGTTAGCCTTTCAACTTTCTCTCTTTCTCTCTCAAAGCTGTTATATCTCTAACACTCTTTTGTATGCAGAGGGTTGCCAAGGCGATCAGTGAAAAGTCTTGCAATGCTCTTCTTTTGAAGGTAAACATCTTTACTGGTTATGCGTCATTTTGAAGTCCTTGAAATAGTGTTAAATATAAATCCCTGGTGAATGTATGAACAGGTTAACCAAATCGGATCTGTAACTGAGAGTATTGAGGCGGTTAAGATGTCAAAGAGAGCTGGTTGGGGAGTGATGGCTAGCCACCGTAGTGGAGAAACCGAGGACACCTTCATTGCCGATTTATCTGTCGGTTTGTCAACCGTAAGTCAAAACCCCTTAGCAGTTCAAACTTTCCCTGCAAGAAATTTCTTGTCGTGTCTTGTCCAAATCAAATTAAATCATGATATTGATGAGTCTCTGGGAATTGTTGTTTATATCTTAACAGGGTCAAATCAAGACCGGAGCTCCTTGCAGATCAGAGCGTCTTGCCAAATACAACCAGGTTCGGAAACAAGATGTGTTTTGTGTTTGATTGATAGAATTTCAAAGTAGATATCCGTTAGACTGATGCTCGTAATGTTGGTGATATAATGAATAGCTATTGCGAATTGAGGAGGAGCTTGGAGCAGAGGCAGTGTATGCAGGAGCCAACTTCCGCACCCCAGTCGAGCCTTACTAGAGAGACTCTAACACAGAGCTGAGTTTGATTAATGTTTGAGGCTTTGAAGGTCAAATAAAGGGATTTTGTTTTCATTTGTTTTCAGCTGAGTCGGTTCTTGTTTTTGGTAGAGAACATTGTGTTTGGATATCATGTGGGTGCACGAGACGAGCTATGCCTTTTCAAAGGACAATAGCCCTACTTTTATTATTATATTACCTTTTCTTGTTTTGTTATCTCGTGATATTCCATATCCAAGAGGGGATCTTCTTAATCAATCACCTACCACTTTTCGTGGACCAATCGTAAAATTCAAGTGGCGTACAAAGTGTGTCAGTCAGGTTGAAAACAACGTTTGGATATCGATTTGCTCCAAGCTGTCTCCTTCAAAAATTTAGCCACATAACTCGAAATCTACATCTTCAAACTAATAATAAGAACAAAAAAAACGTATCTCGATCTTTCCTAAAAGAATAGATAAATAAATGTAAGAATGCAGGCTGTGGGGTTCGAACCCACGCGCACTTATGTGCAGAAGAACTTAAGTCTTCCCCCTTAACCTCTCGGGCAAACCTGCGCTTCTGTTAACTTAGCTCATCTGTAGAATATGTAGTTATCATAATTCATTTCGACATTCGCGATGACAACATCAAACCACATCACAAATCCTATTCAATATCGAAAAGCTCATGCCTCAAAATATATAACACAAACAACCACAAATTTCCATTTTCTAAATAAGTTCCTCTTTCTAACTCACATCCACACAACAATCTCGTTGGGTAAGGTAACAACAGTTCGACACAGTCAACAACAATACATTTACAAGAATGAAGCAAGCTATCCCATAATAGATCAAATATCAAAAACTGCAGTGCAACAACATTCCCTGGTTTTATTTTTCTCGGTTTCAGAGGTTTTACATAAACTCTGTCAAATCTAATCTTCTCTTCTGAACAGAGGGTATTTTCCCCTTTAATTAAATTTCATAAGGAAATAAAGTTTTCTTTTTTGCATCCGCAAAACATGTAAACCCAAAGAGACAAATTGTATTGAAACTTACCCAAAAAAATATAATTTTTTTCCCTCCCAATCAGTAAAAATCACATCTTTGAGCGTTTCAAGTAAACAACAACGGCTACGCTCGTTAGAACAAGAGCTCCTGTAACCACAACACCACCGCGCCATGATACCCATCCGCCTCCTTCCGCTTTCTTGAGTTGACCCGTTTCAGAGCTCAAGCTCCTTGTTGTCTCTGTGAAGTCCAGATGCAGCCTCAACACCTTTTGTCCTGTAGACCTAGCAAGAGTAACAGCACCAACCAAATCGCTATCCGATGTAATCAACACCTTATCGCCTTCATCATCTTCATATATAATCTGAGGCCGTTGCTCCTTATCGTTGTTGTCACTACCACCAATTCTCTGCATCACAATACCCATCAGCTCGTCGAGGTTTTCAGCAGCGCAAGTAAAACGATGCACACGGCCCTTGAGATCTTCGAACTTGAAAGAAAACGAGTTCCCTAGTCCTAGAGATGGGTAAGAAGCGAGCTTCCCAATATCAGAGTGATGCATCATCGCCGACATTTCGCTTTGAGTGTCGGAATCATCAGGTGGTTCTAACGCAAGAGCTGAGTCCCAGAACTTCTGCATCATCGTGTTTGCCATGTCGTTCACAGCTCCAGAGCTGTTCTCGACCATTGAGATAGCTGCGTGAGTTATCTGAAGAACATCTACACAAGCTGCAGCTGATCCGTCTTTGTCTAGAATCGGAAGATGTAGAAACTTGCCGTCATGCATTATATGCAAAGCGTCAAGAATCGTCGTCTCGAGGGAAGCACATTCTGGATTAGGTGTCATTACCTTCTCCACAAGAGTCGTTTCAGGAGATAGATTCTGCGCAACCACTCTCATCAGAATGTCCTTTGAAGTTAAGATCCCTTGGATTTTGCTCCCCATGGAGATAATCACAGAGTTAACTCGTAAATCTCGCATCTTTTTTGCAGCAACATAGACAGGATCTGATGGTGATACAAGCGCAACTTTTGAATTCTCAGTGATTATCGTAGACAAAGCTGGCTTAAACATTCTCTCCCTTAAAGTTTCGATGAAAGCATACGGAGCAGAGTATCCAGCTCCCCATTGCTTCTCCACACCTTCCACTGCAGCTGCTAAAGCACTGCCTTGCTCAGCAGCTTTCTCCATCCTAGAAATGGCGTCGTATAGACACTTTGTGATATCCAACAAAGCAATGACTTCGCCGTTCTCCACAACAGGCAAGTGTCTGAATTTCCCTTGAACCATCTTCTGAAGAGCCTCTATCGCCAACGAATCAGACGTGACGAAGATAGGATTCCTTGTCATGACCTTGGAGACAAGAGTTTGATCAGGTCTTAACCCTTCTGCGATCACTCTCGTAGCTACATCTTTGTCGGTGCAGATCCCGGAGAGAAGAGCGCTTGAATCAGTCAAGAGAACCGCATCGACACGTCGAGCAGCCATTCTTCGACAAGCGTCAAAGACAGTGGTTCCTTCAGGGATAGTGAGAGCTTTCGATAAACGAAGCTTCTTGACTGTTCTCTCAACGTTGGAAGGAGGTTGAGAAGGAGGTGAATTGGGTTTGGAGGTGTTGCCATTGACGATGCTTCCGTTTTCTGATTGGAGAGTTTTCTTGGAGGCCGGTGGTCCTCGCCGTACAGAAGAAGTGCTCCTCCGCGAAGAAGTCCCCGTCGCCTGAGTACTCATATCGATTCGATCAATCAAAAGGGTTTCTTTCAGATCCTGAATCTGAGAAAGGATAGAGCTTTAGAGGTTCAGAAATCAAAATTTCACCAATCAATTCAAATGCTAACACATCTGAATAAAGCCCAATTTATATCACGATGCATTAAGGACGATTTGCTCAGAGAATCAACACAGAGAGGAGAAAAGGATTGGGATTTATGGGAAATGAAGATGAGCAATAGAAGAAAGGAGAAAACTTGAAACCCTAGAATTTGAGTAAGAAGAGAGGGATTAGTGTTTTTTTACCTTGTTCCAGTTCCACCTGCTCGAGCACTAAGAACAATTGTCTTTAGCTATTTTATCGGATTTTTCTTCTTCCGCGTATGTGTGGTGGTTCGCCACCCTCTTCTACTTGATTTTTTAATTTTGTTGAAAACATAAATTATATAAGAAAATCTAAAATTGAATAAATTTCCATACAAAAGAAACGAAAAAACAAATCCGGTCAACGAAAAGAACAAAGCAGAAAATCAAATTTTGGCTGTAAATGTATGAACTTCCCTTCCTTTTTTAAATTGAAAAAAATATTTAAAACGGTTAAATGACTTAATGGCTATAAAAATACAAATTTAGCATCAAATGACAAAAATATATTGACAAAATCATAGGTTGCTTTGCGTCTGGTCAACTGACAAAATTATATTACTTCATTTAGCAATTCAAGGCTTTGGTACGACACAGTGTTTAGTTTATGATTTTTTCGTATGAAATTAAGAGTTTAAGGGCTGTTTTGCAAATGTTCCCTAACTAAAACAAGTGAACTCATCAGAGTCCACGAGCTTCCCACTAAAAAATTGAAATGGTTTCGTCTGGCATCTGAATTAAACAAAGCGAGAGGCGATACAGTTGATTCGAATGCTTCATCGTCTACTTTGAATCCCCTGTGCTAATGCTAGATATGGATCTCCGTCTTCTTCTACAGTCTCTCACTCCCTCATCGCAATCTGTGAGCTCTCTCTCTCTAGCTTTGATCCAGTGTCGCAATTTGTTCTTGCGATTTTTAGTCTTCTTCTGATCAGTTCGTCTTCTGGGTTTCTCAATTAAATTCCGAGATTTTAGGTTTATGTGCTGGTGTTTTACTTCGTTTACTTGGCCGTTGCTGGAGAAATTCTTCCCGGAAAAGTTATTCGCGGCGTACTTTTACCAGATGGCTCCCAGCTTCGTTACCGATGCAATGGTGATCTGATTTAGTCTCTATCTAAATTCATGATAAATTATGTGAGCTCGAAAATTTATTTACCATTAATTTTGTTAAATTTTCAGGTCTATTCGCACTAACATTACTGGTCGCTATTTTGGGAATCTGTGCAAAACTCGGCATTGTATCACCTCTTGTAAGCGTAGTACCATTTTGTGATCATCAATACCAATATTAAGATATGCAACTGTGTTTATATGAAACCGTATTAGGATACTTTTTGGTAAAACGAGAGTTTAGGTTGCTATTGCATTAAAATACTCTTCGTGATGTTTGCAGGTGGTCGCTGATAGAGGGCTTGAGCTACTCTCAGCTACTTTTATCTTCTGTGTTTTGGTAAGATTGAGATTGTCTTGAAATTAGTCTTATTAGTGCCTTAGAACTTTGCTTTTGTGGTGAAGTTTTTAATCTCCATGACTTCTCTTAATATTTAGGTGACATTAGCATTGTATGTTACTGGTCGCAGTTCCTCGGATAAGAGTTCTTCCCTTAAGCCTCATGTCTCCGGAAATCTTGTACATGACTGGTACTAGCATAATACATGTGTACATCTACTCATTTCTTATCCCATAAACCGCTGTATTATAGTTATATATATAACTCCTGGTAGAGCGAAAGTCAGAAAATAATCCACATAATCTGGTACAATATAGAATATGAAACAACGATGTAGACAATATGGTTTTAAAGAACCTTGTAGAGTCATGAGTAATTCTTCCAGAATGGTTGTAGGCTTGTAGCTTCCTTTATAATCTTATCAACAGAAATGAGCCAGTGACTTTAGCTTTAGCTCTGGTTTATGTCTTTCACTTGCTTTTTCAAACAACTGCTTTGATTTTCTTACTCATCTTGTTTGTTTCATGTGATAGGTGGTTTGGGATTCAGCTGAATCCTCAGTTTTTGGGCATCGATCTTAAGTAATCAGTTTTTCCGTATTTTTCTTCTATTTGTAAGCTCGGGCAGCATCACTGCTTCAGTTTGCTTAGTAAACATATCGAGTAGCAATTTTATAATACAGTTTGAAGTTATGCATATTTATAATGATGGGAATTATTACTTGTGTAGGTTTTTCTTTGTCAGAGCCGGGATGATGGGATGGCTGCTTATCAATCTCTCTATTCTGGCAAAAAGTGCGCAGGATGGTTCCTTGAGTCAGTCGATGATTCTTTACCAGATCTTCTGTGCGGTACATTTGGGTTTACTTACAACTCCTGTTTCTTGAAGTTCTCTGATCATCCCATTTTCGTTAGTTTTGATTAACTTTGTAATTGCAGTTATATATATTGGACTACTTTGTTCATGAAGAATACATGACCTCTACGTAAGTTCATGGCATCTTGAGCAGACATATGTTTATTACCAAAATATGACCATGTCCATCAGTCTCAACGATTTTGGTCTTTCTAAGTACTGTTTGTCGATTTTGATTTTATATTTTTTCAGGTGGGACATAATTGCAGAGAGGTTAGGCTTCATGCTGGTGTTTGGAGATCTCCTGTGGATTCCTTTCACTTTTAGCATTCAGGCATGTAACTATGAGCTTAAACACAATCAGGACTTACTTAAATTCATCTTATAGATAATATCTTCTTAGCATGTAACAGTTGTTATCGGAAAAAAATATTGTTTTTGAATGCTTGATCACTATGTGACTGGATTGTCTGCTCTTGGTACAGGGCTGGTGGCTTTTGAACAACAAAGTAGAGCTAACAGTTCCTGCTATTGTAGCCAATTGCTTTGTGTTCTTGATAGGGTAAGTTCTGAGTCATTGTGTTATTTTACAGTTTTAAAGAAACTAAACTTAAAAACCCACAAGTTTTTCTTTTTTGGCAGGTACATGGTTTTTCGAGGGGCTAACAAACAAAAACATATCTTTAAAAAGAACCCTAAAACCCCTATATGGGGTAAGCCTCCAGTGGTCGTTGGAGGAAAGTTGCTGGCTTCAGGCTATTGGTACGATCTTTTTTCCATTTTTTTTCTGTAGTTTCTTTGCTTGGTTTCGCCGTCTCTATCTTTGACTGTACATCTGTTGATTGTGGTGAACAATGCTACATTTCGATTACTTAGATGCTGTTTTTAAACATTACAGGGGAATCGCAAGGCACTGTAATTACCTTGGCGACTTGATGCTTGCTCTGTCCTTCAGTTTGCCCTGTGGAATAAGGTAACTTGTTGTGCTTGAGTTCATCTTACAACTACTAAAGTCATGAAGAAATCAATACCAATATCAAAACTTTTCTAAGTCAAGAGTTCCAAATACCGATTTGGCTAAGATTTAGATGTTGACCTGAAAACTGAGAATTTGATTGGTAGTGTCTGAGATTCTCTATCTTTAAGACCACCATTTGAACATTACATATCTTTTCAAGTTCATTGTCTGATCACTTAGACAATACTAATCAGGGCTTTTTGTATTATGTTGTCTTGTGTACTCTCAGTTCTCCAGTTCCATATTTCTACCCGATATACCTCCTGATACTGTTAATATGGAGAGAACGAAGAGACGAGGTTCGATGTGCAGAGAAGTACAAGGAGATCTGGGCTGAGTATCTTAGACTTGTCCCCTATAGAATCCTTCCTTACGTCTATTAACTCTGCCAAGTCTTTAAGATTCGTTCTCTCGTGTCTTTCTTTCATATTCTTGTTTCAATGTGAAATTATAAAGGTTTCACTATGGCTTTTAGCAATGTTTAGATTGATGCTTTGATGAACACGTTTGAGAATTCCACTTTTATTATCTGGCATGGAAATCAAAATGTTCCGAACCTCCTTAAAACTAGCTTCATTTTGTTGTAACTAGCATGGAACATGTTTAAACAATTATATCATCAAATGTCTTATTTTTCATACTTCATTTGTCTATTTCAATGTCGGAGCGTACCACAGATTATTCCATCCAACTATCCAAGCGACAACTTCAAGATATCACTTTGACAAATACGACACAATCAGACGTTTTGGACAACTTATCTTCAAACACAGATGTAAATTCAACTCAATAATTTTTCTATACGAAGACATAATATACTGTATATATATACACATACAGTAATGTAAAGGACTAAATGTTATTGTCCACGTTTATATTTTTTTTAAAAAATGTCATTGTCCACTACATCAGATATGATGTAAATGTCAATATAATATTATATTCAAGGAAATGGAACACTACTAATAGACGAACAAATGTGTATGTATGTTCATGCAAGGAGCCAAGGACATTATTGATGCATATTGCATACCAAAAGGCAAAAAATAATAATAATAAGAATGGAGGAGTATTCTTTTTAAGGTCATCAAGAACATTTTTGTTTTGTCAGACATTAACGGAATTTAAGAAATGGACAAAAAGGCTAAAAAGTTTATTTTACCATCTAATCGACTTGGAAACAGACCGTAGACATCTGTCAATTTTTACATATCTTTTTATATACTGTAAATATTTCTAAATTCTATATTTCTTTGGTGGATTTTTATTTCCTTTGCTTTCCTATTTTCTATTTTAACCATCCTTTTCTTAAATACCATAACAATATTTGTTTCCATTTATGATCATATTTTACTTTTAGTAAATCCTATAAATTTGTTTTCAATTGTATAAACATCAAGGTCTAATAATAAGGTGAATACTAACTACTACATGTCAAAATCATGTAGTTCAAAAAATGTCTAAACCAAGTAAATTATTATAATTAGAGATGTATCGGTTTACGAATATTTGCAGGTAAAAATCCCAAAAGAAAAAAACAAAAATCCCATAAAAAAATCATAAGGACACATTTACTCAAGAAAAAAATGGAAAAGTTTCCATAGTGTACGTCGTGTCGGTAGAAAGCATTCAAGCAAAAAGACTTTGATGGGTTGATGATTCATGGCTTTCAAGAGTTGCAGTTATTTTCCATTTTTCTTTTTGTTTATGTGTCTATATCTCTACATCTCAGATCTAATTATTTATGTTTGGAGATCTCGAAGTCACATTTTTATGTGAATCTAGCATTTTTAATAAGAATATTCTATTGATGTCGTAGTCAAACTGTCAAAGTGTTCATTATGAGAAATAAAGAAATTCTATAATCATAATTATTGAAAATTTTATATTAGACAAACTAAATTATAATTTGCTTGGAGGTTTGAGCCGGCGGAGGTTTGAGCCCTGGTGCGGCCGAATTCATGCTTTTCCTTAATTAGTTCGAAAGTGACAAAGTTACCCTTCTCCAACTCCGTTTCTTATTTACATTTTAGAAGGGGTAGAACCGAGAATAGCCAAAACTGCCAACAAAACCACGTGAGATCCAACGGCTGAAGAGCTGTTTCTTGGAGAACATGCCACAGATCTAACCCTTCATTTACTTTTTTCACCAACCAATAAACTCTCAGCCTCAGCTATAAAAACCAAAGCCTTTTCCTCTACTGGTCCACCTGCTTCGTCTCTCGTCTTCCTTCTTCCGCATCGTTCTCTCTCAATTTCTCGATCTTTCCGTCAAAAACCATGTCTGCCTTCACCAGCAAATTCGCCGGTAAAATATCTCTCCCTATATCTCTTCCTCGAATCCGTTTATCTCATCGTTCGCAGCTTACATGTATTCAATTCGTTTATTGTGTGTATTCCTCCTGAAATCGTTAGATCTGTTGTTTTGCTTCTTGTTCGCGTAATTATCTGTCTAGATCTGACTAGTTTGCTTCTTCTGGGATTTGAATTAGATCTGTTGACGATTTCTATGGTTAAAAACTATCGTAGATCTGATTCAGTGTTCAAAATCAGTTTTAGACTCGTATGGTGTTTTCTCTGATCAATCTGTCATAGTAAAGTAAACGGATCTAATCAATTGTATTCACGATCGATTGGTTTTGTCAGTAATTTCGTAATAATTTATACGTTTGAAACCTTGGCAGATGAGCTGATCGCTAATGCTGCCTACATCGGCACACCCGGAAAGGGTATTCTCGCCGCCGATGAATCCACCGGCACAATCGGAAAGCGTCTCGCGAGCATCAACGTCGAGAACGTTGAGACCAACAGACGTGCTCTCCGTGAGCTTCTCTTCACCGCTCCTGGTGCTCTCCCTTGCCTTAGCGGTGTCATCCTCTTCGAGGAAACTCTTTACCAGAAGAGTTCCGATGGTACGAATTCAAATCGTTATTTTTGTCCATGTAATTCACTGTATGTGTATGTCGAGATTTCTGATTTGATTGTGTTTACGCAGGCAAGCTATTCGTTGATATCTTGAAGGAAGGAGGAGTTCTTCCAGGTATCAAAGTTGACAAGGGTACCGTCGAGCTAGCCGGAACCAACGGTGAGACCACCACTCAAGGTCTTGACGGTCTCGGCGACCGTTGCAAGAAGTACTACGAGGCTGGTGCTCGTTTCGCCAAGTGGCGTGCAGTCCTCAAGATCGGCGAGAACGAGCCATCAGAGCTTTCCATCCACGAGAACGCCTACGGATTAGCCAGATACGCTGTTATCTGCCAAGAGAACGGTCTTGTGCCCATCGTTGAGCCAGAGATCCTCGTTGACGGATCCCATGACATCCACAAGTGTGCTGCTGTGACCGAGCGTGTCCTTGCAGCTTGCTACAAGGCTCTTAGCGACCACCACGTCTTGCTTGAAGGAACTCTCTTGAAGCCTAACATGGTCACGCCTGGTTCAGACAGTCCCAAGGTTGCACCAGAAGTCATAGCTGAGCACACCGTCCGTGCCCTTCAGAGAACCGTCCCAGCAGCTGTCCCAGCCATTGTGTTCTTGTCCGGTGGACAGAGTGAGGAGGAAGCAACCAAGAACTTGAACGCGATGAACCAGTTGAAGACGAAGAAGCCATGGTCGTTGTCTTTCTCGTTCGGGCGTGCGTTGCAACAGAGCACATTGAAGACATGGGCAGGGAAAGAGGAGAACGTCAAGGCCGCTCAAGAGGCTTTGTATGTGAGGTGCAAGGCTAACTCTGAAGCCACGCTTGGGACTTACAAAGGTGATGCTAAGCTTGGTGATGGAGCTGCTGAGAGCCTTCACGTGAAGGATTACAAGTACTGAGAGAATCGTCGTCGTCAATGGTTTCTGTTGTGACGTCATCATCGCCCTCGATGTATTTCTAAGGGTTTTTACTCTCTCTTTTTTTTCTTTTGACATTATCGGAGTAACGAATGCTTTTTTGTTTGTTTTCAGTTTCTTTTCGATTTGTGTTTTGATTTCGGCAGGGCCGAGTCTATGTTATGGATTGAGAAACTAGTTTTAATAAAACTCTTGAAAGTTTATTTTTTCCAAAATAGATTATATTTTGATTTGAAGCTCACACTTAAAAAGGAAATGAAATATTTAAAAAAATATAATTAATATTGCTTGTTATATAAATTTTCATGCTTAGGGACAGCCCATCAACCATTTGATTGGGCCATAAATTTAAAATTAATTTGAAGGTCATTTTATTTAATAATTGGTTTAAATGGTCTAAAAAAAATGTATCATGTAACCGAACCAATATTCCAATAACCGAACAACGTCTTTGGTAAGACCGTGTTGAGTGTTTTTTTTTTCTAAACATATATAAGTTCAGTAGTTCACTGTCCTCAAATGCATTCTCCGATGAAAGCGTCAAAAGCCCACCTGTATAGATGCCAGTGCCTGTAATGAGATGAACAACGACTAATGTAGAATTAGATAGGTATCGTTTATATGCAATTTTGGCGTTAAAAGTATTATGTGATTCGCTAATTACTCTTATGATATGATGGGCCTCATAATGGGCCTACTTTTTAAATGGTGTTTTTCAAGTGGTTATCCACCAAATATCATTAAAGCAGTTGCTTTCCAGATCATATTAGACAAAATAGTTTGGTGATATATAGATTAGCACATTGCTTTGTCTGTTCTAATTTACTATTCATTAAAAGAAAAAGGGAACTGGTAGATAAGATTACATGTTCGATTTGGTTAGCTATAGACTAATTGGTGTAGATTAGCTATGTGTTCTACTTTAGATCAATTATTGATATTAATCTAATAAAACTAAACAATTAGTAAAAATAAGTAATGATTGTATATTAATATGTGTAAAAAATCCAAAACATAGATCTTTTAAACACAGAGTATCTTAAGCGTTTGAGTTTGAAAACAAATAATTGGGAAATGTTCAAATCCGAATTTTGTTGCGTCTATTGCGAGTCAAGCAAAGAAATCATAATGTACTTTGGAAGGAAGTCTTTTCAATTTCAAAAACACAAGCTCGTCGGCGAGAGGGTAGTTTTCCAAAAAGTGAAAAAGCTAAAAATAGTTGGGGGGAAAAGAAATTAAAATAAAGCTAAAATTTTAAAATAAATAAAACAATATTTTAGAACAAAAGAAAGATAATTCAAACTTACAAACCCTTTAGCATTCAGTAGCCTAAGCATTATCCCATATCCCTTCCCTAATTTGGTTAATCAAAAACATAAACACCCATCATAATTTTACAAATCAACCCACAATCCATTTAAAAAAACTAAAACACCCATAAACTAAAAAAACCACACGAATTTCACATCTTCCAAAGTGAAAAATAAATTAAAAAATTACAATAAATAGAACCATAACCCTAAGCCCAATTAGTTCTTGACTGGCTGGTCTCTTTGACTTTGAGATTGAATCACTCAGTTTCTATGCTCTTGCTAAGCTCCTCCAGCTTCTTCAACCTCAGCTTCTCGCTTTCTCCAACCAACTGTCCCATCTCCCCAGGGAGAAGTTTTAGAAAACGAAAACAAACCAACACGGTCAATGTATATTCAGCGCAAAAAAAACTCGGTTTTGTTCTATTGATTCAGTAAAAATTAGAACCGAGAATTCGAAACTAACCTCCATTAGCTTGGTGATCAGCTGAACTTTCTCGCGGTTCTTCTCGTTGAATGTATCCAGTGCTTCTTTGTATTCCCTTTCCTGTTTATGTCATCACACAAACAAAAAACATGAGTTTCAGGTTTTGTTCAGCAAATGGCATAACAAGTCTTAAAATATTGACTATCGTTAACCCAAATCTTGCAAAATCAAACCTTTTGTCAACATCATAACAACCCAAAACCTTTTTAGTTGACATCTGAGAGTTGCATTTGGAGTTTGAGTTCGGGTTTGGTAAAGTCAAAAACTTTTTATAGCAAACAGTCATGAGAAATATTTATTACCGGTAATCAATAGCAACTGCTCTCGAAAAATATTTACCTTCTTTTGAACTGTAGCGCCTAGCGGTTTGAGTTCTTTGTTGACGCTATCAATCTTCTTACGCACCCAAGAAACTTCCTTCCTCATGGGATCAGCCATAGTTTCAAGCTCCTGAAACAAAAGCATGATCATTTCCGCAAAGTTAAACCTTTTCCTGAGAACAAAACTTGTGAACTCAACAAGAAGAAGCAAATGTTCATGTCCAAATCATAGAGATCTCCGGCGTTTCAAGTGTAATCGTAGCTTTCACTTGATTGTGTAATCTAATCACCAGAAACTTTCAAAACCCATTTAATAATCAACAAATTGAGTGCATGCAGAATCATTAGCTTAAATTATAATCAGAAGATGAGATCATGACCCAAATTAGATTCCAAGCTTAACCATTTCTGTTAGAGATTATACTTTGAAGTTTTCAAGTTTTAAAAAACATAAATTGTTCCACTTTACCATTCGACCCCCTGAGATCAGAATCAACAAGTTCACATCTTTAAAACCCTAATCCTCTAAAATCACAGAACAACAACGAATTTTGAATCACAACACACAAAGTAACACGAAGGTAAACGTGCATGAGTCTAATTTTCAAACCATTGAAATTGAGCTTCAAAATCTCAAACAAATTTCCCGGAAAATAGTTTGAGATCTTGGACTTTATTGAATTTTTTAAAAGCAAAATGAAAACAAACCTCGCGGATATGAGCGAGACGTCGGGTTTCTTCCTCGACTCGACCCAGCTGAGCCTTGACCCGTTCACGAACCTCCATTTTCCTCTTCTCGATCTCATCCTCTTTAGCCCTAAACGCAGAGAGAGCAGAGCGAGCCATCTCCTCGTCTTCTCTAGACATCTGACTGCTGAAGCTCAAGCTCACCATCGGCTGGTTCTGAGGCTGCGCTTCCTTCGTCTCCATCTTCGATTTCTCTTCCTTCTTCTTCTGTTGATTACTGTCACTGTTCTTCTTCTTCCTCAAGCCGCAGCAGGAACGCGATCGATGCAATTCCTCTGTGGAATTCCGGTGAGGTTCTTCGATTAACCCTATTTTTACTGATTTGGATTGAATCTAAGCAAAAAGCTTTTGTCTTTTAATGGCGGATGGGGTGTGGTGGATTTTGAGTTTTCTGAGTGGGTTTGTGTGTGGTAAAGCTCTCTTCTCTCACTGGCTCTTCTCTGTCCTCTTCTTCTCACTCTTTTATATTTTGTTTCCTTTCTCTTAATATCTTTTGTTTTATTTAATCGCTGTTTTACGTATCCGTTAAGATCGTAGCTCTCAAACAAATACTTTAATTACGTGTCCTTTGATGATTATTTTTCCCTTTTACATATATAGTTCTGTTTCAAACTAGACCTTTTTTAAAATATGTGGTGACTGGTGAGAACTTAGTCGTAATACTCGATTAGATAATCGCCTTGATCGAATCCTAAATACTTGGAGGTTTGGATATAGCTGCAAATATTCCGATTATAGTTTCAGATACTGATACGGATTTTTTTTAAAAAAAAAATTTATACTATTCAAAATATTATTAAATTGTAATAGTATTGCATATGTAATTTATTTTACATTTTATGATTATTGTTTTACGTATCCGCTTAGTTCGTAGTTCTCAAACAATACTTTTAATTGCGTTCTGATGATTATCTTACTCGTTCTCAAATCTATTTTGTTTCAAATTAAATTGATTTTTTTAAAAGATGCTGGAAAATTATCCGTACATCTATAGTAGATTAATCGCTTTGATCTATAGCCTATATATATTCGGAGATTTGGCGATAACTGTAGATATTTGCAGTTATACGGATACAGAATATATTGAACTTCAATAGTATATTATTAAATTGTTTTAATATTACAAAAAATTGGGGTATTAAAAAGTTTATTGAAATTTAGTTAAAAGAATTTTCGAAAAACAACCAGAATTATATTAAAAAAAAAACAGTTATGCCAAACACTTCTTTTTATATACTCCTATATGTGATTATGTAATTTGTTCAACGATTAAACAAAACCGTTATAAGATCTGGGATAATCACAAAAAAATGTTTTTATATTTCTCTTAGCTAAATGATTGGAAATGAAAAAAAATATATTCTAATATCTTTCTCGTCGATTTCTTTTTATCATATGAAGATTCTAACTATTGATTTTGTCGTGGTCTTTTGACATTAATATGTTGACGGTCAGTTTCAGGAATCATTTATTGTTTTCCTTCAGTTGTGTATCATTTATTGTTGTTAGTAAATGCAAAAGTTTGCCACTTGGCGTTCTCGAATTTTAAATGAAACCATCTTTCAAAAATAAAAAAGTTGACGGCTGTAAAGCTAAAGCCGAATGAAGATATTATAATGCAATTGGCCGTTTTTTAGCTTTTTTTTACACTTTCCTTACCACATAGTAATGTTAATTATTCTTTTAAATCTACCGAATTTCGAAAATTGGATAATATGATACTAAGAACTCTTTTCTTTTAACAAACTCTGTATTTTGCATCAAACTAGATTTGTATCCGCGCATACGCGCAAATTTTGTTTCACATAATATTTTTAAAAATATTGTTTGTGTTGATATATATTTATATATATAGTTAATTATAAGAATATGATAATTTGTTTGATTGTTTAGTATTAGGTTTTTTAAAAATAAATTCTTAGTAAAACAAATAACTTTTTTAAGGATTTGAAATATGGTAATTAGGAAAATTATTCTACTATTTTAGAAATCATAAACATGTTATAAGTAAAAAAGACGTAGATAAAAGTCATATTTTTTTGGTTGAATTGCTTGAAAACATATAATTACCTCTAATTTTTAATGTTCTCAAATTTATGACATGTACAATTGCTTTGATTCTGCAAGAACCACCTCATACTTTATATTTCACAATAAAATGCAGTTATAATAATATTATATTTGACCCATAAAAACCGCCAAATCTTTGAATGAAGATAACGCTATATTTTTACATTTTTTCATACAACAAGCTTCGAAAAAGTGTTTATGAAGAGGATAAACCGGAAGAAAAGTATCAAGTTAGTATAAAAAATTATTAAAAAGTTTTAGACAAATACGAAAAAGTTAAAAATGTTGTTTATTTATTTTTGTTAGGAATGTGAAAAACCTTAATATTAATGTAACTTAATAGTTATGAACATAAATATATATGAAATAAACATTAAATAGAATAGTTAAGTTAGAAATAGTGGTATTAATTAGTTTTTAATTTTTAATTTTAAAATTTATGATTTATTAATTAGTTGAAAGGACAGGTGTCCTCCATTGAAATGCTGATGTAGCAGCATGATGGAGAGAGTTCACCTAAAATCATATATATGATTTGATGGGTGGTAGCAGTGCTGTGCGAAAGTTTATGGGGACTTAAGACAAACTAAAAAAATGAGACATTTTTTCATTTAAAAAAAAGATTTTCTAATAAAAATATATTATAATTTTAAAATCATATAAAATATTCAAAAAATAAAATTTTAATCTAAAAAACTAATTAAGACATAATCTTTTTTATTTCTTTTTCAATAAACTCTTTCACCAAACTTTCATAATCGAGGTCTTTAACTAATTCTCTTTCTATAGATATGTTAGTTAGGTCATTCAATCGTTCTTGTGACATAGTTGATCACAACTAAGATTTTATCAACTTCAACTTTAAAAAACTTTTTTCAGCCAAAACAACTGAAACTAGAATCGTCAGCAATATCTGATAAGCAATCTATGAGTTTTTTTTTGTTCTCTTAGACTTTAGGGTTTTGCTCTTATTTTAGGATGTCATAAAGCCGATAATCTAAACAAATCTTAATCAACTATTGGGAGAAGGTAATTTTAATTAATTTCCTATATCTATTCCTTTTTTTCTCTCTTATAAACAAAAATAAGAAAACATTTTATGTAAAAAAGACCTCATGTCAACCATTACCCACTTAACTACCTCTTAAAAAAATGGAGGCCCTGAAAAATTAACATATTTTGGGTATTTGAGGCGAAAGCCTTTTTCACTACATGGTAAGCACGGCTTAGTAGAAAGATTATCCTTAGTAATAAGATCTACCAACTTATTATTGTGATAACTCAGCTTGCATCCTTTTTGTAATTAAAGGAATCGATATATACATTTGAGTTACAAAAAAAAAAGAAATCTCAAAGAAGGCTGGACAGGATTTTCAACCATCATCATACTAGGAACTCATGAGTCATACCAATTAATTATTTGTTGGATGAGAGGAGCTCCAAAATATAGAAGATAAAAACTATTGATAAATATAAAGAATGGAAAAAAAATAAAGTAGTTAACACAAAGGGCAGGAAGAGAATTAGAGGAGGCAGCTCACCAAACTATTCGATTAAATAGTATCGACTGCATTCCAACTCTTACCTTACCTTCTCAAACTTATTTAATTATTTTGTTTTCTATATATGTTTTGCAGTTTGATCTGTACCCTATCATTCACGCCAAATGTTTTTTGATGAGATCGTAAACAGTGAGTTGTCCTCCTTGTGTGGTATGTTCCCAAGTTTGGGTTGAGAAAATCTTTGGTCTTTACACACTAGAGGTTTATACCTTCAAATGCATATCCGTCGTAATGCAAATTAAATGTGACAATGAGTACGTTTCACTTTGTAAGATACATCATTATCTCTTAATGGATTTATTGTGACTTGTGAGTACTGGTTTATCGAAACACTTTACAGATTGGAATTTTCATATTCAGTGTAGTGAAATAAAATCTAGCCCAATATTAACTAACAAAATTTGAAGAAGAAAAAATGATTTCCAAAATAAAGCAAAAATGATTTCCTAAAACAAAAGGCATGATGATTGATCGTAAGTGCAAACAGAGAAGAAACCGGTGGCGGTAGGGGACCAATCGTGAACTCTTCTCAACATTCAAACAAATGGACGGCCCAGATTAAGAAATCACGTGGTAGGGTCCATCTAAAAGTGGGCTTTTAAGCAGATCCACGATCAAATATTTTGCCCCGTGTTAATTATTCACAAAAAACTAATACTCGATCAAATGAAGGCTTTTAGTATCTGCTAACTTGAGAACTAATAGAATACCTGAAATCTAAAAAATTAATGTTTCAATTATAGCAAATCATACGAACATCTGTTTTTGGAATCAAAACAGGTTTAAAAGGCCCATGAAAATCATTTTAAACCATATGATATATTGAATAGTAAGCCCATTAAGAAATTAGAGGTCTCCCTTTTAAGTAGCACAGAATTTTATAGTGGGCCTTCTATTTTCCCCATTGTTTGACACTTTTAATTATATTTACTAACCAATCAATTATCCTTCCAAACCTGAAGCATAAAATTGGTGTATGATGCTAAGTTGCTAACCACATACAATGTATAAGTTACCAATGCTAACAAAATAATTCAGGTGGGTGTATATATATTTTAGAACATATCGATTGTATCATAATCATCTGGTTATGGTATATTTAATTATAACTATAACTGCAACCTTTATTAAACGTATACTAGATGATTAAAATTACGTAATACATATTTGCAAACCATGGCCGTGACTCGTGAGCCAAATCAAGATTGAGGCATGTGGTATCACGTGAGGCCTCGCGTGCTGGCGTGGCTTGCCTTTTACTTCACAAAATACAACCAAAATAGGCCCTACGTTGACTCAACTTGACCCTTCTTCTGTAAATATACATACGTTTTATTTCTGACAACAAGTATATTAAATTATTTCTTTTTTGGCACAATGTCCCTAAAACGTATTTGTCTTCTCATGGGACATGTGACCTCAAAACTCTCTTACAAGTTCCTAGCTCCTATTTCCTCACCTTTCTTCTTCTTCTGAATCTCAAATTTTCATCCATTCGTAACTCTTATTATGATATAAGTTTATACATAGATAAGCAATATGATCTACATTTATGGAATCAAACTTAAAATCTTTGTGTGGATTAAAAAGTAAAACACGCAATGAACATAAATAATCAAATCTAATGCAATGCCGATATATAGAGTGGTCGGTTTGAGTTCTGTTAAAAGTGATTGTTAACCTGATTAGTATACAACCAACAATGAATAACTATGATGGACATTGGTGAAAAATTGACTGGATTGGGAGTAAAAGAACGTATCTCTTACGTATTAATATAAATTGAGAAGAGCCGAACGTGGGAATTTTGGGCTCCAAGAGCAAAAAAAAATATGGGCTCGCTTATAAGGAAACAATAAATAATGTGAGACAAGAATAGTTCATGTTCAAAAATCGAAAACTCTAACTTTTATCTTCTCAATGAGAGTTTGTAAACAACTTACCTAATGAATATTGTATAGGAGGGGAAGTGCCAGGAAATGTTAGTGCACATGGCTAATAATATAATTAAACAAAACTTATTTAGATTCTAAGATCCATATTTTTATGTTGCAAAATATATTTTTGATACACAAATACAGTTTATAAATGAAGTGATCCATAATGTAATTGACTATTTTTTTTTAGCCGGTCCCTCTATAGTTAATTGATTTTTGTGATATTTTTCTTGTGGAGGAGCAAAAACGCAAAAAGGTTAGGTTGATTCGGCATGTAGTGCATATAAATGCATGCCGTCGAAATTGGTGGGAATGAATTGAGTAGAAAGAAACTTAGGAAGCTCTCTCATCTCAGAGCCTTGGCTAGTTGGCTGGCTCACTCCTACATGTAACATCGTTATCGTCCTTTTGCTCATATTTATTACTTTATTTCCTAAAAACTACAAATTAATACTACCGTGGCACCACCATAAAAAGATACTTTGAAAACAATAAATGTCTTTTCTATTCTTCAGCCAAGTGAAGATATACATGAATGCTATTTAACTTCATTTTAATAAATGTTTCCAAGTTTACTTGGTGTTTTCTGGTAATGTTTTATTCCCTGGTATCGATATTTAGGTATACAGTAAAACCTCTATAAATTAATAATATCGAGACCATGATATTTTATTAATTTATCGTGATATTAATTTATCTATATATTAATAATTATTAATTTATAGAGAAAATTTGCTTTCAGCTTATAATTTTCTAAAAATTTCTTTAGAATAATGTTATATTTTAAAATTTTAACAAATTTCGTAATGTAAATTATGTTAACAATCATAACTATCGCAATAAAATAGTTTTTAATACTATATTGGATTATACATGTAAAAATATACATGTTCATAAGTTTAAAATTTATAAAAAGAATATGATTACTATCCATATTATTGATGATAAAATTGAAGATAACACTACAATACATTTAAAAACATTTACAGATAAAAAAATCAATTATCACATTAAAAATTATCATAAATTTTGAATGTATATCGTAAAACATCAATAAAAACTACTTATATAATAATTAAAAAAATAAGATCCAATGAGATTTCAACCTTAAGTAAAAGCAAACACATTAGTCATATTTTAGAATACTATATTTACATATATTTGTATAAATGTATATAATTATTAATTTATATTTTTGTTGGGACCATATATTTACATAGGGATTTCAAAAAAATATTATCTTATTATCTTATCGAATTTGATGGATTTTTTATACTGGTCCGACTTCGGACCAGTAAAATTTATTAATTTATAGTGATTATTAATTTATCGAGTATTAATTTATAGAGGTTTTTTATTGTACTTGCCATTTTTTTCCTTTCTTTTTTCTTAATAACCAAGAAAAATTAGATCGAAATTCATGAACTCTCTAAACTCAGAAGTAACTGTTTGATATACTTTTTTGAAACAGAAATCTGTTTTTCTAGTCAGGAATTCGAACTTGGATTGAAAATACCATGGCCAAACCATCAACATCCCACCACAGATTTGGTGCTAACCAAATTATTTAAATAAGAGAAATCACAACTTCAAAAAGTACAGACGTTACAAATTATATTTTAATAAAATAATGTAATAGATATAGTAAAAACATTGACGGTTACAAAAATTATAAATAACTGTATAAACTAAAAAAATTATTAGCCAAAAACAAAAGTAGTTAAGACAAAATATTAAGTCTAATGATTTATTTTACCTTACGGATTTAAAGTCGCACTTAATAAAAAAAAGAAAAGATCAAATAAGTTAAACCGGTAGAAATTGTAACTTAAGTAGTTTCTTGTAAAAAGACAACACTGCAGCTCTCTCCAAATGCAATCTACAACATCATATACATCAGTTGACAGTGGAGTTAGTCAAATCCAAAGTGATTAAGCTCAGAATTTAATACATTTGTAACACAATCTCTGAAACTTGATGACATCTGTATCACAGAAACTGAAGGTTACTTTAAATCACATTGAATGAATCCTTAATTACAAAAATCTTAATAGGCTTGCGCTTTTTTCTTTAAGCTACTTATGGAATATTAAAATGAGATATAAAAGGAAGTGATATTTCCAAGGCAGTGAGACATAAACACTGCAGGTTACTATCTCTCCATCTGCATCTTGCAGTGCTTTCTTTCTGGGTTTTCTGACTGACTTAATTTTTTATAGATAAAGAAAGCATTTTTTAACCTTTCAGATATTATATTAAATTCACTCTCTTTCCTCTAATTTTGTTTTGAGTTCCCCTCAAGAGTGTCTTGTCTTATAAATAAACACTTTTCTCTCTCTGTTTAGCTCTCTCTAGCTTTCTCCGGCAACTGATGCAAAGAAAATAACTCTTTTTTCTTTTTTTTTTGGGGAGTAAGCCAAACAAATAAGACTTTTGTTGTGGTTGTCTTTGTTTATTAAGCCAGACTCTCTGATAACAAAAGAAGTGGGGAAAAAACTATCCCAAAAGCAACCAACACATTTCTCTATCTCTCTTTTATTTTTCTATTTCTTTCTCTCTCTTTGTTCCATGGACTTGCAACTGAAACAATGGAGAAGTCAGCAGCAGAATGAGTCAGAAGAACAAGGTTCTGCAAGTAAGATATCAAACTTTTTCTTTGATCAGATTCAATCCCAAACTGCAACTTCGGCTGCTGCTCTTCCTCTCTTTGTCCCTGAACCCACCACTTCTTCCTCGTTCTCATGCTTCTCTCCTGACTCTTCCTCTTCCTCTTCCAGGTTTCTCAGTAAGTGTTTCCTTTCTTTTGAAATGGACAACACTTTTTCACTCAAATGTTGAAGTTATTGCTGGTTTTTTTTTAATGTGGATTTTGTCTGTCTTTTGTATGTGAAAATTTGTAGAGATGGGAAACTTCTTTAGCTGGACACAGTGGCAAGAACTTGAGCTTCAAGCACTGATCTACAGATACATGTTGGCTGGTGCTTCAGTTCCTCAAGAGCTCCTCTTACCCATCAAGAAAAGTCTCTTCCACCAATCCCCTTTGCACTTCCTTCACCATCCTCTTCAACATAACTTCCCTCATCACCAACCTTCTTGTCAGTCTCTCTCTCTCTCTCTCTCTCTCTCTCTCTCTCTCTCTCTCTCTCTTGTTTAAACTTCTAATTTCTTTGAAAGAATCTTTCTCATCATGAATGCATATGCTTTTTTGTATTTGATGTTAGAGTTATATTGCCAAGATCTAGAAACTCTAATTCATAGACTCACCAAACAATAAAGTAAATACATTAATCTATACAAGGCTACTTTGCAATCTTGTAAAGACTTTAAACCTCTTTCTAGAAGATCTTTAACCAACAGAGATAACAATGACAAGTTGGGTTTAGAAACATTCTTAATCAATGTCTTGAGTGAGATCTTTGTTTATTGTTACTAATGAACATAACAACGATGAAAAAAAAACAGGGTATTGGGGAAGAGGAGCAATGGATCCTGAGCCAGGGAGGTGCAAGAGAACAGACGGGAAGAAATGGAGATGTTCGAGGGATGTTGTAGGTGGTCACAAGTATTGCGACCGTCACATCCACCGTGGTCGAAACCGTTCAAGAAAGCCTGTGGAAACCGCCACAACCGCCGCTACAAACGCTGCCACAACCACCGCATCTTCTTTTGTCTTAGGCGAGGAGAATGGTCGTGGACCAAACAATTTACTCTTCTCCTCTGGTTCTTCACATTCTTCATCTCAACATCTCCACCTTAATAGTCATCAAAGGTACAGAAAAAAAAACACTCTGTTTAATTGACATCATTATTAATTAGCCTTGGTTAAGAGTCTTGACACTTGAGACAAGTGTTTTGAAAAATAACAGAAGCCTAATTACAATGGATGATTATACATAGCTTTTGATACATGTGTTGAAAATATAAAATCTTGTTGTTTGGGATTTGGGAATAGTTATTCCACTGTCAATTGATGCTGTGAGGAAAGGGGTAATGTTGGCAATTGGGTGACAGAGAGACTTATCATCATTTTGTGAAAAAAACATATTGTTATTTTCCTTTCTTTTGTTGAGAGATAATGATAACAGTTGGATTTGATAGAATCTAATTTTTTTACTAGTTGAGTGAGACTTTTCAATCAGAGAAAAAGAGAGAGAGAGAGAAAAAGAGAGCTGTATTTGAAATAATGAGATGGTAGGACCTCAGTGAAAGCTGACCAAACCTGCATAGAAGAAAAAATAAAATCTCTCAGATTCTGCAACCACTTCCCCTTATTGCAAAAAACAGCTTAACCCATTGATTTATTTATTTCTCTAATCAAGTATATTTCGTAGTGGAACATTATGTACAATTAGCAGGACTTGGTTTATTGAGTTTATCAGTCTTTAATCTCTACTTAAAATGGAAAAAAGTTTGAAACTTTCCTGTTTAGATATGCTTTTCTGAAAATGTTCATGTTTTGTTCTAATCATAAAAGATGTGAATTTTGTGTCTCACAGTTGTTCCTCAGAGATGAAACAAGAAGGCAACACCAACAAGAGGCCATATGAGGCTCAAAGTGGATTCAACAATGGAAGATCAGACGATGGTCACATCTTGAGGCATTTCTTTGACGATTGGCCACGAACATCCGACTCTACCTCAAGTCCAATGAGCTCATCGACTTGTCATCTTTCGATCTCCATGCCTGGTAACACTTCCTCGGATGTTTCTCTAAAACTTTCCACAGGCAGTGAAGAAGAAGAAGAAAACATGAGAAACAACAATGAGAGGGAGCAACAACAGAACATGAATTGGTGGAGCAGTGGAAGCAATAACCACAATATGGGTGGACCATTAGCTGAAGCCTTGAGGTCAGCCTCGTCTACCTCTAGTGTTCTTCATCAGATGGGAATCTCAACTCAAGTCTTTCATTGAAGGAAGTGTTAAGAAAACCAAATCAAGTCCTCTTTTTAGCTTCCTTTGAATCTGCAATTTCTTCAGATATTCTTCTCTGAATTGTTTTTGTGTTTTGTTTTGTTGTGGTGATGTTGTTAGGCCAAAATGCCTGCTTTTGGAATTGTTTCCGTTCTTCCCTCTGAAGAAATATTTATGTCTAAAGTTTGAGACTTTGTATAAGCAATGTGACTTTGTTTTGCAATGCAAAGTAATATGATCCTCTTTCCATTAAGCTTAATGAGTCATTTTATGCATTCAAAGCTGCTTCATAGACAAGATTGAAGTTACAATGTTAATGATGTAGCATTTGGGAATCATTGGACCTATTGAACCCTATTATTTAGTACGAAAGCACTACGTTGACTCTATCAGACTATCATATGTAAAGTGAAAATTTAAAAATTTGGAAAATTGTGATTTTGAGGAGAGAAGACTCCAATGAGATGCAAAGAAACAACAAAAACAGAGGCTTTTCTCTGGAGGGAAGGAAAATGGCCGGAAATCCGGTTAAAGTTGAACCGAATCAATTCGGAAACTCACTTAACCACCCGTACCAGCCGGTTCCAGAATTTAAGAAAAAAAAAAACAGACCTTAAAATATTTTCTTTTCCTGGCTCTTCTCCCTTTTCATCTTCACTAAATCACACGCCCATTTCCTTGAACAACTGTGAGACACAAAATTGCTGCTTTCACGTTTTCGAATTATACCGAAACGAACTGGAATAAACCGTTTCCGGTTCATCCTCTAAACCCTTCCATCATCTTGCTCGACCTTCTAGTGGCCATTTCGTCGCTTCCTTTCGCCAGATTTCGTGCTCCGGCGCCTGAAAGTTTTCGCCTTTTTGAGTACGTCAGAAGTTGCTTTCAATCAGCAGAAATTAAAAATTCAACCTATTCTTCATTATTCTCTACAACCTTTTTCAAATACTTGTTTCATTGTCGAATTGAAGGTTTTTGGTACAAACAATTCTCAAATTCCTGCACTTTATTAACATGTATTTGATTTTCTTTAGTCTCAATTTGTGCAAGTGGTTTGGAAGTTTGATTCCACTTATATTTGTCCAGGAAATGAAGTATGTGAAGCCATTGAGATTATTGGGCGATGCGTTGAAGACAAAAGTGTCAGTACCTGGGAGGTTTCTTGGGTTAGATGTTGGTGATAAGTATGTTGGATTAGCTATTTCAGATCCTTCAAATATGATTGCAACTCCATTGAGGTACACATGATTCAATATCATTCTCTCTATCTTTTAGATTCAAATTGCTCAGTCACATACTACAACATTAGTTTAAATGTTGTTTTCAATTGAAATGCAGTTCCTATCTAGTTATATTAGTCAAAATTGATTCAAGTCATCATAGCTATTGCAAATATCTTACTTCTCTTGCAGTGTTTTGCTTAGGAAGAAAACAAACATTGACTTGATGGCTACAGATTTCCAGAACCTGGTAGGTGCTACATTTTTTTTCTTGCTTTTTGATGTTAAGAAGTAGAGAAACTATTATTTTTTTGTTGTTTTGGGCAATGACGAAGAAAGCTTGATCAGTGTCTACTAAGATTTAGTCATGTGTCATCTTTTATGAAGAGAGGTAGGTATGTAATGGTTGATCAATACTTTCTTCGTATGGTTTTTGGTGATCTCTGGCGGTTAAAGGATCAAGATATAACCTTTTAGTCTTTTAGTATCTCAGTAAACCGTACTATTTACTTGACATTGTAGATAATCTATCAACAAGTAGACTCTGTTCTAATACACCAATCATTTTGCCTATACTCATGCAGGTCAAAGCATTTTCTGTGTCGGGCTTAGTCGTTGGTTATCCATTTGGCAAACTGAATAATGTAGAGGACGTAAGTTTTTCTTCCACTGAATTGTGAAGGACTCTTCCTTTTCATAGCACTACTTATAACCACAAGAAGGATTTATTTTCAACTTGGAACAGGTTGTCACTGTGAATCTCTTCATTGAGGAACTTCGTAAAACCGAAAAACTCAAGGATGTGAAGTACACATACTGGGATGAGCGGTTATCATCAAAGGTATACTTTATATTCAGATTTAAAAAAATCTTGCAAGTCATAGTAAGTAGAAGTTTAAAGCCATTGGATCTCATGTAATACTGTTCACAGACCGTTGAACTGATGTTGAAGCCCTTGAAACTGCATCCAGTTCAAGAGAAGACAATGTCGGACAAGTTTGCCGCGGTGGTTATACTTCAGGTACGGTTACTAATTTCTGCATTTGTTAGAGACCAATGAAATCTTTCTTCTGTTTCCTCATTTCTTACTTGGAAAACCTCTTTTTTTATGTTTGATTGTTACTTGCAGGAGTACTTAGATTACGCAAATAGGTATGTAAACACTGAGCCAGCAGAGTAAAAGAAAAGCGGGTAATGACAAGTTTGATTCGATATTAACAAGCTCCTCCTCTATTTAGCTAAAAGAGCTAGTTTTCGATAATAATTGATTTGTTATGAAGTTGTTGTAACAAGCATACTTGTATCTCTTACGAAACTTTGTTTTTAGCCGTGATCGTATCTTTTTAGGCAATTCATTCGTTGTTTATCGTGCATCGTGTTACATGGTAGCTCACTTTTTAATAGACAGGACTTGAATAGAATCGAATATTAAAAACCTCAAACAAATTTTAGAAGTCTTTTTAAGGTAAAATCTTCTCATTGCAAGGTTCCAACAGTCTTGTTGATTTCCTCCAGCTTCTTCAACCTTAGTCTTTCGCTTTCAGCCAGTAGCTGCCAAAGAAAAGTCATCAACAACACATCAGATCTGCTGTAGGAATCTACGAAAAAGCTCAAATCTTTGAATATGGTTTTGACCAAATACCTCCATTAACATGGAAACAAGGTGAGTTTTCTCTTTGTTCTTTTCGTTGAAAGCCTCCAATGTCTCTTTGTATTCCTTCTCCTGTCCAGATTATTCTCTTCTGTTAAACAGAGATGCAAAGTTTAAAAAATAAAGACTTTGAAGAATGAAAATGTGAAAACCTACCTTCTTCTGACAGCTTTGAGCCAAAGATTTGATATCTCGATTCGCCATGTCGATTTTCTTCCTCACAATTCCAACTTCTTTTCTCATTGGATCTCCCATAATCTCTAGCTCCTGTTTTAATAAGAACAATTATCAACTTTTTTTGCCTATTTGAAATCCAATCACAATAATGTTAAACAAAAAAAAGGGTTTTACACTTACTTCCAATGTTTGAGTCAAGCATCTTGTAGCTTCCTCTGCAAAACCGAGCCGTTGTTGAACTTTTTCCTTAACAGTCATCTTCTTTCTCTCGATCTCTTCTTCTCGGGCTTGAAATCTCGACACCGCCACTTTCCATATCTCTTCTTCTTCGTTCTCCTCCATTGGAAGCTTACCGTTTGCGTTGACTGCAGAAGCTGTAGCAGGAGCTGCTCCTGAGTTCTTGCTACTCATTTTTTTATTGTTTCTTCTTGTTATTACATACATACCACAGGTCTCTTATGTCTCTCCCATTATCTATTTATGTACTTATGAGTGTCTTTTGCTTTTGCTTCAAATCAATCTTCTGTAACGAAATTGCTTTGCTTTTACATCATTCCAAAATCAAAGCAAGCAATCCCGCCAAAAGGAAAAGTGGAAAAGCAGAAATTTTTGTAATTTAAGTGGAGCCAATCTGATGATATATGTTTTTTTTGGGCTTTTCTTCTTTTGATGTTTCAAAGTTGCAACCTTGTTGAGAAGGAAAATAACTTAAAAAGATAATAATATTGAGATGCTAATGAACTTTTTTGGGGTGAATATATGAGATTATGTCTCAGAAGAGGCTAAAATTTACATATAAGACTTAAGAACTTAGACAACATAAATTACAACAACATTTTACTCTGAATGCTTATACCAGAAAAATTTAATCTTTTCTTTGATTAAAGACCCTTGACTTAAAACAACTCGAACTCAAGATGATCGCCTATGGCTTTGCAATCAAGATACCTATCATCATTGCCACCAGGTGAACCCGCCGCCTCCTGAGCACCGCCAAACTCATAGAAATCCGGCAGCTCAGGCGGGATTGCGCACCGGATTAGAGCCCAATTCAACCCTTCAAAGAAAGGATGTCTTTTGATCTCTGCAGATCCTTTTTCAGACCCGAGCCGGTTCTCTGGTTCCTTGACCAGAAGCCCTCTGATCAAATCCTTTGCCTGGAAGCTCACGAGCGGGCTGTCGGGAAACTTGAGGTTCTGTAACACAACATTGGCTAAAGTCTCGTCGTTGTTGTAACCTTTGAAAGGTGTTTTCCCGTACAAAAGCTCGTAAAGGAGAACCCCAAAAGTCCACCAGTCAACCGCAGCGCCGTGTCCTTCTCCTTTGATGATCTCTGGAGCTAAGTACTCGTGTGTTCCCACAAAGGAATTGGATCTTGCTTCTGTTGGTTCAGCCACGAGCTGAGGCAATAATCTCTTCAAATGTTGTTGGGTTTTCGAAAGATGATCAGTCCTTTTCGGTTTTCTACCTTGTTGTTGGTTTGAAGAGAGCCTCGGGCTGAAACATGAGACTTGGCAAGATGGTTCGATGATACAGAATGGTTGTATGCAGTTGGACGTGTTGTATGGACCCGACATCCTTGCAGGATCTGTACCTGGTGGAGAAGTTGACCTGAGAAGAGTTGGATTCACTGCACATCGAAGTGAGAGGTCGAAATCTGTAAGCATGATGTGTCCATCTTCACGGACTAGAATGTTTTCCGGTTTCAGATCTCGGTATATAACACCAAGCATGTGTAAGTACTCCAATGCAAGAAGAATTTCCGCAACGTAGAACCTGAAAAACAAATTTTTTATCATCAATTTCAGCAAATTGATTGATCTACAAAACAAAAGCAATGTAAAAATGTAATCTTTACCTTGCTGCAGGCTCAGGGAAACACCGGCCAAGCTGCTTCTGTCTGAGGACATGAAGATCTCCTCCAGGACAATACTCCATGACTAGACAAGACAGATTATCCGAAGTGAATTGCGAATACAATGTAGGAAGAAAAGGATGGTCCAACATTTTGAGGATTTCCCGTTCCGCTTGTGCCCTTGGACTCTTTTTTCTTCTTGCCAAGAACTCGTTGTCCATGACCTTTATGGCAAACAAGCACTTTGTACCAATCAGCTCGGCGAGATAGACTGTTCCTATATCTCCACATCCGAGTTTCTTCAAAAGGTTGAAGTGTCGTAAACCCAAAGAGCCGTATTGCAACTTGACATGTTTAATCGCTTCCCATCTCACATCCATCGACATGTGAGGCTTGTTCCCACAGCTAAACCTGCTCAGATGGCTCTCCTCACTCATGCTTGTGCTCCTGCTATAATCCCCAAGACTATCCTTTGAACTCAAGGAGAACTCGAATTTCTCACTAGAAGTTGGAATTTCTGTTTCCTTTTCATCCCTTGCGCCATTTCCACTGTTATTGCTCGAGGAAACATCTTGTTTCATGACGACAATCTCAGCTTCAGAGCTTTGACTAACATTACAAGAACCAGAAGAGTTCTCATAGGCTATATGATGAGCTTCTTTACCTTTCTTATTTGAAATAGAGTTCAAACTGTCTGAACAAATCTCAGGATTATGACTAGTAGTATACGAGGGCGGTTGGTTATCTACGCTGGTGCTCTTTAAAGAACAGTGACATCGTTGGCAGAGAAGTTTATTTGCACTAGAATCTAAGGAAATATCGGTTTCTTCTTCCTTTTTTGTAGTGACGATCCCAATTTTCAACTTCTTCTTAAGCAAAATCTTCTTTTTCGGCTGCTGTTTGGGACGTGGAATCATTCTTGTTACCTTGCGTATCGTCTTGCTCTTCTCTGTTACTGAGCTAGGTGCGTTATCCAACTTCCCGTTTTGTTCCAGATCGAGAGTGGATGAGAGAATTTTCTTTTCAAGCTCCGTCGCATTCTCTTTCTCGCTAGAATCAGAAGGCAGTGAGGTAACATGTTTGTCTATTTCTTTCACATCATCTTCAACAAACCCATGAGGGGAAGCAGAGGCAACATTTTCATCTAACTCTATCTGATAATCTCCACTGCCAGAACTACGACAAGACCCAGATTTGTTGGCTTTATGCAACAGCTTAACCTCCCGCATTTCATTTCCCACACTTTGTAATCCCAAACTGGTTCCAACTTGAGATGGCTCAGAAATGGAGTGTGGAGGCACTTCAAACCGCTCAACCACGCTTCTTGAAGTGCTTGGTTGGTCGTTTACCGGCATCAAAGATGTCTCAACCAAGCTTCCTTTACCCTTGTCCACAGGAACAATCACAGACTTGCTAGTAGATTCACTCGAAACTTGGTTATACAAACTCTTTATCCTGTCTGCTTCTGAGACCCTCGGAGACGCAGCTGCAGATTTCGACAACCGTTTCTGAGCAGCCATTTCAGAGGCCTTGGAAATACAACGATCCCTCAGAGCCTGCTTCAAGGAAACTGAATCAGAGACACCGAAAACTCTAGGCGATTGAGGTGTCCCCGGTTTTTTCATGGCGACTCTCTTTGAAGGGCTCGTGGTCCTGCTTGGACCGGCACTCACGCTCGTCTCAAGATTATGGAAAGAAGAGCTCATTAGCCTCGTCGATGGTTTCACAGGTATAGACTGAAAAAGCTTATCAATGTCATACTCAAGAGAACCATAATACTCTCGCTGCTTCCGCTCAAAATCTTTGCTTGATGATCCCAAAACCGATATACCATATCTCCCTGAATGTTTTGCTATTCTTATTTCATCTTTCTCTTCAACGATTTCGCAGGAACCTGCAAATGATCCCATTGCAACAGGTTCTTTACAGTATCTAAAGAAAAATCAAAGCAGCGCCGAGTTGTTCATCTTCATTGATATGTTTCTAAACTACTGAATTCAAGAACCTGCAACAATCACAGTTACCTGAAAAGGAATCATCAGAAAAAATTTTGGTTAAAGAACAGTTTCAATTATAGAGTAACTTCAAATGAAGAACAATGTTTATTGAATGACAAGAGAAAATAAATACTAAGGGAAATAAATGAAAAGTGGCGATATTAAAGTGGAAGCAACAGATCTACAAATGCAAATTAAATAGCTTAGGCCATTATAGTTTGCAGACTCAATCATGAACCCTACACAAGTACAGATAGAGATACCTATTAAATTAAAACAGCGAAAAAGAACACATTTTTTTAAGAGGCAAACTCTCATAGAAAATAATGATATTTTGAGCATTTGAAAGTTAAATTCTTTGCGAGTAATGCGAACAAAAACAACAGCCATAGACCAATCATTTACGCGAATTAGAAGAAATCAAAGTTAAAAACTTCGTTATAGCTCACCAAAATCAAACCGCGTTATAACAGAACAAAGAAAAAAGGATCAAATTTTTGAGCTAGGTAAGAGATCTAACAACCAAAACCAGAACGAATCAAAGATTGTCCTAAGTTTCAGATCTCATGGAGTTAAAATTTACTGATAAACAAAGAATAGTAGCTGATGCAGGAGTGAGGAGGATTCGACTAAATCCAATTAAATGCAATAATTTCCATAATTTGTTTTTAAAACCCCACAAACAAATCTCGAATGTCAAATCATGGAGACTCAAGTGGTTTCAAATGCGTGAGAGCAAAGAGAAACAAACCCAAAAAACTAAAATAAACCTAATTACGAATTGAAAAACTGAGCAAAGCCCAGTGAGACCACATAGAGAAAATGAAAGGTCAGAAAAAGGAACAATCTTCAGAGAAACCCACCAAAAGAAAACCTTCTGAATACGGTCCCCAAATCTCATCAAAAAAGGCGATCAACGAAGAGTTACAGAAGAAAAAAAAAAGTGCAAATGAAGACGTACGCGAGAAAAAAGGTAAAGGAGAAAACAAAAGCGAAAAAACTAAGGAAGAAGAGGGTTTCCTTTACCAAGAAAAGAGCTAATGTAGCTGAGAAACTCTAAAATCGGGTGGATTTGGAGCTCAGATAAACCCTAGTGGCCTTAAGCTTGAAGAGGATCCAGAGAGAAAGAGAGGAGGAGAAGAAAGTAAAAGTTTTTTTCTTTTTATTTTTAATTTTCTGGGGTTTGGTGTAATTTTTGTTTTTCTGGTGAATAGCGTTAAGAGATGATAGATTATCAAGTTGAAAAACATGGTGGGACCCATAGCATATGTTTTCGGGTCTTTCATATTATATGCTCTTAACCAAAAAAAAAAATTTGTTTTTATGTAACCTTTCATATTTTGATATTTCCTTCGCCTACCTCAAGAGATATACACTATTCCATCTCAAAAAGCTAAATTCAAAATTTACCTGAATTTCTGAAGATTTTATAAATCAAAGTTTGAGTCTTTTGTGGATCTATGTTGTTTTCTAGTTATAGATGAATTGTCTAGGCATTAATATTATATCTAGTCATGTCAAAAAAAGCATTCGAGAATTCACTCACGAAAATTTTGACGATCAATAATTTACTTCCACTGTCATAATTCATAACACATTTGACCAGAGTCAAATTGCAAAAAAAAATGCCCCATCATTTCTCGAATAGTGACTAGCAGAATCTTACCCGGTCTATTTTTTTATATACTAATCTCTTAAGGCTTGCTTAGTTGTATTAGTATATATGCTGGTTTTCATTTTTACTCCAATGTCGCAACACTGGTCTCGAATTGAATGTTAGATTACTTTACTTCACTGTATGAAGCCATCTATAACTCTTCCAATTGAGCTAACTCAACTGGATTATAATCAACATCTGGTTCACATTAGTAGAAATTTCTACTACTTAACACAAAATTAGCTTTCATCATCTGAAATAAACATGTTTTCAAATTAACTGTGACTTATGTGAATATTTGAAAATAACTGTGGAGCAATATTTGTCGACAAAAAAAAACGGTGGAGCAAAATTTGTCAGAATAAGACAGGTACCCAATGCGCAGTTATTTTCAAATTGTTTTTCGACAACACTTCTTTCGAAGTAAAAAAGGACGTTGTCTTATTTTCTTTTTCGAATACATTTATTTCGTAAAAAAAACTGTTTTTATTTTTCTTTCAAATTCATAATATGACTTCAAACAGTAGATTATAAAAGTACTGAACATACAATTAAGAATTACGCATGTTACTAACTAGGGAAACACTAATGATTATCAATAGATATGAACAAATTACAACAAAAAAAACAGTCTAATGTGAGAAAAAAAAATATAGAATGACTCTCAGATAAGAAAAAAAAAAAGTAGAATATGACTACATGTTCAATCGAAATCGTTGATGATGAATAAAGTGGCAAGTTTATCTATATACCAGATTGGTAATTTTCGATGGGTACTTACTTAGGAATTAAATTATTCTTTTTAGTTTGTAGTATGTTTTTATTTCAATTTATGGTTTGATTTCTATCATCTTTAAACCTAGTATCATTTTTTGGGGATTAAAGCACCTTCTATTAATTTATATTTTATCTTTGTTTAATTCCGATTTCAAGTTATGTACATAATTCCTATACAGCATGCGTCTGCTGACATACTTACGTAAATACTACAAATGATGCATATGTCTTAAGAAGGTAAAGTGGTAATAAATTAACATCATAATCATATACATATTTTTAGGTGCCGTTGACTGTGTAGAATGGTAAAGTCAATGGGTCATAGTTTATTACTTCGGATCTTCTTAGTAAAGCTTTACATACACATGCTAATGGATCCTTTTCTTCGGTGCGATATACTATGCGATTGCAATTTACAAGAAATTAGATTTCCCGTAAATCATTAACTATATATCAATTATCAAATCTTATTTAAAAATCTGAAAGAAAAAACATTATGGCTTCCATTAGTCGACAAGAATAAAATTAAGGGTTCCAAGCCAAAAAACTGCATAAGGAAAATCAAATAAACTATAAGTCTATAACGGGTATCCAGAAGATTAATAATTTACAGAAATTACTAAAAAAAATATTGGTCAAAAAGTTTTTAAATATTAAGATTCAAATTATACAAATTAATTTAGAGAAAATGACTAAATGTTTTCTTAAAAAATCTAGTTCACCGTGTAAGTTTAAGAAAAAGAAAAAATAGACTCCATATATTTCAGTCTCCCTTAAACTTTTTTCTCTAAATGGATCATATCATCGAAGTAAGTTTCGATGTGTTGCGTTGAGTCATTAAAACGCTAACACCATTTTCTTGCCAAAAATGAAGTTAAGTCTTTTGATTAATTGTTTCGTTTTAGGAAGTATTGTATTAAAATTCTAAGACAGAAGTTGATAATGTACTATGATCGAGGTGAATATAACACTGTATTTTTGAATCTGGCAAAAAGCCTAAATCATAGTTGGAACGTGGAGTAAGGAAATAATAGACTTCATAGGCCTTTCGAGATCCCTCGAGCCTAGGATTCTTCTTTCTGCGCCTTTAATCTCTTCCCACTTGCTTTTTAATCTCCGTTAATCATATTTAAACATTAGCTAACATGAAATTAGATCATCAAGTGTGTACTACACCCGCTTCTGATTTCCTACTTAACTAATTAATCGAACCATCACATCAAAACAATATACTATGCACGCGCATGTAGAAATATATAATGGTCCTGCTTATTTTAAATGAATTTTTGAAGTTTGCATCTTTTCAATAACAGCGATTGATGTAACGGAACTAGATTTTGTATTTTTCAATATCTGTTGTCCTAATTTTTATAATATAGGGATACAAAACGCAAACTGCATAGTGAACGGCACCCACCCTGAGAGCGGAGCCAGAAAATTTTCACATTAAACTCTAATAAATTACACTAATTTTTAAAAATCATTGGAGTCATACGCCCCCTTCTTCAACAATGTGGCTCCGCCACTGCCCACCCTGATGTTATGGGATCGATCGAATATGAAAGTTTTATCTAACACTAGAATTATAAGTAACTGGATCATAAACTAGTTAATCTATAAATGGAGGTGAGTTAAAGATTTTGAAGCTAAACTCAATCATGTTAAGTCGTCGGAAGATGACAAAAAAAAGTCGTAGGAATAGTGGAACTCGAGTTCAAATCTTGCTAACGACGTCTAGATACACTAGAAGTTTATTAGGATCTTTAAACATGTTCTAAGTGATTTACCAAGGAAATAAACCATAAGTTCATAAACTCAATAATCATGCCCAAATTCCATCTCATATTCCAAAATCGTAAGTCTCGTTGAATATTTTTGTTTTGCTTTCTTTTAGTTATGTTTAACTAACAAAGAAAGTATAGGTTTTGCTTTCTTTTAGTTATGTTTAATTAACAAAGAAAGTATAGGTTTTTAGATCATGTATATTTGATTCATGAGCATATATCTGATATAGTCATATAGACATGGTCTAAATCATCTATATTTCAGACAATAGTATAAAATCCAAATTGACTACTAAATTAATTTTCTCACCTTATTTCTGTCAAGGTGGCTTAAACTCCATTCTTACTTGTGCATGTTGTAAGGGATATCAGGTTTACGAGCGAGACAAGAATCGTACAAAAGGCAACTAGACTTATAAATAATATATAATGTTAGTAAACAACGATTTTACCATTTTAAAGCACTCTTCGGAATTTTTCTATCCAAACAATTGGAAAAGGAAAACAGTTTCGATCATTATAAATGTCTAAACAAATCAGTTTAGTTTGTTAGTATATAGAATCATTCTGAGTCACCATTCAAAGTATTATTCGACTTCGCTTGTTCTAATCGTTATGTTTTTTCTTGTTTCACATGGTAGCTAAATGGTTTAATGATTCCATTATGTGATTAGGGAATATATATGATACTAATCCTTCCCCTGCTAGCTATTTCAATGATAGTTAGTTATTGTAGACATTTAAATGGACTATGTTAATTACATGCTACCAAGATCAGTCTGGACTTATAGTTTGAGGTCACAATTATTAGATAAAAATAGTGTAAGTTACGTATGGATGTTATTAATTATTGCGTGGACGGCGAACCAGACACAACGGTGCAAAAGGACAAATGATTCGAGTTATGTTTATATTTTGGATAACTATTAAATAAAACAATCTTAATGGGAGCTATAAGATCTGAGAAATGAGAATCCGAGGAAGATGATTACATGTAAAATAATAGAGGGGAAATCAAATTAGTTTTGGTAAAATAAAATTAAAATAAAAAAGGGAACAAGCTAGAGAATAAGGCAACCAGTATTGGTTTCACATGTTTGTGTCGACAAGGCCACACCCCGTAAACGGCTTGCTTGGCGTTTTTTGTCTTTGCATGCATCTAATCCACTCCACTAGATTTTTTTCCTTCCATTTATTATTTTGTTTTTTATTTTGAATAATTATAACAAATGACCAACTTTAAACTCGTATTTGCAAAAATAACCATACACTATTTGAGTAACTGTTCAATTTTTTTTAATACCAATACACCCTTACACTTCTCATTTCATGTCTATAATATCTCTTTTTCTTTCTCCTTTATCTTTCTTCTTTCTCTTTCCTTCGTTTGTATATTCTTATGCCTCTTATGTAAATTTTTTCACTTTCATCTTCTCCATCGTTCATCTCTCTATTTAGTTTCTCTTATATTTTTTTTACATTCATCTTCAAGATTGTATGCTCAAAAAAATATTTCTAACAATATGAAATCACCATCACAATATCTGATTATTGGAAAGTCAGATCTAAAGTTAAATTGATATGATCAAAGCTGGATAAAATTTCACCTCTGATCTGAACTTTCAATAAAAAACTAACATTGATTTGATTTCTTTGTAAGTAAAAACAACTTCGTATTCAATTGCTAGAACAAACAATGATCCTATTAGATTGATGGTAACATATATATTAGTGTGTATCTATCTGAATTACTCTTATAATTCTATTGTTAGACTGCTAACAATACATATAGATTGTTATATGTATTTGTAGCGCACTAATTACCAAAATAACACCTGTAACAATATAGATAATTCATTATTGTTATCAATCTATCATATTTTTACCTAGTTAATTATAAGATTAGACGTTAATTTATATGTAACGTACCTAAGTATATCAATAACATCTTTAATCATCTATATAATTCATTATTGTTATCAATCTAACATATTTTTTACCTAGTAAATTGTAATGTTAGACGTTAATTTATATGTAATGTGTTGAGTATATCAATAATATCTTTAATCATCTACATAACTCATTATTGTTATCAATCTAACATTATATTTATCATGTAAAACATAATGTTATTTCTAAATTTATATGTTTATATATGATATAATAACTGTTAATCTATAACAAAATATGTAACTTGTTATTATAATGTATATAGTACGTTAAGGGGAAAAAATTTGTGTGGCTGTAATTTCTTACTCTATAAATTCTCATAGCCACCATATAAGTACACAGTGAAAGATGTCAGACGCTTTTTTGCAAGTTGAGGGAAAATATCAAAGGGGCAACATTGTCTTTACTGCTAATCATGTGCACAATATATTTTGTTTTAGGTGGACCCTTGGTTATTCTGCTAAATTCCATTTTCATTTGGTTTATTCAGCTAATTGACTTTTTTGTTTTTCAGTTATACGTGTTTTGAATCCGAAAATTTATAATAAAATTCAAAAAAAAGTTAAAGAGATCGAATATGGGTTATTGTACCTATAGTATTCGGAAAGGAATGTGCTAGAATTAGTTCCTTTAAAAAATGTATTATTTGATAGAAAAAGGTTGTGTCGACCGTATAGTGATTAATTTGATTTTCAGTTATACGTCTTTTTTTTATAGCCAGAATAAGCAAAACTGGAGCATATTCAAAAGATTATCTTGATGATGAAAAACAAAGCACAACATAACACATAAAAAAGTAAGTTTATAGAAAAACGCATATAAAACGCTTGAAAATATATTATTTTAGATAAACTGAGTCACCCTTCACGTCTTTGCCACGAGCGTGGATATGGCAAGGCTGAGCATTTACCATGAGCCACACATTCTTAGGTCTTTAGAGTACAACACAACACATAAAAATAGAAAATATAAAAATTTCGAGAGAAACTCAAATAAAAGACTTGAAAACATATTATCTCTAGAATTCAAAGATATTAACACACAATCCTTAAAGAAATAACTCTTCTTTCTTGCTTAAGAAAATCACTCAAAACTTAAGCTTCTCACAAAACTCATAAGTGTTGCAACAATCCCTGCAACTCCTTATATAATAGTTTAGAAGAAAACTCCTAATTCTTCTAGAACTTGATCTTTAGATAACTCCTAAAGACAAATGGAAAACTTCCTTAAAACCATTAAGTATTTCCTAATTACTCTAGGAAATATTCTAAGTCTAACTTTATCTCTAAATTAACTTCAAGCTTATCCAACAATCTCCCCTTTAAGCTTGAAGTAATCTTTCTTCAAGACTTGCATTCCAATGAGATCCCTCATTTCTTTAAACTTGATTCTTCCTAAAGCTTTGGTTAAAATGTCAGCTCTTTGTTCATTGCTGGGAACATGTTCAACCTCAACTTGTCCATTCTCAACACACTCCCTTATGAAATGAAACCTTCTGTGAATGTGTTTGCTTCTTCCATGGAAAACAAGATTTTTAGTTAGTGCAATTGCAGATTGATTATCGATCTTAATGACGACTTTCCAATCGGCGAACAGGTGACTTCACTAAGTAGATCCTGCAACCATATTGCCTGTCTCGCTGCTTCAGTTCCTGCCATAAATTCAGCTTCACAAGATGATAAAGCAACTATTTCTTGTTTCTGTGAACACCAGCTAATCGGACTTTCTCCAAAGTAGAATATATGACCAGCTGTGCTTCTGCCATCGTCTGGATCAACATTGTGTGAGCTGTCGCTGTAGCCAACCAGTTTTGGTACGTCTGACCTTGAGCATCTAAATTCTAGACCGAGTTCAGCAGTTCCTCGTAAGTACCTTAGACAGTGTTTCATCGCAGCTCCATGAGACTCTCGCGGATCCTGCATATAACGACTTAGAACTCCAACTGCAAAGGATAGATCCGGTCTAGTGTGTATCAGATAGCGAAGACATCCAACGTTTTTCCTGTATTTTGTGGCATCAATCTCCTTTTCTTCGATAGATTTAGATAGTTGTAACCCATTCTCCATTGGTGTATGAGTTGAGTTACAACTTTCCATTCCAGACTCCCAAGATTTTAAGGGCATAACGTTTTTGATTCAATGTTATTCCTCCCTTGTACTGATGTACTTCAATTCCCAAATAGTATGTTAATGGACCAAGATCACTCATGTCGAATTTTGATGCCATTCTCTCTTTAAATTCGTTAATGATGCTCCTTGTAGTTCCTGTTACAAAGAGATCATCCACGTAAACTGCTATTAGGAGAAGATGTTCTCCTACTCTTTTTCGATAGACCGATGGCTCCTTTGAACACTTTTCGAACTGTAGTTGAACAAGTATCTGGTTCAGTTTGTTGTTCCATGCCCTTGGTGCTTGTTTTAAGCCGTACAAGGCTTTATGAAGTTTGTACACTTTTCCTTCGCTTCCCTTAATTTCAAACCCTTTCTGGCTGTGATACGAAAACAGTTTCCTTTAACTCTCCATGTAGGAACGCTGTTTTAACGTCGAGATGGTGTATCTCCCATTCTCTAGAAGCCGCTAGACTGATAAGAAGTCTCACTGTCTCAAGTCGAGCTACTGGAGCAAAAACCTCCTCAAAGTCAACCCCATATCGCTGTACGTACCCTTTTGCAACGAGACGAGCTTTGTGTTTGTTGATGGTTCCATCGGAGTTTCGTTTGAGTTTGAATACCCACTTCAGACCAATCGCTTTTGCTCCCGGTGGTAGATCTACAAGACTCCAAGTCTGATTTTTCTTAATTGAACTGATTTCGTCTTCACAAGCCATCGTCCATTCTTTCGATTCACTTGCCTCTATGAAGTTTCTTGGTTCATCGTTGAGACACAAAAGTAACCTTTCACCCTCTTCTTCTGCAAAACAGACGAAATCCTCTAAATATTTGGGTTTAGTGGTTTCCCTTTGTGACCTTCTTAGAACCGGTGAAAGATGGTGAGCTGATGGTGAATCGGTACCACCATCTTCGTTTTCATGAGAAGCTTCGATATCACCATTATCGATTTCTGTATCCCCTTCGAAATCCTCTGTTCCATGTTCCTGCTCTGTTTCAAGATGCTCTGTTTCGATGCCATGATTCTCAAATTCTCCAAGTTTTATTTGAAAACTTTCATCTTGTTGTTGACGAATCTTGCCAGAGTTCCAGTTCCAGCTTTTCCCTTCGTCAAAAATAACATCTCGACTAACCACTATCTTCCGTGTTTGAGGATCCATCAACCTATATGCTTTTGAACCAGGTTTTGTCCCAAGATAAACAAGCTTTCTTGATCGATCTTCCAGCTTTTTTAAATGTGGGCTTTCTATCTTTGCGTAAGCAATACATCCGAATATCCTGAGATGATTGATGTTTGGCTTTTTGTTTCGATAGCTTTCATACGGAGTCTTGTCTTTTACCGATCTCGTAGCTACTCGATTCAAGAGATAGGTGGTATGTCTTATCGCCTCCCCCCATAAGTAATTTGGCATTTTCATATGCTTCAAGATTATTCTTGCCATACCCATCATCGTTCTATTACGTCTCTCCACCACACCGTTCTGCTGTGGGGTGTAAGGAGCTGTAAGATGTCGTTTTACTCCATGTAATTGGCAGAAGTCATTGAATTCTTGTGAAACAAATTCTCCTCCTCTATCTGTTCTGAAAGTCTGCAGTTTTGTTCCGGTTTCTTGTTCTGCTAGACTCTTGAACCTTTTAAACTTTTCGAAAGCATCTCCCTTCTCCTTAAGCAAGATGGTCCACATGTATCGTGAATGGTCGTCAATGAGTACAAAGATGTACCTGTTCTCTGCTGCTGTATTCAGCGTTATAGGTCCACATAGGTCACTATGCACAAGCTCCAGTTTCTTGCTTGCTCGGAATGCAGTAGCTTGGGGAAAAACCTTCCTTGTTTGTTTCCCAAGCAAACACGAGTTACAAACTCCTTTTTCGATGTCTACTTGTGGAATTCCCTCTACAAGTTCTCTTTGTATCATGTTTTTGATACTAGCCATGTTTACATGTCCTAACCTGGCATGCCATTTATTTGATTCACTCATTGCAGTTAGCTGTAGACACACATCATCTGCTATTTCCATTTGAACTTTGTAGAGCCGATTTTGAGATCTGATCGCTTTTACAAGTAGTTTGCCATCGTTTTCGTGCATTGTCAAGTAGTCTCCCTTCATTCTTATATCGCACCCTGATTCAGTTGCTTGACCAAGGCTGATTATATTTGACTTTAGATCTGGAATGAAGTAGACATTCTTTATTACTCTTGCATTGCCGTTTCTGTCTAAGAATGATATCGATCCTTTCCCTTTGATATCAATCCGTGAATCGTCTCCAAAACGAACTTTTCCAGTAACCGAGTTGTCGATATTTGTAAAGTACCTCCTGTCTCCGGTCATATGATTGCTTGCACCATTATCGAGATACCATGTATATTCGTTTTTTGTGTTAGTCTCATAATCGCTGGAGTACAATTCTCTCATTCAAATATACTACTTCTTGCATCAATAGCTCATCTGCACCTTCGGTGTCTTCTTTTGTTGTTTCTTGTGCTTCTTGCAGTTTTAGCAACCGATCAGAACAGCTAGATGCGTAGTGGCCCTGTTTATCACAGCGATAACAGGTAATCTTCGACAGATCAACATTCCTTGTTGAATCTCCTTTGTCTCCATTGAAACGTCCTCGTCCTCTTCCTCTAGAGTAAACGGCCACCACGTCCTCTGCCTCTGTTTTCACCATTAAAACCTCGATTTTGAGACTCCGTACTTCGATTTTGAGACTATGTGTTTGTCCACATTAGCTTTGTCTGATCATCTTGAGTAGTTTCTTCCTCTGTTTCAGAGATTCGTTCTTCATATGCTTTCATTCTCCCAACGATATCCTCAAAAGTTGTGGTATTAAGATCTAATACTTGCTCGAGAGATGCAACGATATGTATGTATTTCTTTCTTGGAAGACTTGTAAGAAATTTTTGACTAATTTTGATTCCTCGATGGTTACTCCCAGAGCAGCAGATTTTGACGAAACCTCAGATAATTTACCCGAGAATTCGTCAACGTTTTCTGTGTCTTTCATCTTGAGGCGTTCAAAATCAGCCATGAGAGTCTGCAATCTTGCTTCTTTAACCCTATCTGCTCCCATATATTTCGATTTTATGGCCTCCCATACCTTCCTTGCAGTCTCTAAGCTTCCGATTTGCAGGGTAAGAGCCTCCGGTATGGATTGAAACAACAAAGCCATTGCCATGTCATTCTTTCCTTCATATGTGGTTTCGGTTTCTATGGCTTCCCAAACTTTGTGAACTCTGAGACATACTCTCATTCTCATTGCCCAAACAGTATAATTTGTTGCAGTGAGCATCGGACACTGGATAGAAGAAGATCCTCCTCCTTCTTTTAAGTTTGTAGTCGCTGGTACCAAATCACCCATGATGTCTGGTTTTATGATTCTCGTCTATGAACTCTAGGTATTGCTCTGATACCAATTCTAGAATTCAAAGATATTAACACACAATCCTTAAAGAAATAACTCTTCTTTCTTGCTTAAGAAAATCACTCAAAACTTAAGCTTCTCACAAAACTCATAAGTGTTGCAACAATCCCTGCAACTCCTTATATAATAGTTTAGAAGAAAACTCCTAATTCTTCTAGAACTTGATATTTAGATAACTCCTAAAGACAAATGGAAAACTTCCTTAAAACCATTAAGTATTTCCTAATTACTCTAGGAAATATTCTAAGTCTAACTTTATCTCTAAATTAACTTCAAGCTTATCCAACATTATCTTAGATCAACTGAGTCAGCCTTCAAAATCACACATTCTTGGATCTTCAGAGTCACCCTTGTCTAGTTTAGAAGGGACTTCTTTTCAATAACATTTATAACATGTTCACCCAAAGTCTGAATTATATGTGCAAAATCACTATCTTTAGTGATGGTTAGGATGGTGTTTCTTTTGTCCTCAAGAGCTCTCATATAGATTTTTTTTACTGCATACATGTCGGTTTTATTTGTCTTTCTCATAGCTTTTTCTTCAGAGATGTTAGAATTAGAGGTAACACTGACTAGACAATCTAATTCTGCTATAATATCGCACTTCATATTATTTTGTTGAAAGCTTTGAAGTGTGATATCACCTGCAGCCCTTCTAACCACACTAGTTTTGGGCCTATGTTATGGTCCAAAAGGTCAGAAACTCAACAATGCGATACTTGGAAATTTTACCCGTTAGAAAAGCTTGGATGAGGACTCGTACGTTCGTAAGATTTTCTCTTTATCTATCCAAACATTATCGTTATCCTAAACAACAATGACTGAAATTGTGTTGTTTAGGACAGTAGAGAAACTCAGAGCTATTGAAGAGTTCATTCTCGCAACTGTATTAGGATCAGCCCAGTTAATCGTTGGTTCCGAAAATTTACTGTGAAACCACAACTTGATTCCTCGCTGTTTCGCACAGAAAAATTACTGTGGACCCACAACTTGCTGCGAAATTATAACTTGCAGTTATACCTCTTTTGAATTCGAAAAATGAATGAGATAACAGCTACAACGAACCGAGTATGGGTTATTGTGCCTACTGTTTTTGGATGGGGGATGTGATAGAAATTAAAATTAGTGCCTTCAAAAAATTTGTATTATTTCCAAGCGTGAATAGTAATAAAGCGATTTACAAAAATGTTTGCTTACAATAAATTGTATTTAATTAATCCAAATTTCTGTTGCACATGCATGACTTACGCCGCTAGGGACTCCGACTAGTGTCACTACGATTTCTTGATTTTTTTGAAGGATTCCACAAAGGTATATATTTTGTTCAGCTTCAAAACAAAGAGAACAAGTGTTGTTTTGGGTCCTCGAGCACATGTAAGTATTTGTATGTAATTTTCTTCCTAGAATACTTGTTTTTTTTCTTTAACTTGTTTTTTTTTTTGAAATAGATATATATTTTTTTCTTTAACTTGTCGTTTAAGGTTTTGTTAAATTTACATGTAGTGCTATGGTTGACTTGTTAATAAATTAGTAATAGATTGCTAACAAAGGGTTATAAATTTATTAACAATTAATAATATTTTTATGCGCAGCTTTATATATAGTTGCTTTGATTTTTTTTCCGTGATATATGTGTTTTGACGTAAAATCAAAATATATATATAAAAAAAATTAAGATAGATTGAAACTTACAAAAAAAAAAGGAAGGCTACGATTGTTAATGTATTAAAGTTTTATGAATCTACCAAACTTTTCTTTCTAGAAAACAAGTTTATGTTTAGGGAAACAAAAATTAGCCTAAAAGTGAAAAAGAGTTCAGCCTGAACACAACAATATACTTCCAAAAATGTTTTTAAAAGTTGATTATAAACAATGATTTAAGTCTTTATTTTTGTTCTAGACTTCTAGTAGTTGCAATAGTTTCGATTCCGAAGTACTATTATTTATTTATAGTTAAAGGGTTATTTTAGTTATGAAAAAAATTCAATTACCTGAAGGTGATTGAATGTAATACTAATAAGAGTAATTTCGAAATAAAATGGTAATCCTAAGATAGAAAAAAAAAAACATTTCATTTTATAAACTTGTCAAAATATTTTTAAAAGAATGCACTTTTGTTTTGCCTGAAGACGATCATTTTAAATACTTTCCAAAATACGTAAAAATGAGCGTTGTGTTTGAGTTTACATGTTATATACATATCATTCATCTTTTTTTCTTTTTGGGTCAAAATACATACCATTCATCATTTGTATATTTTAAATAGAAATTGCAGAGAAAAATTCCTGGCCTAAATCATACTAGGGAAAAAGTATATGTCTTTTTACTACATAAAACTTTAAAAGGCTAGAACTTTTGCAAAAATGACGAGAACTTCCAAAATTTGTAAACAAAATTGACTATCATAAAAATTGCACTATTTTGAATTTGTTATTGTGGGCCTTAATGTCGGAATAAGTCACAAAGCAGCCCAATGAGTCTCAAAACCCATCATCATACTAAATTACTAAGCTCACGACTGACGTGGCTTATTTGTGACTTTTGAAGTTCCACCAACTATTTTTTCGGGTTAAATAAAAACACTTAAAGAAATTAGTCACTCCTTTTTTTCCGTCCATAATCCCAAGAGAATGGATCACGACGCGTTGGATAATTCAAGGGCGATTATCTTGCCACGTGTAAGATGTTGGTCTACATCTTCCAATCAACGGCCAAGTTTTGGTTAAGTTGTAGCCAATTAGACTCGCCTGATTAGCCCTTTTGATATTTCTTACTATACCAGCAATCTCTCACACAACCAACTTCAGCGACAAGATAACAACTTCTGACGATCGGATAAAATGGCGGAGAAGAGCTTCAAGTACATCATCCTCGGCGGCGGCGTCTCAGCCGTGAGTATTTCTCATTCTTAAGTCTATGGATTTCCGTTTCTCAGCCATTACTTTCAATTTCGGAAGAGCTTGATTCGATTGTGTGTAAGCCACAATTCTCGTAGCTGTTTTTGGGTCCGGTGTTCGTTTATTTTGTATAGATTTGATTCGCAAGTTTAAACGTCCGATCGTTGAATGATTTGATTTGATCGTTGAGGTAATATTACAATCGTGACTTGATTTTGAAATCGAACAATCGTATGTCGATTGATCCATTTCCGAGGTAAAACATGGATTTATTCGAGCTTCGCCTTTTTTCTTCTGGAGAATTGTTGTTATTCTGAATAGATTCCTCTCTTTGTTCCTTTCCGCTGCATGAATTCACCTGTAAAACGTTTCGTGTTTTCACTGCTATATGAGATGAGTTTGCATCTGCAAAATCACATACAAATGATTAAAAGCTAGCTTACTATCCTCATGCCTCTCTTTAGTTTCTACAGTTATTTCTTGGTTTTAGCTCAGATCAATCGTAAGTACATATATACTTACATAGTCATTATAGGTAGTTCCTATTACACTTGCCAAAGAAACAACTGAGTACAGAAGCAAATTCAACTCTGACTTTGAGTTTTCTTGTCTCCTTTTCACCATTTTTATGTATAGGGATACGCAGCTAAGGAGTTTGCCAGTCAAGGTGTTAAACCAGGTGAATTGGCAGTTATCTCCAAAGAGGCGGTAAGCCTTCTCTCGATTTGGCAAACTATTATTATGCAGTGTGTCTTGTAACCTATGATCCTTATTTACTCAATATTGTGCTTAGGTGGCTCCATACGAACGTCCTGCACTTAGCAAGGGGTATTTGTTTCCTGAAGGTAAGACAATTTTCTGGTTTACTTAGCAAACAACAATGGCTTTGGGTTATGCTTTTTCGTTTCGAGAAAATAATACGGTCATCTTTCTGTCTGCAGGGGCTGCTAGACTTCCAGGTTTCCATTGCTGTGTTGGTAGCGGTGGAGAAAAACTGCTCCCTGAATCGTACAAACAGAAAGGTAATGAACGCTCTGCACACCACCATGATCAATCCCTTGCTCATCTGCGTAGTCCCACTAATCAATAATATTTATATTATCCCACGGTATTATTATCCAGCACTACATTGCTCCTCTGCAAGCTTAAATTATTTTGCTATAGGAACTAAGTTCGTGCTCTGATTTTTGTAATTCTTTGTGTTTGCAGGAATTGAGTTGATACTTAGCACAGAAATTGTAAAAGCAGATCTTTCTGCCAAGAGTCTTGTCAGTGCAGCCGGGGATGTCTTCAAGTATCAGACTCTCATAATCGCAACTGGTTCTACTGTAAAGACGAAATATCCTTTCATTTCTCGCATCAGCAAGCTTCTTATATTCCCTGATGAGAAGAAAGTAACTCTTTTCATTTCTTTGCAGGTTCTCAGATTGACTGATTTTGGTGTAAAAGGCGCAGACTCTAAGAATATCCTCTATCTGAGGGAGATTGATGATGCCGACAATTTGGTTGAAGCAATTAAAGCAAAGAAAGGCGGAAAGGCTGTGGTCGTTGGTGGAGGCTACATTGGTCTTGAGCTTAGTGCAGCTTTGAGGATCAACAATTTTGATGTCACTATGGTTTTCCCTGAACCTTGGTGCAGTAAGTTGATTCATAGTTTTTCGCAATTCAGTTATTAATTTATTTATTACTTAGTTACTCATAATAAAAAAACAACCTTCACTCAGTGCCTAGGCTTTTCACCGCCGATATTGCTGCTTTCTATGAGACTTATTACACAAACAAGGGAGTGAAGATCATTAAAGGAACAGTGGCATCTGGTTTCACCGCTCATTCCAATGGAGAGGTAAACCAAATAACGCGAAACGGAGGTTTCACTTTTGACTATTTCTTGTTTTACAGAAGTTAAACTCAATTTTTGTTATAAATGTTTTGGATTTAAAATAGTAAAACCAATCGTCTATTGGTTTATATGAACACCCTGAAGTAATTAGATGTGCCAATTGTCTCGGTGCAAATGTCTTACTTGTTCTTCTCCTCCAGGTGAAGGAAGTACAACTCAAGGATGGAAGGTCATTAGAAGCCGACATTGTGATAGTTGGTGTTGGTGCAAAACCATTGACATCCTTATTCAAGGGACAGGTTGAAGAAGACAAAGGTGGAATTAAGGTATCTAACTGCTTTGTGTGCGTCCTCTTCTTGTTCTCCCGTACCATTCTGATTTGGATCTCTTAAAACAATTAACCCTTTCATGCAGACCGACGCATTCTTCAAAACAAGTGTTCCTGATGTTTACGCTGTTGGTGACGTTGCCACTTTCCCCATGAAAATGTACGGAGACGTGAGAAGGGTCGAGCATGTTGACCATTCTCGCAAATCCGCAGAGCAAGCTGTTAAGGTAAATGATGAAATACAATTAAGGATAATACTTATTTTAAATTGCCAAATTACCGCGTTTGCATCTGCAATTACATATGAAATCAAAGATTTCACAATCTTCAAAAGATAGAAGAACTTTGCGATTCATTTGGAGCAAAAAAAAAAAACCAAATGCAAACTCAAACAATCTAGGCATGAATCTTACTGAGTTATTTCTAAAGAATTGTTTATAAAACTTTGTATATGTGATACATTGTGGCAGGCGATAAAAGCGGCTGAGGGAGGCGGATCAGTGGAGGAATACGACTATCTCCCATTCTTCTACTCGCGGTCCTTTGACCTCTCGTGGCAGTTCTACGGAGACAACGTAGGAGACTCTGTCTTATTTGGAGACAGCAACCCATCAAACCCAAAACCATGTTTTGGAGCATACTGGATTCAAGGTGGTAAAGTGGTTGGAGCATTCATGGAAGGAGGTAGTGGTGATGAGAACAAAGCCTTGGCTAAAGTCGCCAAAACTCGACCTGTTGCAGAGAGTTTGGACGAGCTGACCAAACAAGGCATTTCCTTCGCTGCTAAGATCTAAGAGAGAGATTGTGAGAGATAGAGAACACCAACGCACTCACCTTTTCTATTCCATGTTACAATAAGGTTACATGTTTAGCAGTGCATTTGAAGCTACGTTTCCTGAAATAAGTTGTGTGTTTGTATTTGCCTCTCTAAACTCCATAAAAGTCTGTAACAGAGGAAATCTGAACCACATTCACATTTTTTAGATTTATGTATTGGGGTTTGACTGGATTTCAGTATTTGTGTAGTTTTCAAATCATTTTTAACAGTCTTTTCTCATTTTGTTGATGTTTTATAAATACCAGCATTTTGCTGATCTTAAAGTAACATGAGATTTTAATATTTTCTGATGATCTTCAAGTTTCGTAAGACACATCTTAGGTGTACAATGTTCCTACGTAAAAATATTTGGAATTACATGTTCTAACTTCTATGTAGTAATGTAGATTTGAAAATGTTTTAAATCTATCTTGCTGCTGAATATTTTTAGTGGAAATTACAGGCTCTTTTAAATGCAAAGAGTAAATTAATCCGGTTAAATTAACTTCTTAAACTTTGCCAACCAAAAACGAATTTTCAATTAGTTCAATGTGGTTGCAGAATTTTAGCTCTGTTTTAAGTTCAGCATCTTTCTATTTTTAGTCACCTAAATCCATCTTTCCAAATGCCCTCAGCCCACTCACCCCTAAAAACACAATTAGAAAGCAAATGGGCCTACATATTGAACGGCCCTTAAGTCGTCTTTTCATTGGACCTTTGCATCGTTCTATGTCCAGCACTCTGGTCGACTAGTTCCTCGAAATTATTTTCTTAAACTGATCCTATGCATTTTTTTTTTGTTAAAGGGTTTTTGATCCTATGCATTTAGTTTGACATATAGTTTCATCGATAACAGACTTTTTTCTTTGTGTATATCAGACTATCAGTATATATACTTAAATTTCTTTCCTAAAAGATATTTTGACACTGTCGTTTCTGTCAAGAAAATATTCTTGTAACTTAAGTGAAACAAAACAAGCAACTTAAAAAAAAAAGTCTTAAAAGATTCCCGCATAAAAATGTTAATTAACGATCAATAAAGAAGAGTAAAGCTCTAAGCCGTCTTTATGGACGAACATTCGTTCTCATTCGTATATTTTGTTGTTGTTAACCTCCTCATTCATATATTTATAAGACCAAAAAATCACTATAAATTATTCAACAAGACGTTCATGAAAAACAAAACAAAAAAAACTAATTTGTTTAACCTCATCGATTTTTCATTTCTAAATGAATTGTTACATACTATTATTTTATGTTTCGTCTTATTTTTAATGTTGGAGTTTGAACACAACTTTTTGATTTGTGAATGGAGCTGTGAGATATATACAATACAGTTTTCATTTTGCTTTGTTCTCAGTTTTCCTAATTCAAGACTGGACAGAAATTTAGGGTTTTTTCTTTGTTATGGTTTCTATTTTCATGGGATCTCATTTTTATAACAAAATGTGTTTTGGTTATCATTCTTCTGTTTAGTTTTACATTTTAATTTTGTAGTTGTTTGAACGAAACCTGATTGGACACTTATAAACGCTACCATCAAATTCATAGTTAGTGTTTAGAGTAATGAGAATTGTCATGACTATGGTTCACATGGGATGAGCCAAACCGTTATTAATTAGCATAATTAGAGATGTGATGCCTATTCATAAGTTTGTTGGTGGGGCAAAGTCTATTAAGTATGGAGGTCATATTGTTAGGTCTTAGCTTTAAATTCAAAGTAAATGGAAATAAATAGGACAGTTAAGCACAACCAAAAATAGTTTACCAGAATTTTTATTTAATATCTCTTTTGTAATAAATCGATCTATACTAAATTTGTGAGGAGGTGGTCGAATAAACTGATTTTACGTGTCTACGTTTTTCCCCTAAAAAGACAACAAATATGGTGGGACATTTATGGCTATAAGAATATTTAACGTCTCAGAACCTAATCCACTATTTAGAGTAGTTGTAAGTTTTTATTGTCAAATGTCACGTTTTTCACATTTGTTTAAAAAATTTTTGTATTCATCCAAACAATTTTTTTCAATGATTTTCAAATGATCGGAAATTCAAGATTTAAAACATGCATTTTTGAAAGTTTTACAGATTGTAGGTGCATTTAAAAAAAAATCGAGCATGATGCATATTCTGTTATGTACTACAAGCTCATTTATCTATTTGATGGGATTTAGGTAATCTATCAATTATAGATGATTGTTTATAGGATCGATGTTTAAATTATTTTAATTTTCTAATGAATATACTCGAGACTATTTTGGATGCGGAACTCATTAGTCTGCGCAAGGTCCACTGCAACTGCAAGACAACAATAAGTGTTTGCTAAATAACTCTAAACATTTTAATTAGAAGGATGCCCTGGTAATTTTGAGAAAATTTTCCAAAAGAAAAGAATGATCCTTTTGCTATCACATTCACATATGAATGAAAGATCTTTCGCTATCATCATTTCATAGTCGTTTTTTCATTGGAAAATTTTAGATGTGATATATTAAAACTATTTTCTCCAATAGCAACCACCAATCGAAGCCCCAATGTACCCTGTAGTCTTATAAACTAGTAGATTCTAGCATTTGAAAGCAACATCTTTATTTGCTGAGGAGCGTTTGTGGTAGAACACATGAATAAGGAGATGTATGCAAGAAAACGTTTTGAAGTTTTTTTGATAAACAAACGTTTTGAAGCTAAGACTGACTTGACATTAAAAGATATCGAAAACAATTAAAAACACACAATTTTTAGTAATATTTGGTATTTGAGATTAGTGAAATTCTCTCATATATGCATCTAGGATAAGCTTTGGAGATTATTTAATTTGGACGAGGATAAAATACATGATTATGCATTTCAATTATAGGTGAGCCGAAATATTGCAAAATTTAGAGCTTGAACTTTTTAACTTTTTAGAGATAGATAGAGAGTCTGCATGCTTGAGGAAACAATTATCTGCGTATTAAAACATGTCGCTGAGTAGATGTGAGTAAATACTAGAAACTGATCGGTATATCGAATCAATGATATGTCTTGACGACGGATTTATTCGATTGAATGAGTCGTTAAATATTACTTAAGTACTTTGAGATTTAGAGAAAAAAAAACCTTTCTCAAACGAAACAAAAAAAGTATTGTGGAAGTTTAATGTCTCTACGTTCTCGGTTTCTTACTAATTGTATGGCCTCACTGCGCATTCATCTATAAACATTTTAACTGAAACTAAATAATCATAACATTTTTTATAAACAGAAAACGTAAAGATACAAATATGCGGTTCATTGTTTTGATATGATTATTTATATATAATTTTTTCATCTAGCTTTAACAAAAAAAATTACTTACATATATCAACTTGCGCAGTTTATCATTTATTTTAGATATCAGTTTTAGTGTGGTATTACTAAATAATCTTATTCGTATTCAAAATAAGTTTAAAAGCTAATTGTCTTTCACGTGGGTCCTTTCTTCATGACTAACTGTAGGTTATTTAGTGCTTTTAAATTTTAAAAGTGATGTTAGGTTGGTCAATTTTATCAGCCCATTTTGTTGACCGTTCAGATTTGGTTTTGGAATGTGTTTTACTCAGTGTCCGTAATCCGTATATAGTTTAATTAGTTGAGCTAGCATTATGGGGTGCAACCCTGCAGAAAAAACATTTGATATATTATTATTATTATTATGTCTCATTTTTTTTACCATGAATGGAAACGCTTAAAATGCATAGTTTAGTAAATTGAATAATGTTTTTAGTTCTATTGTCAATACATCGTACATGCATAACATAGATCATGATTTGCTTTCATGAAAAAGCGCTCAAAATGCTTATAATTAAAACGGTGTAAAAAAATGTGAAAACATGATAGAGGTTATATGTATGAGCTATTTATGTATGAAAACATGATATATATTTTTCACAAAGGGGAAATGAATATAATGACTCATCAATAATCGTTTTATTTTATTTGATCTCGCCAGAACACATTTTTAGACTATTTTTGTAAATCAAATACACATTTAACACAATTTTAATAGGAATCACATGTATATTAGAAATAGATGAAAGAAAATTGAGTTTTGCAGGGTCAAATGTAAATTCAATTATTAATACTCCTTTTAGTTCTCTTGCGAGATGGAATGTCACAAACTTTCACAATATGACCCAACAAAACATATACGCCACTCTAGGAAATGATATTTAATTTGATCCAAAATTATTAAAGAAAAATGAATTAATTTTGAGAATAATATTGATACTATCTCACACGACTATAATAGAAAATAATAATATTGTAGAACTTATCCACCATTCAACAAGAAACGAGTAATATCTCCATTTTATTGACAGAGAGTCGACGACGCTTTATTCATCTCATGAAATTCAAGCTCGGACTAGCAGACAAAATTTTCAAGCTGTACACAGTGGAACAATTAGGTGGTCAGACAAATTATATCCATCAGTATAAATTATCTTTTAAGTTAGTATTATGCATTTGTCCTCGTGTTCTGCATATTGTTTCTTGGCAAACACATTTTTACAGAGAAAGTACTTCAGTGGGTGATCTAAATATCTAAAGAATCATGTATAACGTACGCAACGTATATCACTCTGACTATCACATTTAAGTCTTTTGATTTAGAGATGGTTTCGAAACATCATAAATTTAGGTATACTAATTATTGCTCCCTAAATGAATTGCTGGAAAGAACCTAACGCAAAACCAAAAAAAAAACAAGAAAAAGAAAGATAAAATACACCACCAACTATACAACTATTATAGGACTTTGGAGAAAGTGGCCATACACGTACACGAGTAAATCAATGTGAATCACATGCAAGCACGCAAACAGATTATAGAGAGAGTTGTTTGTGGTCGTACGAAGAAGTCAAACATAAGCAAGAAGTCCGATCACGTGCACCACATGCTTTTTCCGACTAATTTCTACGTTTCTTCTTCACTCTTCTACCAAACAATTATAAATTGTTATCTTTTTTCTGAATATCCTGCAATAATCGTGTATATTATATACATACATAACAAATACAATCCAAAACTTTTGTATCTTTCTAGACACAGTGGAAGAACGTAACAAAATAGCCCCATGCATGCTTCGTGTCGATTTCTTTTTTCTTTTTTTCTTAAAAAAGTTTCGTGTTGATGTCTATATATTAATATGTGAGGTAATCTAATACTCCACCACCACTTGGGATTTAGCAAAATTTACTATTGGTTATACCGGTTACGATATTATAGCACACCAAACTAATATTAAACTAGCAACCCAGATGAGGTATACCGACTATACAACGTACCACTACTACTTTGCATTTGAAAACGACGTCAAAACTACAACACTTAATTAATTAGTTTAGTATAAAAATTAGATATAGTTGAAGTTAACCGATGAAAAAAAAGTTAACAGATGAAGGGAATATATATTATCATTTCCCTCATTGATTATCTGGATTTTCTGTCGTGTATTAACCTAATGTTCTGGATTTGTTCCTACATACCGCTCATGTCAACGTATCAATGCAATACCTACGTACATTAACTAAATATTAATTTATCACCACTGACCGACAAAACAAAACTCTATCCGAACATTGAAACGTACTTGAAACCAACCAAAGTCAACTTAGCCAAATTCCCCTAAAAATTGAAGCAGGCTAAACCGTAGATTATAAAGAAAATAACAAAAGTATAAGAGGATAACTCCAGTCATGGTTACAGTCTATTCTTTTTGTTACAGTTTAATCTTTTTGTTTGACATATTTGTCCTTTTTGTATGAATGTTTCATGACATATATATGTACGTAATCCGCATGATGAATAGTATTATAGTACATCTCTAATATCCTCTCTATGTATATATGCAAATCAATATATGTGTACTAGATTTATGATATGAAATTTGAAAAAAGTTTGTTTTCAGCTAGACATTGTTTGGTATGTGTATTTATTTTGATAAATAAATGAAAAAGAGTTAATGATGATGTAATGGAAATGATATGGTGTAATTTATTTCGCTTTTTAGGTTCGATTTTTAGTAGATTTTTTAGGGTACATTTTAAACTAATTAATATGCTACTTAAAAACTATGTTTACCTTGAAAATTTAGTCGGGTTTTAGTCCATACTACCCATATTTAACAGAAAAAAAGAAAAGAAAATATGTCAATGTTAGATTAAACAATCACTGTATTTAAAGTTTTGTGATCAAGACAAGTCACTAAAAAATAAAATCTGTGAGTTGATGTCTCGTCTCGTATCGATCTCTCTTCCAAAAATCGTAAGCTCTTTTTTTTTTAGCATAGTGGTTTTTTTATTTTACTTTTGCAAGTCTTATTCCGATAGTAATGAATAATGGCACTATGAGTAATTGAGTATGAGTCTATGACAGTTGAAATTTTTGGTATTTCCATTTCCACGCGCGTGAGTGGAGTATATTTTACATGTTTGGTCCAGCCTTGTTCCGTCGATGAACAAAACCCTTACATTTATTTATAAAAGAAATTGTAAGAATTATTGTTCGGTGGGTCAGATTAGCGAAGGACGAGAAACCAGAAGAAAAAACCTAACGGAACCGAACATATATATTATGAAAATAGAGGATGCCATGAGAATACAGAAGAATAATATTATAATATAAGAAATTAAGTAAAGAAATTCTTATAGTTTTCTTTTCTATTTGATTCAAGCCTGGCATTGCATGGTTGTCTGATGCAATTCAGTATTCTAGATTCTTTTGGATAGCAACACCATTTCAATAAAATAAAATCATTTGGAAACCCACTAAATTAACAGAAAAAAAAGAAAACTGAACGAGGCTACTATATTCGGAAATATTCTATTCTACGAATCAGTAATATTCGATAATCATATGTTTTAATAGAATTGCTTTTTATGACTTGCGGAACTATATATTTTTTCATTACTTAAGCAGCATTATATACAAAATACAGAATAATGATCTTTCATTGACACAGTCACACGAGACAATGATCTTTTTTCTTCTTCTATCTCATTATTAATTTCCTAGTAGACAGCCAGACATGTGTATTCAGGTTATTCCCCTGTGTGTATATAGTGTGATACGAGTTAATTACGCATATATATAAATTTCACCTTTCGTTTCTTTTTTTGTTGTCCAACAACATATATTGTACCAGATTTAAATCTAGTCTATTTTAGAGTGTGACATAAGGGCATCATTATCCAGTTTCTTAACAATATTTTATTACTAAATATAGATTAAGAAACATTCTTAAGAAACTTAATAGTTTTAATGGTACATTGCTAAAACCGTATTGGGTTTTTTATAAAAAAATTTTTTTTTGAATAAATATGTTTTATTTATGACAAATATAATTATTTGATAACAACATTCATAACATTAACATAATTGATAGAAAAATTTGATTATTAAATAAAACATATAATTATTAAAAAAAACATAGGATAACTCAATTAATTGGATAATTTCCTCCAAAAGTTTGCCATATATGCTCAACTAAATCCAATTTCAATTGATGATGAATTTTGCTATCCCGTATTCTTAGACGAGCAGCCATCATATTAGGAACGTTTGATGGCATATTCGTAGAAAACGTATTATCGACATTACCACATTCGCTTCCTTCTCCTTGTTCGAAATCTGAAACATCAAGTAAATTGTATCTATCTCTTTCGTCTTGTACTATCATATTGTGTAGTATGATGCAAACTCTTAAAATCTTTCCGATTTTAGTCTTATCCCAAAAAAGAGCAGGATTTTTAACAATGGCAAATCGAGCTTGCAAAACCCCGAAAGCACGTTCCACATTTTTTCGGACAGACTCTTGACGTCGAGCAAAAGCACGTGCTTTTGCTCCTTGTGGAAGTGGAATTGAACAAACTGCTCTCAAATTGCCAAAACTTTCAAAGATTGAGCCAAAAAAATGCAAATTCTACAAACCTGTTGCTTTGTCAAAGGGTAGGTCGCTGCTTTGACGATAATCGTAAGCAAGATAATCGCAAACCCATAAGCGTAAGGCACATGAACTGCCGTAAGTCCATCTTTCAAAAACTATAATCCAAATAAGACGAAGTTTAAGCTCGCTCACGAGACAATCCAGAAAAAAAAACCTCTAATTATACACACAGAGATCAAAATCAGCTGCTTGAATTTACCTTAAGCACCAATTCCATACAATTGGAGATGAAACCGAACCAACCCCCACTCTTCTGCACGGCGGAATCAGTTGTTCCGGCAGCTGAATCAGCGCCAACGACGGCGGCGTCGGCTATGGTGTAGAAGAGAGACTCCGATCTGGTGAGAATCACCCCGATGTCAACCGATGAGTCATCGCTGTGAAGAGTCCGGATGACAGATGCAAGCGGCGGAGACGAATCGGTTGGAGAGGAATCGTCGAAGGTGGAGAGGAATCACCGAGGTCTCCACCGAGCATTTGACTCCAGAAAGACGAATGGAGAAGACATGCATGTGACGGAGCTTTGCCGGAGAGGAACAAATTTGTTCTTCATCGGAGGAGAACAATCATCGAAGGAGGAAGAATTGGTTTTTGTCGAAGAATGAGAATGAGAAAAAAGGAAAATTTTATTCTTTTTTTAAGCCAATGCCACGTTGCAATAAGACGTTTTCTATTGACCCCAAATAAGAAACAGATTTTCCTTTTTTCCTGTGTTTTTGTTTTTTTTTTTTCTTTCTAAAATTAGATAAGAAACGCGTACATAACCCACGATAATGATGCTCTAATAACACCACTACAACCAGAATACAAATTTGAAACGGAAATAAAAACTCTTATAATATGCATGATCCAAACGCCCATAACGATAATACAAAATTTTAATAGTACTTATCATCTAAACTATCGATTTTTTATTCTAAATAAAAGATCAATGACGTATATATTTACAAAAAAAATTTCACAATCTCACCTGTCTATTTCCCACAAGGAAAACAGAAATAAAAAAATTGACAAATATGGTAAATGAAATAAATAAATAGAAACGGTCCTCCGTGTAATAGACGGGATCGTTTATATAAATAAATACAAGAAAACACTGAGAGCAGAGAAACACAAGTCTCTCTCCTTTGGATCTTCTCTCCCAAATCGACATAATTTTTTTTGGTTTCTGAGTTCGGTTTCTCATTTAGACAGTAAAGATCAAAGTGAGGAGAAGATGCAGGTCGTCGCCAATTTCGATTTCCAGTCTTCGCCGTTCTCTCACACCGCCGGAGAGATCCTCATTTCTCCGGTAGACCACCGGGAGGAATCTTTCGTTGATTTCACCGACGCGCTTGAAGGCGCGTGTGACGACTCGCCTCCTAGCTTGGCGGCGGTGAAAGTGCAGAAGGTTTATAGGAGTTATCGCACGCGCCGGAGATTAGCGGACTCCGTTGTTGTCGCCGAAGAGCTCTGGTAATTTAAATTAAGAATCAAGTAATAATTTTTTTAATTAGGTGGATGAATTAATGTTTGAGATTAACGTTAATAAATGATGAATGAAGGTGGCAAGCGATGGATTATGCGAGGCTTAATCATAGTACGATTTCGTTTTTCGATTATTCGAGACCTGAAACTGCTGTTTCGAGATGGAATCGTGTGAGCTTGAATGCTTCTAAGGTATGCCTTTTTTTTATTTTCCCATTATGTAAAAACAAAAAAAGAAGAAGAAAATAGTGGGATTTTTACTTCCTAAAATCAAGATCCATTTTTACCTTTTTTCTCAAAATTTTTACTTCCTAATGTTATCTGAAAGCTGCTCAATGTTGAGTTATTTTATCTGAAAACTAAGAAAAGAATATGTCAAGGTTAAATTTCTCAGTATATTATTTTATTTTAAATTATCCACTTGGTTAAAAGGTTTTGTAATCTTGTGGTTCGGTTGTGATTAGGTGGGGAAGGGCCTGTCAATAGTCGACAAAGCCCAGAAATTGGCGTTCCAACATTGGATTGAAGCTGTAATTCGTTTTTTTTACCCCTTTCCATTTCATATATTTGTTTGTTTGCGTTAATAATATTTAGATTAACTGTTAATTTTTTTTGGGGTATAACAAGAAGACTAAAAAATTGATATTTATAATCAGATTGATCCTAGGCACCGGTATGGACACAACCTCCATGTGTACTATGAAGAATGGTGTAAAGCTGATGCTGGCCAGCCATTTTTTTACTGGTACTGCTTAGTCACATTTGTTTTAGTAAATATGTTTAACCGTTTATTGATTTTTCCCAGTTCTTCCATCTACAGTCAATCCAGACCCCAGAGCATGACTGTCTAAGATTTCATTTTGTTATTGTGTTACTTGTAGTTGAAGAAATTTTGGAATCTTTTTTTACATGGATTGGTGATAAAAATTGTCTTCAACTTTGTAAAAAAATCGGTTTCATGTAGGTTGGATGTTGGAGAAGGGAAAGATCTGGATCTAACACAATGTCCAAGGTCGAAGCTTAAGCAGCAATGCATCAGATATATTGGACCTGTATGTACCATTTTTTGTTTTTTCATGTCAATTTTTCCTTTTTTAACATGTTTTAGTGATTTCTCATAGAAATCTGTTCTGTTATCAGCAAGAGAGGGAAGAGTATGAGTATGTGATCATAGAAGGGAAAATAGTTCACAAGTTAAGTGGAAAGTTACTACACACGCTGCACGGGTCTGAGGGAACTAAGTGGATCTTTGTTATGAGTACTTTCAAGAAACTCTATGCCGGTCTGGTAGGTTTTCTTGAAAACCGGTTTATCTTTGTGTTAGGTTATGAGACTTGAATATTGTTACCTGAAGAAGTTTTCAATGGTTCTTCTTTTCTTGGTTTATGTTTATTACTTCAGAAAAAGAAAGGAAGGTTCCATCACTCCAGCTTTTTGGCCGGAGGAGCAACATTAGCCGCCGGGAGGGTGGTTGTTGACAATGGAGTTCTCAAGGTATAATCTACTAAATCTAAGGCTGCCATTTTTTTTTTCTTTTCAAAACGCCAATTTCTGCTTTTGCGTTTAATTTACATGTGATCTTTGTCAATATTCTGCATAGTGTAAATGCAAACGCCAAACAAATAACTGAGGCCTAGATTTTCCCTAGATCGCCACATGTATTAATACCGGCTTTGTTATGTCTCCATTGATTTTTTTTCAGACAATCTCTGCATACAGTGGACATTACAGGCCGTCAGATGATAGCCTCGACACATTTCTTTCGTTTCTTAGAGAGAATGCAGTGAGCCTAGACGATGTTGAGGTAAACTCTTGTTCTACATTAAATTCTTACACAATCAAATCTTCTTGATTGTTTTCTTGATTCATAATAAGGTTTATAATTGAACTCTAATCAGGTGTACCTGAAACTTATTGGTGAAGAGGAGACTTCATGAGAGCTAATAGTATAGTTACATTATTTTTTATGTATGTGTAGGTGCACAAAGCTAGTGAAGATTCCGACAACTACGATGATTACTTTAAATCCAATGGAGATGGATCAAAATCTCTAAAGAAAGAGGATGCAACATCCAAGGCAGAGGCTGATGAATCGGATGAAAACGGTAACGGAACATTTGAGGAGACGAAACGGAGTAGTTACCAGAGAACGCTCTCAGGTGGGCTTGAGAGCCCGAAAGCTGACGTTCCACAGAAGGCAATGCTACAAAGGATCAACTCAAAGAAACAGTCGAAATCTTTACAGTTGGGTCATCAGTTGATGCTCAAGTGGTCGACCGGAGCCGGTCCGAGGATCGGTTGTGCAGCTGATTACCCGGTTCAGCTCAGAACACAGGCTTTGGAGTTTGTTAACTTGTCGCCTAGACACCGGAGCAGCACATTGTCTCCGACCGGGAGGCTTGATGTCTGATGATCATATGTTTTCCTTGTTCCTAGTAGTTAATCGTGTAATCTTTCTGTGACTTGATTAACGTGTGAGTTCCATCTATCTAAAGTTTTTGTTGGTTTTTTTTTTTTTTTTCACCTGGATGATGTGAAGCAGAAGGAAAAGAATGAGATGTGTTTTGTGTAAAAGCAAAAGCTTACTTTCATTCATAATAATGATATCAAAGTCCATTTTGGGATAAATCATAAAAACATGCAACAAACTCGTATAAAATAGTTAACGTTAGACGTGCTTGTCGAAGTAAATATCATGGGAATCAATTTAGAAAGGAAAATTTGGTGGACTTAAAAATTTAAAACATATAAGTCGCATTTCTTTTGGATTTTTGAAGAAAAAGCGTTTAATCTGAAAGCTATAGCCGACAAAATGAAACCAAAACAGCAAAAACTTGGATTAGAAAAAAAAAAAAGAAGAAAGCACACCAAAGTTAATTAAAAACATCTAAATCTACTGTATAAAAGATGAAGGGAATTCTTCAATTTTGGAGCCATAAAAACTATGTTGCATCGGCCTTTTCCAGTTGACGTAGAAAAGAGAAATGACGTAGTGAAAGAGATGTGAAAATAAAAACTCAACGCTATATTGAAAAGGTATAAAATATGAAAACAATTATATATTAAAAAAAATGGATGGAAGAAGTTACTTAAACCATTATGAAATGAAAAAAAAAGATATAGTTTTCGTAAAAAAAATCTCAAAAAAAGACTGGTGGTATAATTAAAAATCTTAAAACATATTCCCTTTTTTTATAACATAAAATAAAATAAAACCAGCACGGGTTTGGTATAAAAAAACATCGGAGTTCTTGTCCTAACAATTGAAAATTTGAAAAATAGAGCCCAATAGGAAGCCCACTTGAGAAACATTCGATCATAATTCACTTCACTAAACTAACAGGCAGAGAGAGAGAGAGAGAGAGAGAGAGAGAGAGAGCGAGATCGGCGCAATGGATTATCAGCAACAACCGCCGCTGTCTTCTGACCCTTCGCCGTCGCCGTCTTACCGTCCGCCGGGAATTACATCACCGGAGACACCCTCGAACAATCAGAATCATGAGGTTGAGGACATAATGGCTTGCGTCACGGCATTGGAAGCTGCTCTGCTCCCATGTTTGCCAGCTAGAGAGCTTCAAGCCATCGACCGATCTCCTCATCCTTCTCATCAAAGTCAGCCCCTTTTCTACTCTCCATTTTATAATTTTTTCAACCAATCTCCCTTCATGGCTCTTCATATTCGGCCCTCGAATTTCAAAATCTTAATTAAGAATTGACTGATTTAGTAAATGCCTAATTGAGCTTTAGGGTTTTCGTTTGTGCTATCTCATCTTGCTGTAAAAACTTTGTTAGTTTGGTGTCTTGTACTCTTGTTTGGTCTAAAAAAAAACAATGACTTCTTGTCTGGTGATAATAGCTTGGAGTTATGTCTGTTTCTGTATTATCTGCTGGAGAAGAAGTAGCTGTTACTCGTTTTATGCTCAGTTCACTTGCGTAACTTATGATCTAAGTGAATATTTGCTTAGAACTCGCTCAAAACCAAGCATTGATTCTATTCTCGAATTCGTTATTCGATATTGTAGCTCGCAATGCTGATCTACAATGTTTTTGATTTGTGGATTGAACCTGAAGCGAGGGAAACATCTAAAATCTCTTGTTCGCCATATTAAACTCTGCAGTTGACGTTGAGCGGCACGCTAGAGATTTCATGGAAGCTGCTAAAAAGCTTCAACTCTATTTCATGGGATTGAAGCGAGAAGATCATGCGCCCACAAAAGCAGAAAGCCTTAGGAAGGTTAGTTCTGGTTCCACCAGTGTGAAACTCCAAACCCATTTGTATTTTACCAATTTTATGTTCTGTAATTTGCAGGAGATTGCAGTAATGGAGGAAGAGCTTATGACAAAAGAGGAGCTTATCAAGAAGCACACAAGGCTTATCCAAGAATCGCAGAAGCTTGTGAGAGAACAGATTGAGAAACACCGAGTGGAGCTGGAGAAAGTTTAACAAGTTTACTGTTTGTTTCTTTTCTTTTCTCCAAATGGATTAAGCCCGTTCAATAGTAAATAGTGCAACTCTCTACTAAATTATTCATCCATTTTATGTCTATTTTACACTGTAAGAGTATTATGCAGACAAAATGGGATTCCATCTGCAAATCCACATCCCTTACAAAAAGTGCAGATACACTTATTATTTTTGTGTGGCTTTTATGAAAGTCTATAGATTCATTTACATGATAACATGGAAGAAGCTTCTCACAGAAAGAGACTTCTGTTAGTGACTTCATTCATATATCCATATGATGAGGTCCACTTGGGTTAGGTTGGCTTTCCAAAGGCATGTACTGTGCCATGATTCCTCTAATTTCCGCATCCATGTAACTCTGCAGAAGAAATTTTTGTTACTTAAACATCTATAACTACATGGCAAAATCTTCATACATTTGTTGTTATGATAACATACTCTGATCCTGTATTTGTAGACCGCATATCCAGAAAGACCTGCAACACCCACTCCGATTATAAGAATCCACAAAAAGCTCCAGCTGAGCTTTGTAGTTCCAACTTTGCCTGAACCTACACATTCACCAGATTCAAAAGCAGAAAATCTGATTACTGAATGACACCAAACTACGTATGGGCTTAAGAGGAAGGATGATCACTTTCTTTTTTTGTACCTATGCAAGTGTCGTGTTCACGCATGTAAAGCAAACCATTGCTGCAGCTGCATTCATAACTTCCCCATGTGTTTTTACATTTACACTCTGGGCACTGGCAAACCGTTTTTTCTTTGCACTCGTCCACATCTGACACAATCAATCAAAATAATATGATTATGAATATAAAGTTCACATTTATCAATGATCTTACTTCTTTTGATTGATTACTCAATATGATGTATATGTTGTCTAATAATACTTCGTTACACATCTATACTGATTCAAGTAAATACTTGTTAACAAGTACCTTCACAGCTCTTTACTCCATCGCCCTTGAACCCAACTGGGCATTTGCAACCATTTGAATGATCATCCTGAAAAATCCATTCCAAGAACCGAATAAGTTTGACTTAAGGTTAAGATATGATTGTTCAAAAATCAGACATTGGTATAAAAGACGAAATACTTACTACACAGGCAGAGTAAGTGTAGCTGCCTCGGGTTTCTCTCCAGCATCCTCCATTGTTGATACCACAATGCAACGCTCCAGAGGCTACCAAGTGAAACAACGTTGAGATTAAGCCATACATACGAATACAAAAAAAAAATTCATATAGAAAAAATTATGGTCAGATAACTTCTGTTAAAAAAATGGGGCAAAATATGTAGAATGGCACTAAAAGCAATTTAGAACATTTGTTATTCACAGCAAGCAAAAGAAAAATCTTCACTTTTCCGCTCAGTGAACATATATGGTTGAATTTCCTTTAACTTTAAAACTTTTTCAAAGAAACATATCATTAATGGTCGTGACAAGTTACTTTTTCAATCTTGGTACCATAGTAGCAGATGATACAAACTGAGAAAAAGACCGTCTAATTTGATTCCTAGAAAAATATCCACAAGGGACGAATGAGAGTATTGCTTGATTACTCACATCTCAAATTCCTTCAAAAGATCTACAAGTAACAAAATACTTGCGAAATAGTAACCTCGCCACATGCCACACCACACAAAATATGTCGAGCTACAGGGAGATAGACTAATATACCTCTACAGTGAGTGTAACCGTCACCGGAAAATTTAACACCTTGAACAGTAGGGCATTCACACAATCTTCCCCTAAAAGTATCCTAAAATGCAGATTCAGATCAAAATTAATCAGTCTTAGTAGCAACAACAAAACCAAAAAATGAAAAAGAAAAAAAAAATAGCAAAGCCCAAATGATACCCGGCATGCACTTATGTTGGCAGCTTTGTCTTGCCAACACCCACCATTGTTTTCCAAACATTCATTAGTTTCTAACTCTGTAAAAACCAGAAACGTATCTGAAGACAATGTCTTTCCTTGGTGATAGAAAACACTAAATAAAATATTAAAGGAGAACAATAATGCAAGTTTTGAAGTCACCAAAACTTAATTATCTCTCTCTGTCCATCAAGAGAAACGTGATATCTGAAACTTATAAAGAGAAAATGACCTTCAGTTAGACATATAGCTGGTTCTGTTGACTCTTGAAAACCTGAACACATAGCTTTCAGCACTGCCCCTTTTTCCAGTTTACCTAAACCCGTTAAAGATATTTGAGTTAGCAAAACAAAAAAAAAAAGTGAGTTGCTGTAGAAAAAGGAAAATAAAACTGAGAAGTCGGGAATTCTCCAATACCTCTGTATTGTCTGTTGTTCACGACAAGAGTTGGGAGTATAGTCACGTCTCCACGGGAACCTTTGCCTATCTGTAATCGAAAATATTATGTCAAATCTAAAACACGATATCTAGATGAGAAAAGAAGAGAAGAGCTATTTGGTTACAAAAGAGTTTAAACCTGGGACTCCTGCTCTGCTTTGAGAATTGGGTTCTCCACATCTGCTTCAGGGTCTCCGATACACTTGTCCACCTTCTTGAGATCAATGTCTGAATTCAGAATTCAGAATTAACCATAACGAGCTGATAGTCAGAAAATTCAGAATGAAATGCACAAACTTGAAAGTAACAAAAGATCCAACTGATCAATCTTAGGCTTCAACAGCTATACAAGGTAAAGCTGATTGCTATCAATCAGTAGGTTATTCTATATCACGGACCAGCTGATAGCTGAAAGTACCATTCAGTTTTCAGATACCAGCAACAAAAACGATAAATGACTTGCAAAGGCATGAAGCATTATACTCACCAAGGGACTTGATAATTTCGTCTGCGCATTCTTTTGTGTACTTCTTGTCCTTCATTGGACACCGGATGGCAAAGTCAGTCACATAGTCCCACCAGACCCATGGCTTACCGGTCTCGTTCATCACTCTATAGACACAAGCCTGACGTAGATTCTGAACCACAACATCCTTTCCATCATACCCTTTAGTAAAATCCTGCTCTGGATCAGGCGCACAGTACCTTCCATGGTTGATACACTGAGACTTGCACTGTTTACTCAGCGTAAAAGCTTCAGGACAGTACCAGGTGATGTAGTGTGGAGTGAACTGAGTATGCCCTCCTTTCTCAAGAATCTGAGCTGCTCCTTTGAAATTCTTGAGAAACTCAATCTGAGTATCACACTTCTTCCCACACTGGTCATTGCTGTTAGTCCAGAGTTCGTACTCGACACGCTCGTCAGGATGCGGAACAGACTCGGTCCAGTCTAGCTTCATATTCACCATGTCGCCACCGGAAAGCGCAGACTTTATACTGTCTCCCAAGGATTTGGTGATGAGAGCAGAAGGAATGGTAATGTTTTGAAGATAATCCGCATCAGATTTGTTTTCTTCAGGTGTGTCCATTGTAATCAATGGCTCAACTTTGTTATCAGCTACAAGAATCGCTGCTGCTCCAGCTTGTTGAGCTATCCATGCTTTCAAAGTGAAGAAACAGTCTGTATTTCACACAAAACAACAAATTTAGTTCCAAAAATTGAAACTTTTTCTATAAAAAACAGATCTTTCCTAATTGAGTAAGAGAGATTCGAAAAATCCGAACCTCCACGATCGATGAGGACAAAAGTGGGTAAGCGTCCGGGCCTGGATTTGAAGGAGATATCGAAATCGCTGTAGCTTTTACAAGCTTTCTGATTCGATTTGGGATACACGACGGTGCCGACTAATGTGCCACCGTACTGAGGAACTCCGAAATTGCCAATGGCACATTCGTAAATACCTTTGATCGAGTCGGGTGATGTGACTTTGAGGTTGTTCTTCTCGACGACGAATCTACCCAGTGCGAGACTCAAGATCAGAAGAAACGAGAGCGTGAAAAACCCTAGCTTCTCCTGATTCATGTTTTTGCTTCCTCTGAAATTACCAATTCGATTGAAAATGGATAAGATAAAATCGGATTCAAGGGTTTTCTCTATTCAGTACTAGTGATTAAGATCCAAAGCCCTAGACTTTAGAGGAAATTCGGAGAGAAGATCTCGGAAATGCACCGATGCTTTTCTGATGATTGAAGGAACGAGGAAGTTAAAAAACTGTTGAGTTTAGAGAGGCTTACGAGTTAAGGAAGATTTATCAGATAAGTACTAATAATAAGAATACCATAAATTACGTTTAGATTCATGAATCGTTGAGTTAATTTAATAATTAATTAAAAAGTCTGAGAATTGTTCTTCTTTGTCGCTTCCGGAAAAGTTATGAAACCAGAAGTTGAAGAAATATGTCCAAAGAATAGTAAAACGGGAAACACGTGTGTGTGTTATCTTCGAAGTTCTTTATCATCCAGCGGTATTGAAAAAGAAAATTCGTGTTTTTGGCACAGACTCAGAGGTACATATACATACACACCCCACATCTACTTGTAGTAGATTTTTGACTTCCACACATACAGTCTCAGTGTCCTTAATTTTTTTATAAGACTATGGTCTATATTTATATCATAATCATTCACAATATATCTTACAAATAAATAACATATTTACTTTATATATTTTGTTTTTGATTTAAAGAGATCCATTTTGTAAGGGCATCCAGGTTAAACACATGATTTGTATTTATTGCACATAATTAACCACAAATAAAGGAAACATATTTATGGTTAGTTGTTGTGCCCTCTTCTATATAACTTGTACTGAATACTGATGATGTAGAGTTAGTGAAGGAACTAATTAATTATCTCAAAGATTGGAAAGAAAAAACAAAATCAAACGAATGGTGTTCATAGGCAGGGTAATTAGCATCGATTGCCATCTTTGGTTTTTACTGTAAATATCTTTGTACGCTTGCAAATATATTATTAGGCCATGATATACATAACATTCTTCCAAAATATACCAAAACTTGCCACTAAGTTCTGTACATGGCAATCTATGTTTTTGTAACCACTGGACAGAACCTTATTTAACTTCCAAAGAAGAGGCACGCAGCACCAACAGACCTTGTTCAGAGAAAAAAAAAAACGAAATAAGAAGAGCTTCATTTGGCTGTTCTTTTAACAAGAGAGATCCCACTTGGATCACCACCCCATTCCTCAAATATAACTAGAAGGTTCCCAAATGGCTTTAGCCATGAACGAGGCACATGGTACCTGAAAAAGAGAACACAAAGATATACAATCATTGAATCAGATTTAGAGCAAAGAAGGAGAAGAGAAACATGCAACAAGAAAAGACATTTTTTTCTCACAATCTTTGAGAAGATTGGCCACATTTACTAAGACATTTCTTCTCGTTGTAAATTCCACCATAGTTGCAGCGACCGCAATTCCCACGAGCTGTGTAGGCAGGCCAGTGGCGTCCAATATTGTGTCCATTTACCCAAACGTGACCTTTCCCCATTGTGTTCATGTCCAAAGCCAATGGTTCATTGCCTACCGGTGTATCAAAAGAAGACTGCAAATAAAGAGAGTGAGAATCTGATATGAGCATACCTCATACTACGCTCGTAACTAAGTTCAATAAACACCATATATATAATCCACCACAAAACTAGTTTGAGAATGTCTATGAGACTTAAAAAGGCACTAGTTAGTCTCATTTCTAACTAAGGAAATATCATCTGGTTTTGCATGTAAATCTGAAAAGAACATTCATAATTATATATCACAGGAAAAAAAATAAACCTAAAACTTAATCTATTTTTAAGAAACTCAAAAAGTATTTTTTTACCTTGTACCAGGTCAAAGGTTGTTTCTTAGCTACGAATGATTCTTCAATCCATTCCACAGAGGAACTCCCGGTCATGGTATGAAGGCTCATAGCTTCACCTTTAGTACCAATCTACTCAAATCACACATATAAAAAGAAATACACGTTTAGTTTAGTATTATTGTGATTGGTTTAAAAAGATTCATTAACAGTGAATTCATCAAACTCTTGTTCAAGAGGACCTTATAGGACCATTTCCATTTAGACATGTCCCATGTTCCAGAGTTAACACCATTCAGTGTGGCTGGACCTAGAACTCCAGTATTCCAAGTCTCATAATGCACACCAGCGTTCTGTGATTAATAATGTAATATAATCATATTTTGAACAAAACAAAAAATTAAACCGCAATAAACCATCAAGCTAAGCAAGATCAGAACTAACCGGAAGACCCACTGCAGTACTTAGGAGAGCAAGTTTGTTGACGCCTACGTGCAATTTGATCTTTTGACTAAATGTGAGCTTGAGGCTGCTCAATCCTCCATAAGAAGTTCCTAAAACAAAAATAAATAAATAATGTTTTATGGTTTTTTCAACAGAAGATGAGTTTGGCCCTTAAATTTATCTCATTATACCTGCAAGCTGACCATTAACGAATACATGAAGAGCATGCCCAGCTGAACAAATGGTAAGAAGTGGATCATCACCAGTCTTCAAGAACCTCTCATTAGAACTTATTGTAATGCTGAGAATAACCACGAAACAACATAAAACAGATCCAACTGTGATCATATATTAATCAGCAAGATAATGAGATTTCATTTTGTCAAAAGGTCAAACATAACTTACTCTGTTAGATACCAGAAATAGTCTGTTTTATCTCTGGTCATGCTTATTTGTTCCAAAAGACCGTCTTTAGCAAACGTACCAGCGTCATTTGAAGAAGGGACTGCTTCGTTGTATGATTCCCATGAAAATCGCGTGCTAGTAGGAACCATCTTCATAAGTATTGTGGGTGCACGAATCTATATATATCACGTCACACATGCCATAATGAAGAACACATATATAGGTCAATCTCAATTACAATAGTACTATTCCAAGTTTCCAACGAGATCAACAAATTTAGGACCGTCTTAAACTATTTGAAATCATGTGCAAATTTTTGAAGTGTTAAAAGATTTTTTTTTTCTTTTTTTAGGAAGCCTAAAATATATATATATATACATATATATAATTGTATACACATGTTAACCCCAAAAAAAAATTTCCTGATAAATTTTCTTTTGAGTTGAAACCCTATTCGAATGTATAGGAGATTAAGAGATACTCTTTTTACTTCGAATGCACCCGTTGCACATGTCAAAGAGATGGAGATTAACAAATTAAGGTTTTCCAAAACAATCTTTTAGTGTATTAACCTTTAAAAAAATAAAAATAAAAGGTTTTAGTTTATTAACCTTTGCAGTGTTGTAAAACTCGGTTTTGCAGTCAGGTAATATACTGACAGACCAAGGAGGCAAATCATATGGAAATCCCCTGAACATAACTCTTGCTGCATAACTCGGGTCGTAGTTCGAAAGAAACGCAGCGCAAGAAGTCTTGGACTTGAACACATGAGCCTGAAAATATAACAAAGATACAAAATGTAAGTATGAATTTTTGTTTTATGTTTTTTCTCTTCAATGTTACATTAATTGCATACTCACTTCTTGTTTATCGCCTAGCGATGTAATGGTGGGATCAACAGAGACCAACGTGGGTTCACATAGTTTGATGACCTTATGCAACTCTTTCAAGTGACTGTACTTGGGTTCTCTCGGTAATCCTTTTCACACAAACAAAAAAAAATACCAAAAATTATTGTCATCAAATCGAATTTTATTTAGGTGATATCAAAGTTAATTACCATATTCATCAAGAGGAGCATCGTAGTCATAGCTTGTGGCGACAAATACACCAGCTGTTCTATCAAAGTTCGTCCCTCCATGGTACTATGACAACATTATATATCTTAATTACTATCAAAGTAAATAAATATTTTATTGTATTTTATCATAAACAATCGGTGTAAAATATCAAATATTTGAGATTAATAAATATTTATATTATACAATAATATGATCGAGCTGATTAGAGTTATATATATATAAGGTCCATGAGTTAATTTATTAAAATATGTAAGATATTAAGATGATTTGAGACAATTAAACTAACAGGTTAACCCATTTATATATATATATATACATATATATATATTTCCATTTATATATATATATATACATATATATATATTTTTAATAGCACAAATAGTAAATAAATATCTTATTATATTTTTTCATAATCAATTGGTCCAAATATTCCATATTAGTAAATATTTATAGGGTTATACAATTATAATTATAATTTTATACGGGTTAGTTTGTCAAAACATGTAAGATATTAAAAATGATTTAAGACAACTAAACGGATGGATTAGCAAATTCATAGATATATAGATTGTTTATGTGTAAATCTAAATTCACATAATAACAAAGTTTATAATTAACATTGATCACAATGTATACTTAATTAACTTATACTCTTATTCTACTAATATACAAATTTTACTGTTTAAAATTAAAATATGATAACAATTTTTTTGTTTTAAAAAAAATAAATAACAAAAATAAATTATATCTAAACAAAAAAGATAAATCCAACTTATATTAGAAATAAAAAATAAAACATTTCCGTGATTAAAATCTAGTTACTTTTTAAATCATAAGTTAAATCTTTTCTACTTTTATCTATATCTTGGTTTGATAAAAATGATTAAATTTACCATATAATAATTCATAAAGGAACCACCGTTCTGTATGAAACGAGCCACGGAGAACGCAATGTCTTCGACTGGTCTATTTGGTAACGCACCTCCAAATTCCGTGAACCTGAGTATTATTCATACACGTTATCAATAATATACTCTTATTTTGTATAATTTATAAAAGACTAATACATAAAAACAAACAAAAAGATGATTCTGTATAAATCGAATGGCCTCGTGACTTACCAACCGGTCCAGTTTTCCGTCCACATCTTGGGCTGTTTGTCTGAGTTTGGTTTGAAACCCTCACAATAAAACCCATTGCATGTGTTTATCTATTATACAGTGCAAGTAAGAAAACTGATAAGTGTTAAGTTGTTAACATTCAACTTTTTTTTACTCCCAAGTTAAATACATTTGTTAAAAAAATATAAAGTTAGAGAATTATTTTTGTCCTTGGTCGGTGGTCCCATATAATTTAGAAAAAGACATCCAAGCAACAAAAAAAAAAAACGGGGAAACGATATTTTATTTTTTAACAAGAAAAAAAGAATTTTAAGAAAGTAAAATTGAAAGCCAAAAAAAAACATTCAAAAGGTCACCCACCAAGGAAAGAAAGAAAGAAGGAATGATATTCTAAATATTTTAATAAAAATTATTTAATATTTTCATATTAATCTATAATACACATACATGACAAAGTAATAGTAAACAAATATCTTCTTTCACTTAAAAAATATCTAATTGCCGACAAGAAAGTGAATATCTATTCAATCCGGATTAAAGCTATAGAATCTATCTAACCCAAACTTAATTGTGACCGGACATGTTTCGCAAGAGCTAATATAAAAAATCGAATCAAAATTTAATTTTCTTAAAGTCTTTCAAATCTACCAAACTCAACCACACTAAAGTTAGCATTAAATCGATGGCGATACTATCTAAACCGAAACTGAAACCCAAAATAGAAATCTTAATTAATAATCTATATTTTCTTAAGGGTAAAATTAATTAAGAGAAAGCTAGAAAGGAAGAGAGAAACATACAATAGGGTAAGGAGCATCATCTTGCTTGCACATAACCCATGGGACACCTGTAGAAAGTCCCAATGCCATTGCAGCTGTCCATTTTGTATATGCTTTTCCTGCTGATCCTATCTCCCATTCCATTGGTCCATACTCATTCTCTATCTGCTCATTTTTTTCAACATTAACACTATTATATACACTATGTAAATAGATAGAAGTGTATATAATGTAATAGATGTGCATCATCATAAAGAAAATATCAAGTTATACAACAAAAAAGACACAAACCTGTGAGAGAATAATGGGTCCTCCTTGAGTCTCAAAAAGCTTCTCTTCTTTTATCATATCCACAATCTTCTTTGTGAATTTTTGCATTGCAATCTTTTCAATTATCACATCAGGTAACAATTTTAAATCCTCAAACAAAAGAATAAAAACAATCAAAACCGATTAGTTTTAGAATGTCATACCTTGAAAGGTTCGTTATCTGTTCTGAAAACCATACCAGGTACATATTTGAGCCAAACAGGAATTCCCCTACGGATCACAACATATATAAATGAATTTTTAAATTAATAAGAATTTCTTCTTTTAATTTATCTGCACATACACAATTTTTTTTTAGAAAAAACAATATTTACCCAAAATTCCACTCGGCACAAACATATGGACCAATTCTTAGACTAACATATAGACCAGCTTTCTGCACCAGCTTGATGAATTTAACCAGATCATACCTATCCCCAAAATAATACTGGAGCAAACAAAAATATAGAGCATTAAGCTTTTACATGACATATGACTATATGAGTCAAGGAAGAAAATTGTTAATTTCATTAAATTACTTTTCCAGGAGAAGGCTCATGTCCATTCCAAAATACATAAGTTTGTATAACATCCAAACCTCCATCTTTGGATTTCTTTATAAGATCAGGCCACATCTGCAATGAACGAAGCATTTGCCAGTTTTATATGTTAATGAAATTGCTTAGACGTAATAAAAAAAATATGTGCAGAAAATCAAAGGTATCTTTCATTAAATCTAATCTGTACTAGAAAGAGGTCGATAGCTAATTGTTTCAAAGTGATTAATTAATTAAGGATTAAAAGTTACCTCAGGGGTGCTTCTTGGGTAGTGAATAGAACCAGAAAGAAGGATCCTTCTCTGTCCATTGATGATTAAAGCTTTATGATCATAAGAGACCACTGCTTTAATTGAGCAAATCAACGATGAAAAACACAGAATTGCCAGTAAAATCCAAGCTTTATCGCTAAAATTCATAGCCTTTTTTCCACTGTCTTTGAAAAAACAAACCTTTCTATCTTTTTTTTGTTTGTTTTTAGAAACTGGTAAAGAAGATTCCGTTTAAATGATCAGCTATTGTGATTGAAATGAATGATGGTCTTAATGGTATTTATATGTAGAGGCTTACACTTATGACACTGTACGTATAGATTATTGAATGCATATGAAAATGAAGATAAATTTGTGGGAGCCAATCTCTTTGCTTTTTGAGCGGATGACAAAAAAAACCTTGTGCCCTACGCCCCTACCAGTTGAGTATTTTTTTTTTCCATTTCTTTTTGTTTTTTTTTTTAACTTTCTTTGATTGAAATTATTTTTCCTCAATTCCTTTTCTATTCTCTTCAACATCTTTAATATCAAACCATTAGTTTGTTACTAATCGCCTATTCCAGGCTTAAAAGAAAGAAACGAGACCTTCCATTTACGAAGAAAAATCTTTGAAAAATGGATACAGGGTACAACTGTACAAGTAGTGTGGTCCGTGACTCATTTTTTTCTATGTAAATGTAAATCACACTAACAGTTAACAATTTTTGTTTGTTTAATAACTGGGGTTTAATCCGCAAAGCAAATAAAAATTAAAATCTAGATCTTTTTTACTAATTAACACATCAATGGGTGGCCAAATAGCAAAATTTGATTAACAGTTAACATTTACATTTAATTTCTGTTTGTTTACTCAGTTACAAAAAGACTACGTCTTGTTTGGCTCCAAGTTCATGGATAAATTCAATTTACGTAGATAGATTCACCATATTTTTGTATGATGGATATATAAGGCCTAAGTCCCTTATATACTAGTGTTAATCCCATTAAATTTCCGATGTGGGATTTTAACACGCTCTCTCGAGATGATGGCTCTTATCAGCCCATCTCGAACCGAATCCCACTTTAGGACCGATAATTAACCCTTTTTGGGCCATCTTTATTGGGTCAACAAACCTGGCTCTAATACCATGTTAAGTTTCCTGGACTTTCAACTTAAAACCAATTGGCAATAAGTGGAGAGACCTAAGTCCCTTATATACTAGTGTTAATTTCTTTAAACTTCTGATGTAGAATTCTAACATTTACTACGTATGTAAATTAACTGTTTACAAAATGGCTACTAACTAGTTCAAGATTCTTTCCAACTTTGTTTCTTCGTTATTTCGAAACAGCTCGGACAGCTAATAATGCAATTATGCGAATGTGATCGACTACAGAAATTAGTTTATTTTCGATATATTGAATGTAATGCAAAAAGGGTGAATTATTATAAGTCGTGTGTTTCTGGTGAGATATGTCTTTATCTAAATCGTTTTAATTCAAGGATAAGAACAAACTAGACATATCTTTTTCATTTCTTAATAATCACAGACATGAATTCTATATAAAAAATTAAGCCTTTACGTCCTTTCTTTTTTGGACAAGAATGGATAAGTACACATTCACTAGTGTCTAATTATTATTACATCTCTGTGAACACACAAATACTCTCTGTAATTAATAATTTTTTCCGCCGGCATACTTAGGTAGAGACTAAGGACGTTTATGTCAGTTAACATTTCATCGACTGATATTTTGATTAATTTGATAAACATTTAAACAACTGACAAAGCTCGATAATTGCTTCGACATATTTTATACCAATAAAAGAATGGTCTAAAGGAACCAATTGTATGTCGACGATTTGGGCTTCTAACATCTCTTTTAAGGTTGTGGATATCTTATAGTTTGGGTTAGAGTGTTTGATAGGCCTATGGACTCTCAGATAGCCAACCCAGATGAACCATTCCTACACTGGGGCATTATTGACAATTGTTCACTAAGATCTATTTATACAGCTAGATCAGATTAATGGTTGTATATCCAGAAAATATGGCATTTTAAATTTTGAAAAATTAATAGAATTGATATATATATATATATCGTATGTTAAGAAATAAAAAATAGTGGAATTAGTAATAACACTATTTTATACTCCGCTAAAATGTTTTAACATAAATAGTATATATGTTGTCAAAAGTTATAGAATGGATGTCGAGTTAGAAAAAATGGTATATGCTTTTTTTTTTCAAAATCCAAAAAGAATCGAAAGTCCACCGTCCGTACAGGGCTTATCTAATATACGTAACACATGGAGAATTGATTCATATTTTTGATTTGGATTTGCGAAAGATCCATAAAGCATATCCGTTTGTACCATATTAACTAAGCAACATAGCCACATGAGACATGACATGATTTCTACATCTTCTCACGTTTCGTCGAATTACTTGTTCATTGTTTGACACGTCACCATCACATTATGGATAAATATTGTCGCCGTTAATTACGAAACACAAGAAAATATTTAGGTATATAACGTATGTTTGACGGAAAAAAAAGAAGAAGATATATAATGTAAATGGACTACATATAAATTTCCTGTTTTTCTAAATAATCCTCCATATTGAGTGAAAATTTGGTATGCCTTAGAAAACTAAACTAATTACATGGTCTGAATTCCGAACTTTCTAGTCACAAAAAAGAAAAAAAAATTGGTATGCCGTGTTCAAACGACCGCATTAAGATTTAAAGTCGGCCAAAAAAAAACATTATAGTAAAAAGTCTATCAGTACAACGATTAATGACGTCGGATAGTACCATATCACTCGTAGATATGTGGCCTTGAGGCTTCTTGCTCATCTCTATGACTCACCATTCGACTTTGGAACCTAAAAATGGACCACTTTTCTTAATAGCTATTATTTTAGAGTTTTCCATTAATAACACAATTTTATTTTGTAAACTTAATAACTCAAATTTAATATCAAAATGATTAACTTTAGGTATTTCTCTTTAATGTGTAAGTCCATGTCCTAAACACCCCTTGCACGATGTTACTAGTTACTAGATACAATTGTTTCATTTTATATATTGTTCTGGAAGTTACACGTTCGATCAAATGTCTTACTTAATACCTTTTCTATTAAATGGTAAGTACAAAATTAAATATATTCTATTAAAACAGAAGCACGTTTAGTACTTACTTCCAAACACTCCCAAATTTTTTTTTAAAAAAATTATATATATATATAAATTTAATTCCAAAAATTAGATATTAATTTAGATACTAAAAATTTTCTTAAATTTAGGTTATATCTATAATTTATAGATATTAATTTAAATAAACTTCCTTAAATATAGATTAGATTTAATTTAATATTTGAAATTTAAATAAGATTTTCAAAATAACACATATGATTAACAAATATCTTATTTGATATTTTTAATCATATTTTATCAGATTAAAATTTCACATATTGAAATAGATAAATATTAATATTATATAATAATTTGATGGGATAAGTTAAATTTTTTTAATAATTATGGTCTTATGCGGGATAGGCTATCAAAGCAGACAAAATATTAAGAGAAAATTATTTCAAAATTATTAAATATTTATATTATAAAATAATAAAAAACGGACGAGTTAGAATTATGGTTTCATAATCATAGTTTTTTTGGATTAATAAAATGAGCGAGTTAGAAATATATTTTTATAATAAAAGTGATTTTTTTATTAATAAAATAATCGTGTTAAATTATGTTTTTATGATCATGGTGATCATAATAATACTGAAAAAAATTAAAAAAAATTATATCTATACACAAATTTTTTTTTATATCACTTATTATAAAATGATATTTATAAAGAAAACATAAATTATATTACAAATTTTGATTAAAACAAAATTCTCGTGTATTGCACGGGGTAAAATCTAGTTAAAATTAATTAAACTGCAAACATCTGTTGACATCTGTTAATTAGTTTTCGTCTTAACGCTTTTTTACCGAATAAATCGATTGCCACTTTTCATACAGATATACGATTTTTTTGGACGACGCTATACTTCTCCATGTAAAAGATCTCATTTATTATTATTTCCTTGGGTCTAGTTCTTTACGGTTACGAAAACTTATAGGAAAAAAAAAACCTTTTAGGAGTATCTTTAACCAAAAAAAACCTTATACTTAAAAATATATATCGATGCATTGACCTTCTCATTATTTGTTTTTTTTTTTAACAAGTTCTCATTATTTGTCGTTAAACAAAGAAAGATAAAGAAAGCTGCAAGCAAACCTAACAAAAAAAAAATATAAGATTCTTTTTGAAAAGAAGAAGAAATGAAGTAACTTGACGCGATGGCGAACGAAATGTAAAAGTTATAAACACACCTGAAACGTCAACCGATCTCATCAATAATAATCCATTCTTCTTCACAAAGCTTTAAGTCTTTAGACAATAAAATGAAACTTTTTGGTCTCTGTCTTAGTTTTACTATATTGTTCCTTTGTCCGTTCTTATCTCAAGCCAATGTGCCGGAACTCAGCCGCGAGCCACCTCGTCCCATCGTCTTTGTCCCTCATGGCCGCACCAAATCGGATCCACAACAGGTTCTTTGATTTAACTCTCTTTCTCAACAAATTCATATCATTTTCAATTCAAATATTTTCTGTGTTTTCCATTCCTATGATTTTCATCTTCAATTTTTATGCGGAAAGTGAGGTTTATTGTTGATTAAGACCAATATTGGATTTTGTATTCAGGTAGGTTGATTCCCTTCCTCACCTAGGTTATGTTCTTCAATCATTCACGTGAAAATGCTTCCTCACATATATATTTAGTGAAATGAATATTTAGTGAAATGATTCCCTTCCTCACATATATATTTAGTGAAATGATTCCCTTCCTCCCATATATATTTAGTGATTATTATGATGATTACCCCATTTTTCTTGTTGATTTCGACATTGCTTTTTTATTTTACTAATCTACATTATATATTCACTTTTTTGGATCTCAATCTTTTGCAGACGATCGTACTTATTTTCAATTCTGTGTCTCTGTTGTCGTCTTAGTTAATTAGTGAATATTTCTAATTTATCTAGCACATATTATTTCCTTTTATTGTTGCCATGTTTCACATATTCATCCTATATTTTACGACAGAGACCCCCATTACGTTGTTGGCTCTGTCATATTCTTTGTTTGGCACAAGCTCATACTTATCAGTGAATACTTCTAACAGCAAAAAAATTAACGTTTTCAATATTTCTTGCTTTCAATGATGACATACAATTTCCCTTTAATATCTTTATGTTGGTTTTAAATCTTTGATAAATTAAAGGTGCACATATCATTGGCGGGTAAGGACCACATGAGAGTAACGTACATAACGGAAGACAAGAAGGTGGAGTCGGTGGTGGAATACGGTAAGCAACCAGGAAAGTACGACGGAAAAGCCACCGGAGAATCCACTTCTTACAAATACTTCTTCTACAGCTCCGGCAAGATCCACCATGTCAAGATCGGTCCTCTCCAATCCAACACCAATTATTACTACCGTTGCGGCTGTAACGGTCCTGAATTTTCTTTCAAAACTCCTCCCTCAACTTTTCCGGTCGAGTTCGCCATCGTAGGTAAAGTTCCCTCAAAATCCTTTTCTTAAAAAAAAAAAAAAATCATCTATATTGGAATAGGAGACTTTAGGAGCATGATCTTAAAGTGTACTTATCTAAAGTAGAAAATGAATTATTAAACATATTTTAATGAAGATATTTCAACCGGGTAAAGAGGATACAGCCAAATATATGAAACTCTATATAACTATTTTTTTTTCTTAAAGTATTTTTTATTAAATTTAAGAATTCGAATTTAATAATTTTACGTAATAAGACGTCTATGAAAAGGTTTAGCATGAATTGGCTTAGTTCAAAATTTTTTTAGTAGTGAGTTTAGGTTAAGGTCTTTTCTAAATGATACAATCAATGAGTTACCTGAATTTAATCCAGCTGATTTATATATTGAATCTTAATGGCTAGGATTGGTTCATAAATTAACCGAATTTATTTTTGTTAAAAAAAAAGTATGCAATCTAGTAGTTTTACTTTTAAACTATATATATGTTTAAGGTATTTATTGACCAAATAAATTCATCCATGAAAAATGAACTGGTATCTGATGCACCAAAAAAACTCGATCTTTGACAAGTTGGGTTAAATTAGATCTAATTGTCTATTTTTAAACCTCCATATATGTTGGGTTCCGGTTCATTCCGGTTGATGATCAAATTTTATATGTCGACTTACAAAAAACCGGTTTTTGATGTGAAACTGAAGGCGACCTAGGCCAAACCGAATGGACAGCAGCAACATTATCTCAGATAAAGAGTCAAGACTATGACGTCTTTCTACTTCCCGGAGACCTCTCCTACGCGGACACTCACCAGCCACTTTGGGATTCCTTTGGCCGCCTAGTCGAGCCACTCGCGAGCCAGCGTCCTTGGATGGTCACTGAGGGAAACCACGAGATTGAATTCTTCCCAATCATTGAACACACAACCTTCAAGTCCTACAATGCACGGTGGCTCATGCCTCACACCGAGAGCCTCTCTGACTCCAATCTTTACTATTCTTTCGATGTAGCCGGTGTCCACACGGTTATGCTCGGTTCTTACACCGACTTTGATTCTGATTCTGATCAGTATCATTGGCTCCAAGCCGACCTAGCAAAGGTTAGTTGGGAGATAATGCATGCAACTTAATTTGGAATAATGCTAAACTAGTACATATCGTTTATTGCTAAACTAGTACATAATCGTTTATTTAATTTCACAAAAAGTCATTTTGCTTTAAAACATTACACCAGTTTTAATTAGTGTGGTACATTAAACAGAAAATTGGTATATTTAAATATATTTCTTAAGCTGACAAAACATATTCACAAAACAACATTTCCCACAACTGAATATATATACTTTTTGTTTTGAAATAAAGGTTGACCGGAAAATGACGCCGTGGATCGTGGTGTTGGTTCACGCGCCGTGGTACAACACGAACGAGGCGCATGAAGGTGAAGGAGAGAGCATGAGGGAAGCTATGGAATCTTTGCTCTTTAGTGCTCGCGTCGACGTCGTATTTGCCGGCCATGTTCATGCCTACGAACGTTTCGTAAGTCCCAACCTTAAATTTAATCTTGTTAGTTTTTGTTTCTAATTAAAATTTCATTAAATTATTGTGGTATAAGTACCTAAGTCGACGACTCAATTTACAAATTTAAGGGAAAAAATTAAAATAAAATAAAATTATTGATGGCCGGATTGTGATTGATGCAGAAGCGGGTATACAACAACAAGGCCGATCCATGTGGGCCTATATACATAACCATTGGTGACGGAGGCAACCGAGAAGGCCTTGCTTCATCGTATGTCACATACTTTCTTTTTATTTCAATGGTTTTTGTTTTCTTAACATTTTGGGGATTTAGCTAATTGGTACTAACTATTGAATGATTTTAATATATTTTCTAATTAATAACATGAATGACAGGTTCAAGAAGCCGTCTTCTCCTTTATCGGTATTCCGAAAATCGAGTTTTGGGCATGGGAGATTGAAGGTTATGGACGGGAAAAAAGCACATTGGTCGTGGCATAGAAACAATGATTCGAATTCACTTCTTGCTGATGAAGTCTGGCTCGAGAGTCTTAGCACATTACCGTCATGTTGGCCTTCGAGTCATTCCAATGATGAGCTCTAAATCATCATAGCATTAAACATTATATACTCTTTTTTTTTTCTTCATTAATTGGATCGTTCGTAGACAAATATTCATTTTGCTGCAACTTACACTTTTATCAGGGATTTTTTTTAGTATTTAAGAATGTATTGGTAGTTTTCTGTTCAAGTATTGCGTGCCTTTGTTTTAGGATCCAACATTGGTTAGTTTGTGGGACTAATGAATGTCTGATGTTTTTTGTTTGATTTTATCAACCGATGTCTGATGGATACTTACACTTTCAGTCAATAAGACTTTTCCTATTCGTCGATGCCCTTTTTTTCTGAAACTAATATTAAGATTGTTGTTAATTAGGTAATTTTGCTGGCTCAAATTAGAGATATGGTAACCAAAAAACCACTTTTTACTGACTGGTAGATATTTTATTTTCTTGCGTCGGATCCACGGGGGTTTTTTTTTTCTTTGGTTAAAGTTCCACCGGTAAATATATATACTTCATCATATTTTTTATAGAAAAAAATAAAAACATCTGTAATCTTACTGGAGGTTAGAAAACATTACCAACTCAAGCATTGGCTTTGGTTTTGTTTTTATTTTTTAAATTATTTAATTTTGTTTCGTTAAGAAATATTGGAAGATGAAAGAAAGCTGCAAGCAAATCTTTAAGAAAAATAAAAGAAACACAAAAAAAAAACGTAATGAGTGACTTGACAACTTGTATAAGAGAAACCTGGGACATTCACCTATCTCTTCGATATTTAATCAATTCATCACATCTTCTACTTCATCATCTTCACCCTAAACTCTTTTAAAACAAAAGAAGATGAAAATCTTTGGTCTCTTTCTTAGCTTTACTCTCTTCTTCCTCTCTCCGTTTGCATCTCAAGCTAATAATCGAGGTTCGAAGTTCACCCGCCCACCCCCTCGACCAGACTTCATCGTCTCTAACGACCGTCCAAAATCCCATCCTCAACAGGTTCATTAGCTTAAATCTCTCTCAATGCCTCGATCTGTCTCTTAATGTCTTAATTCTTGTAAATATTTCATCTTCGAGCCTTTTATATGTGGAGTGTGAGATGCCTACCCCATGAGACAATGTATTTATTGTAACAAGGTTAGTATGTTTATTCTATCCAAAAAGAGGCTATTTGATGTGTTTTTGAAACTATCACACATTCTCTTCTTTTTCTTTTTACATTCTATTGCCTAATCTCTTATTTTTCTTGTTACATTCTTTGACATACTATTCTTTTATTTTCGTTGTTTATTGCTCTGTACAGAAAGTTCCTATGTTTAGTTTCGAATTTTCTATCGTTGACAAGGAAAGAACTAACACTTGTTTAATTTATACTAGTTAATGTTGACTATATACATTATTTATACACATACATAGGTGCACGTATCATTGGCTGGTAAGGATCACATGAGAGTAACATACACAACGGACGACATGAACGTGGCATCGATGGTGGAGTATGGTAAACACCCAAAAGTGTACGACAGAAAAACCGCCGGAGAATTCACTTCTTATAGACACTTCTTCTACAGCTCCGGCAAGATCCACCATGTCAAGATTGGTCCTCTTCAACCAAACACCATTTATTATTACCGTTGCGGCGGCCATGGTGAGGAATTTTCTTTCAAAACCCCTCCGTCCACTTTTCCGATCGAGTTCGCCGTCGCTGGTAATAGCCCTTCTTCATTTCTCGTTTTTTTGTTTGTTTGTCATTTATTGGTACTGGAGATTTACAATGGAATGTCTAATGGCGAACCGGAACATACGAGATTAATCCATCGGAATATTTCCATGTATATTCATATATATAAAAGTTATGCTTATCAAAAGATATAAACATTGGGCTAATTAAATGTGTTTAAACAATAACACGCAAACCGTGTTCAGGAAGTTACATCTTAACATATAGTTCACTTTTTATACATGTCCATAACTTTCCCGTTGGAGGTTTGATTGTTTAGAAGTATACGCCAAAATCTCAAGCTTTTTTAAAGTTGTACATGTCTCATGCATCTTTCTTATATATTTTTCGTCGATTTATACATATATGTTTGATAGGGTTTTCAAAATGGTTTATTCGTATATGAATTGGCTTTAATTCAAACATTTAGTAGTGTGGTTGAAGTGAAATTTTTCCTAAACGATCATACAGTACGAAATGACTTACGTGAATCTAATTCCTGACACTAACGGCCGCCTCTTACAATAGTCGTAATTTACATATTTTACTTAGTTCCATCAAATTTTATCATGAAACATCAATGATAGCTTGGATTGGAGTTGATCAATTTTGACACTTTTTTATACTATGCTGGATTCTAGTTCATGCCAGTTAAAACCCGGTTTTTTCTAGTTAACTTACCAAAATACCGGTTTTTGTTGTCAAAACTGAAGGTGACCTAGGGCAAAGTGATTGGACGGTGAGAACATTAGCTCAGATTAATAAACGGAATTTCGATGTCTTCCTACTTCCCGGTGACCTCTCCTACGCGGATTCCCACCAGCCACTTTGGGACTCTTTTGGACGCCTCATGGAAACCCTGGCTAGTACACGACCGTGGATGGTCACTGAGGGAAACCACGAGATCGAGTCTTACCCAATCGTTGAGGAACACATAAGCTTTAAAGCATACAATGCTCGATGGCTCATGCCTCATGTCGAAAGCCTCTCTCACTCCAACCTTTACTACTCCTTTGACACAGCCGGTGTTCACACGGTTATGCTTGGCTCTTACACCCATTTTGACTCTCGATCTGATCAGTACCGGTGGCTCCAAGCCGATTTAAAAAAGGTAAGTATATAGTTGGGGTATAATTATATAAATGAACATAGCTTGGAATATATGCTTTATCTATATGGGTCTAACTTCACACTATTTGTTAGTAACATTTTAAATATAGTCATTCCAAACTTCACATTATAAGGGATATTTAATTTCAGCTATTTCTTCTATTAGTTTTTGAAAATAAGAATCTTTTTTTTTTTGTGTGAGGGAGGTTGATCGTAAAACGACGCCGTGGTTGGTGGTGGTGATGCACACGCCGTGGTATAGCACGAACAAGGCGCATGAAGGTGAAGGAGAGAGTATGAGAAAGGCCATGGAGCGTTTGTTCTTTCTTTCCCATGTCGACATCGTTTTTGCCGGCCACATTCATACCTACGAACGTTTTGTAAGTACTAAGTACCTCCACATTTTTAAAATTTTCCTTAAATTTTAAAAAAATAATTAACCAGCGGAATGACATGCAGGCTGCCACAAAATTTTATATATAAGCTTCCTCAAAATTTCATAATGAAGATTGTCATTCTACATGTTTTAGGTTAAATCAAAACTTTTTTAAGAAAATGAAAACTACTTTTATTACGATTTATTGAATAATCATAGTGCTTTGCAGTTAAGAATTCCTATGCTTACACGCATATGTTTTGTTATTAAAAAGTTATATACGATGTCTTAAATCGAAACTAAAATCAGCGACTAAAAAAAAAATTGTCAATTACTTTAAGAACCGATTGTCAATAAACTTGGTTCTGAGAAAACATCCTATATATAAAGATCAATTTGTATATAGGAATTTTTTCTCTTTTCGGTATTTGATATATTTAAAAATATTCGTACTTAGTTATTTACATCAAAATAATAAAATTTTAAGAAAATGATCGTTTTACAAATAATAAATTTTAAGAAAATGAGCGTTTTACTTTATGATTGATTGCAATTATGGCTGATGCAGAGGCCGGTATACAAGAACAAGGCCAACCAATGTGGACCAATGTACATAACCATCGGCGACGGTGGCAATCGAGAAGGCCTTGCTTATTCGTATGTCACCTCCCATTATTCAATCCAAAATTTATATTTTTCGCCCATTTTAAATGGGTTAACGTTTTTTTTTTTTTAAATGGTTTTATGTTGTGCTCTCAACAAAAAAAGGTTTTACATTTTTATTAAAGATATTGGTCATTAACAGAATTGATTAAACCGATATTTTTAACTTGAAATTACAGGTTCTATAAGCCTCGTTCACGGTTGTCAGCATTCCGAGAATCGAGTTTCGGACATGGGAGATTGAGGATTATAAACGAGAAACGAGCACATTGGTCGTGGCATAGAAATCAAGATAACTTTTCCGTTATTGCGGATCAAGTATGGTTCGATAGCCCTAGGACATTATCACATTGTATTAGAAATCGTTCTAGAAATGAGCTCTAAATCACCATACCATGAAACATCTTACACGCTTCTCTCTTTCTTTTTTTTTGGCTTTGTTCATAGAAAAAATAAATTCAGTCGCAGTAATCTCTCAACTCATAAAACAGAATTATTTAGTTTGATTTCGCACAGAATATTACGTTCAATTTAAATGGTTTACCATCACATAGTAGTCGAATACTAGCAATAGTTTGTCATAATTCATAAACTTGAGCACGGAACTATAATATTTTAAATATATAGTTAGACATTCTGTATTAAGTCGTTAAAGAATATGTTGGGAATTTCTATTACAGGACTGTTTGTATATTAAGAAGATTGAGGCTAATAACCTTCTCTATTTTTTTTCGCCGGTGACAACATTCTTAACAAACCAATACTCATTCAAGGAGGGATCATTATTTTAAGACATTCCACATCCATATAGCATAATGTAAGAACCTATCAATATAATGTCTTTGTATGGTTATTAGCTTTTAATTCCAAGATTTAAAATTATCAATTTCAAGTGTGTAATTAGTCTATCAGTGTTACCCAAAGAAAAAAGGAAAAGCACGGAGACAGAAATTTATTTAGGAGTATTTCTTTGGGTGTTGTGAATAACTTTGTACACGCAAAAGCCACACAAGATGCCGGAAAAAGAAGAAAAGCCAACGCGAATAATCTTAGTATTTCTTTTTCTGGGGAAAAGAAAATTAATTGGGAAGATGAGGGAAAAACGTCTCCATCCTAAACAACGTGACACGCGTCCCTTGGCAAATTACATAATCTTTTACATAATGACCCCAATGATGAACGGTTGAGATCATTCTAACGCCATCCGAATTTCTCGTGAAGACGGACGCGTTTTAAACGGAAGACGACGAAAAGTCAACGCATCGAACGGCTCCGATCAAATCTTCTGAAGCTTCGCCGCTTTAACGAGCGGATTCGCCTTGGCGATCTCTTCGCGACCGGCCGATTTGAAATCGAAGGTGCATCCGTGGATCTCCGGGTACCTGTGGGTCCCGCAAAAAGTCGTCCCGCACCGGCACTTGAACCCGGTTAACCCGACCCGTTTCCTGCACGTCGTGCACCGATTCGGCCGTTTCTGCTGCTCCGCCGTCGTCTGCGGCGGCGCCGGAGTCACCGTCATCGGCGTGTTTTTCTCCGGTACCTCTAATTCAGCTGAGGGATTTTGGACGAGAGGTTGGATCATCGGAGAAGAGATGGAGGCGATCGCCGATGACGGAGGAGATACGGAGGAGGAGGAAGCGGAAGCGGAGAGGGAGGATTCGACGGTGGATTTCATGGAGGTTTGTTGTTGTTGCTTAAGGCAGAGATCGCCGTAGCAATTGGAGCAGAGATTCATGGTGGCGGAGCTGCCGAGGAAGCCGCAGTTGTTAGCACAGAGACGGTGGCCTTCCGGCGTCTGACATCGATGCTCTTCCGCCATGGATTCTCGAGAGAATTAATCGATCAAGTTCGTCGAAAATCTGGTTGGAAATGAAAACAATTGATTAAACAAAGTAACAAATCTGCAGGATTAAAAAAGAAGAGAAAAACAGAAAAACACAAACCGGATTCTGGTCACCGAGAAAAATTTAGAAGATTTTTCCTCCGTTTTCTCGGCAACCAAACAGAAATGAAAAAATATAAGAGAAGGAAAGTTTATTTAAAAGAAGGAAAAAATAATAATAATAATAATAATAATACAGAGAAGAGAGGAGAAAAAGAAGGAGTGGAGGAGAGAGATGGTGTTTACCTGTTCTTGAGAGAAGAAGAAGATGATTCACTGATTTTTTCTTGTTTTCCAAAAACGAATGAATTGGGAAGAGAAGAAGATATACAGAGAGCCAAAGGAGAGAGAAAAAAGAGGAAGAAGATGGAAACAACGGCGAAACAGAGACAACGCAGCTGAAATTTAAATAGAAATAACGGTATTTCGTTTATTTTCCAAAGTTTGATTACTTTTTCTGAAAAGAAAGTTATTGCAACTAATATCGAATTATAGATGAACTATATCATATAAATGTAAACTATTTTATACACGTAATGCCACTAGTCCACGATCAAATCTTATACTAGTGAATAAATGTCGTCATGGTGGTGTCACTTATTGATTGATATAGTATTTTTTTATTTAATTTTATGGTTGGTAACTTTTTTCCCCTACAAAAATAAAAGTATGTTTCCTTACCAGAAAAAAAAAAAAAAAAAAAAAACTCATTAGATGGGTCAAACTTTACACCGTGTGAGTTTCAAAAAAAAAAAAAATCATACCGTGTCAACCTTGGAAGAACCACTTGGGATCTATCTTCTTTTTATGTCAACTTGGGATATAATCAACCACTCGTTTCAAGTAAGATTTTTTTCTTTTTGTGTGAAGAAAAAATTGGACGGTCCAAGTAATAAAGAAATTTGATATAGTGAGAGGAATTCCAAAACCTCTAATAATTGATCAATTTGATGCTTCAAGTGGGGGAAATGATACACGCCAAACCATTGATTGGGTTGGTTTAGAATTAAATACCCTAAGATATTATTGTTAGGAATGTTTATTAGTAGGGGAACAATAATTTGTCTTTACGCTTTTCTTTTTAATTATCTTCACTAGGTGAAAGCACCCATATGATATCGGATTGTATTTTATATGATTAGATGTTTGCAAGTCAACATGAGGGTTATTGGGTTGCCGGTGATTCCGTTCGTAAATGTTCAAAACTCTTTTGTTTTGTAAAAATATGGCATTTCTATTTCACAACAATTTTATTGAAGCATTTTCTTTCTTTTCTTTTTGTCACTAAGATGTTGATAATCATGCATTTTATTTGGATTTTGAATATTATAGTATGATATTATCTCCCACTGAATCTTTTTTTTTTTTTGAAAATATGTTAAATTATATTTCAAAAAAGCCAGTTCTTCTTTACATCAAAATTTGATAAGAGTAAAAAATAAAATCAAAAGCTGCTAGGCAGAGCGCAGGTCAATTTTTTATTGACTTTGAAACAGAGTGATACGGTCATGTACGGGAGCCAAACCAGGCCTCCATTCCTCCTTCATAGCTGTGATCCCCAGCCATGCGCAGTGAGCTTAACCGATTCCTCATCAACTTGTCAATGCCCATTATCAGTGTCTGCGGCGAAGTGGGGTTATCACCATGTCGTCTTTGATTTCGTTCTTGCCAGATCCAAGTCAGGGTCGCTTGAAAAATGTAGCGTGCAAAGAACAGAGTGGTTTTTTCCAAAACATTTGAAGAGAATAGGCTTACAATCTCCTCCCATTTGAGTGTATGCCGTATGGTGAGTAATCCTCCAGCAAGGTCATCCCATATTTGCTGCGAAAAACTACATTCAAAAAACAGATGTGATCTTGTTTCCACAGGGGTCGAACAAAAGACACAGGCAGTGGAGATGCCTCTATTCCATTGCGCCATGCGATTTCCCGTCGTTAATCTGTCCTGCATCGCCATCCATGTTATAAAAGCATATTTTGGTGTTGCTCGCTTAAACCAAACCACTGAGCTCCATTGTTGTACTGTTCCAGCTGTTCGAATGATGTGCAACGTTTGTTTTGATGAAAACTTTTCTCGGAACTGTCCATTCTGCATTTGCCATTAGATGTTGATCTTCATCATTATTCCTGCTCAGAGCTGCAGTTTCAAGCTCATCCTCAATGAGATTATGGGATGTACGTATGTGTCATTTACGCCGATGATTACGTCATACCGATGCAACCGAATCATAAGCCGGCACACCAAATGTCGTATAACCATTGATACCAGTAATATCAATCAGCCTACCCATCGCACTCTAATTGTCGAACCAAAAGGAAGTTTCCTCTCCATTATTTATCTTTATGCGATGTAGGCGTTTTGCCATATTTCTGTCTTTTAAAAGACGATGCCATATCCAGGACCCCTGTAATTGCGAAGCTGTAAGAGCCCAGAAAGGTTTACCACGGAACAGGTATGTTTGTGCCCACTTCATCCACAAAGACGACGTATTCGAGAGAAGTCTCCAGACCAGTTTGAGGCTACAGACTTTGTTTGCTTCCCTCAATGACTGAATACCAAGCCCCCCTTCTTTCTTTGGCTTACACACATCTGTCCAAGAGACTTTTGCTTTCCGTGCATCTAGGCTAGGACCTGACCATAAAAAAGAATTGCAGAGTGATTCCACCTCTTTTATGCAGCTTCGCGGAAGTCGGAACGCTGATATCCAGAAGTTTGTTAGCCCAGAGATCACAGATAGCAGTAACTGTAATCGGCCTGCATAACAGAGCTGTCGAGCTGTCCAAGACCCTATGCGTCGTCGGATACTCGTCACAAGAGGTGCATAGTCCTCTTTTGTCATTTTTTTGGACATCAGGGGCAGTCCGAGATAGCGAACAGGGAGTACACCAACAGCAAACGGAAATCGAGCAGTTATCAATTGTTGATTAACTTCAGAGATTCCTGTTAAGAAGATTGACGATTTCGGCAGACTAATCTGAAGACCCGAATCAGCTGCAAACTGAGCAAAAACCTCAATAATTCCCTCAATCGATTGGCCTCTACCATCACAAAACACCAATAAATCGTCAGCAAAACATAGGTGCGTCAGACCTATTTTTTCACAGTTATGATGATAGCCAAATCGTCTTTCTTTCGCTGCATTATCAAGCATGGTGGATAGAACATTCATACAAAGAATGAATAGATACGGAGATAAAGCACACCCTTGACGCAGTCCTCTATTACTTTGAAAATAGCCCACTAATTCCCCATTCACTTGTACTGAAAAAGAAGCTGTAGAAATACATATCCTTATCCAGTCGATGAATGTGTTCGAAAATCCCATGGCTGCAAGAACTTTCAGTAGAAAGCTCCATTGGACAGTATCAAAAGCTTTGGCGATGTCAATCATCATAGCACACCTTGCCGGGCCTTGATTCTTGTGATAGTCGTTTACAAGCTCAGATGCGAGCAAGATATTCTCAACGAGCAATCTATCCTGTACAAAAGCTGATTGATTTGGAGTAATCAGCTTTGGGAGGATTTTCTTTAATCGGTTTGCAAGTATTTTTGAGATGATCTTATAGAGGACATTGCAACACGAGATTGGCCGGTAATCTTTCATCGTCTTAGCATCCATTTTTTTGGGTATCAAGGCCAATATGGTCGAGTTCATTCCCTTTGGTAAAAATCCAAATTGGAAAAAAGACTGGACCGCTATAATGACATCACGCCCAACAATTTGCCAAGCCCCTTTGAAGAACTCAATAGTAAATCCGTCTGGTCCCGGGGACTTGTCGCTTGGCATTGAAAAGACCACTTGCATCACTTCCTCATCTGTAACATCCCGTATCAACTCCTCACTATCGTGAGATGTGCACCGCTGCGGCAACAACTCCTCAAGATGTTCGACCGTAGCACCCTGAAAGTCAGATGGAGTATCTGATAAAAAATCCCGAAAATGCCTTTCAACTTCCATTTTGATATCAGTTGGATCTCTCAATGTAATGCCATTGCTATTCACTATCTCCCGAATCAAGTTTTTTGAGACTCTGATACAGGCTGCTCGGAAAAAGACTTTGTTGCACTTATCTCCCACATTTAACCAGTGTAGCTTTGATCTCTGCTTCAGAAACTGTTCTTCCAAATCAGAAAGATGCTCCCATCTCATCAATGCATTTGATTCAGCTTCTAAACCCAAAGGTGAAGGGTTTTGAGCGTTTGCTCCTTGCTGCTGGCATAAGTCCGTATAGGCTTCCTTCGTCCGGTTTGTAATGTTCCCTAGTCGCTTTTTTGCCAGAGTCCGCATACTGGGCTTTAACTCCTTTAGTTTTTTAGATAAACGGAATAAAGCAGACGTCGAGTGAAAAAGCTCGGGCGTCCCATCCCATTTGTCTTTCACAGCCGGTATAAACTCAGGCATCTGTGTCATTGCATTCACAAACTTAAAAGGTCGCTTGATAGACTGACTCTCAAGGTCCAAATAGAAGCGCCCTCTCAAGTGATCAAAGCACCCCCCCCTGCTTCGAAAACACAGTATGATCTCGATTGAGATAATAGCCAGTCTTCGTTGATAAGAACTCTGTCTAATTTTTTGTGTATTAGCCCCTCACTCCGCTTGTTACTCCATGTCAACCATGGTCCATGAAACCCCATATCGATCAGATTACAATGTCGAACATTGTCCTGAAAATCCAAAGAACCAGAGGAGGTCGATGAAGATCCCGGGTTTGAATGATCCTCATCAGAGAGGATCTCATTGTAATCGCCACACAGCATCCATCTTTTGTTTTTGCACGTTGAGTCATGCAATTCTTTTATCTCATCCCACAAAGTTTTCTGATCAATCGCCAGATTTGCAGCATAGATAAAAAGAGTAAAAGAAATCATCATCTTGACCATCAAGTGAAACCAAGCATGTGATCATCTGCTCACTCTTTTGTATCACTGATAGTCTTACATCGTCACTCCAAATTACCCAAATTCGCCCAAGTCTGTTGTAATCATAGTTAGTGATGACAGACCAACCCGGGAAAACTCGATTCACAATCCCTGCACAACGGTTTTCAGTAACTCTTGCTTCCAGCAAACATCCAAATTTCAGAAAATTCCCTTGAACCCAATCCTTTACCACCTACTGTTTACACTTCTTGTTGAAACCCCGTATATTCCAGAAAAAACCTGTCATTAATGATGATTTTGGTTTTTGTTTCTCCTTTTCCTCCCAGAGGACTTCTGATCTCCTTTCCGTGCTTCCGGATGAATACACCTATGCGATGACTTAGCTGCTCTGGTTAGAGGAACCCTGCTACCTGCTACAGTAAGCTCATCTGTTTTTGATTCTGCATTAGAATCCTCTGCCACAGAATCCAAACTTGCTGAGTCTTCTGATGGATCTTTTCCCTCACTAACTTCTTCTGTATCACCCGATACCAACCCATATTCTGCATTTCCTTGTTCATCCTTACTTGAGTTATCCGACCCCGGATCACCAAAATCTGTAACCTCACCTTCCTCTATATCACCCTCCGGAACCCCCTCTAAGCCAGCGTATCGGGATGCCATAGCAAACTCGACAGCACCATCCTTGTCACGATGGCTCTGCTTTGTAATTTTTGTGGGTGAAATCCATTCATCCTCTGTCGCAAGAGCACTCTGTTTTAAGAGCACTCTGTTTTTTGCCACTTTCGCTTAAACCTGTTATCTTTTCATGATGGACCAGAGGAGTCTCCTCCTTATGCACCTCCTTTTCCTTCTCCTTCTGGAAGTCCTTCACCTTCTCTATTACCTCTCCTCTTTCCTTTCCCGTCACCCCTGCCTTAGAGACCGAAGATAGGATTTTTGTGATAGCTGTTTTAACCGGCTGTACAATCGGTGATTTCAAAGTCCTTGCTTCCTGATTCCTTTGCTTTCCCACCGGATCTGCGGATTTGTTTTGAACGTTCTCCATGTCCCTACGCAATATAGTAATAGCCCCATGCCCAACCTGACATTCAGTGCCTGTGTGTCCCCAACCCCCACATGCTGCGCAGTGTGGTGGAAGCCAAGGAAATTCATACTGCACCTCTACCATCATACCGTCAAGCTCAAAACAGTGTGTTTCAGGCAGCGGCTTTGTCAAGTCTACTTCAACTGAAATCCGGGCAACATCAAATTGCTTAACCCAAATTGTATCAGGGTGAAGTTGCTTTGGAGTTCCAACAGGGCTCGCGAGCAAGCTTAGACCCTTCCAGTTGTACAACTTTCGTGGCACATTCTTCAGGATGACCCACAAAGGGATCGATTTCATGACGGGTTGAGCCTCCTCTGCGACAGGGCTCCATTTAGACACAAACATCAGGATATCCTTAATATTCCACATCTTTCGACGTAACATTCTGTCTCGAACACTTTTGTTTGGAATTTTGAACTTGACAATAGTCTCGTTCACAACATAAACATCGATCTTAATCCCCTTGTCCAGCGACCAAATTTTGTTCACTGTCATGTGGATTGAACCGATGTGAGGAGCTGTCTTGAGAAATTTCCCTACTATGCAATCATCCCATAGAGGGGTTTCTGAAAGAATAGCCTCCGGAACTTTGAAAACCTTTACTCCATCGACCTCTTTTTCTTCTAGGTCAAATTTCTGCAAACCCCGATTCTCCTTCGCCACCTCGGACCACTTCAGTGCTTTCGCCTGTGCTGGACCAGTACTACACGTATCCTTTGTTACACCCTCTGGATCGTTTTCCATCAATTTGTTTTGCAAACCTTCAGCCACCTCAGTCACAGAGATTTCCTCCGAACGAGGTAATCCCTTCTCCCCACTCAAAATCGTCCCCTCCCTTATCAGCACCCCATTTGGAGGGGTCTCTGTCGAGTCAGGAACTGCCTTTTCAGACGTCTCCATGCTTCCGCCGCCCTTACTTGGGCAGGAAGAAGAGAAAACCCTAATCGCCTCTATGATCGCCAAAAATCGCCTTTTTTTTTCCTTACATGTGTCTCCTATAGCTTCCCACCTAGACTGCCCTCCCACTGAATCTTATCTATATTGGATACTGTATAGTCAGATTATTTTTAATATTAGAGATCAATCCGAAGTTCGATTTCACTTGGTATTTTTTATGGATACTCGTGTTGTCTTTTGATGGTAAATTCGGTGAGTTATATAGTGATATCATCAAATAATATGGTCATATATATGCTCTTCTACTTAAAAGTATAAAGTAACGACATTGCTCTAAAAAACATCCTATTTATAAAATCATCAAATAATATGGAGTTTGGTTCATTGTCTATCGAAGAAGTACATAGAAAACAACTTCTGGAAAAGTATGATAAGAATCCGAGATATCAAGGCTCAAGCTATTGTTGTACACACAGGCTAAGATGGAGATTTCAGAAATTATCGACTCGTGAAACTGTCAAACTACCAAATATTTTTTTTCGATAACTAGATACTATCAGCTTAAATAGTGTAAATCGAGGGCTAAAGTTATATTGAAAAAATCATGTTTTTTTTTTGAAAAAAAATCATGTTATGTGAGTATTTAATGTGATAATTGGACAAATATGTAAAAAATATATTGTTTTTGCCTGAAAATATAAATAAACAATTATGTATTTTTTTTTTTGAAAAACATGAGATGTCTACGAATGAGTTCTAGGTGGCTAGAGAAAGGACTGTATAAAGTTGTTTCCAGAGCAGTTTTTCTTTTTCAGTGTTTCCAAATCAAATTTCATGACATTTTTGTGATTATTTTAGAAGTTATATAAAGTTTTGAAATACAAAGTTACAAATGGTATCCTAGACACACACAAAAAAGGTTTCAGAGTCTCAGACAACTTTATAGAGGTTTTAAAAAAATCTAATTAATTCTCTCTATCGACTATTTTATTAAACCTGGCCCTTTTTAATGTAATTAGGGAACTTACAAAAAAATGTGCGTAAAGGAAAAGATATATAACCGACAGGCTGGAAGAGGAGCCAAAATGGAAGTCAAGCCTTTCCCTTTATCTTATTACTACGTACTCTCTCTTATCTTTATTTTTTCCCTATTCAATAGATTAATTAACTACATATATCGTCCAAGCAGCTATTGGCTGCTCCTACCAAGTACCAACACGCAGTTGTGGGCAACGAAACATATTGGATAGCTGGACAAGAATAACATATATTTTCTCATATTATGACCCACTTGATGAGAATCATCATATGATGAGATGCCGACATATATAGTCAAGTACTAAAACTAAATCACAAGTTCACGTTTAAATCTTGAGCAACTAGGGTTCGACTCTATAACCTAAGAAACAAAAATTGTCATATAAGATTATCTTGAATGAAATAGTAGTATAGATGCAACTTTTTCGGCTGCGAAAAAACCTCTTGTCTTAAATAATTGACTGCATGTCTTTTACCACAAAAATAAAATTGACTGCATGTCTCTGGCCTCTTCGGTTATTAATCTAAAGTGAAGAATTTGTCAGTTAGGTTCTCCTCCCGGTAAATTTGGGGTTTCTCACCTAATTTAGTTACATCTCAAGTTTTGGATAGTGCAAAGAACTGGGCCTATGGACATCTCTATGTTTTTTCTTTCTCATAAAGTTTAACAAAGAACAAATATAACAAATATAATACATACTAGATGATGTAATATACTGATATGAGTTTATCATATATGATAGGTTGTCTCTGAAATTTAAATTTAGCTTCCAAAACGTTTCAGGCTTTCACCTTCTTTCATTTTCGAAAATTGATCTTTAAGGTTGGTTTGGTTTGGCCCATGAGTTTTGAGGATGGTGTGTTATTCTCTTCAGCGAATAATGCTTTTTTGTCTTACCAAAAATTGTTTTGGAGTTTTAGACTCATTAAAAAATATTTAGTTGAAAGAAGGGGCAATTAGTTATAGATTAAAAATGGATTATGATATATAATAATATAACCATTCCGTAAACTTTTGTATTATTCGAGTATTCTTTTCTAGTAATTGTCTTCTTTTGTTTGCCTCTGTTTTTTTTATCGTGTAATAAATGGGACGTATAGATTATTTCACAAATTAATCCATTGAATGGAAAGGATTTAAATTAGACAAGTGACCTAACACAAAAAGCACCTGCAACATTACAGCCGTTTCAACTCCCGCTAATATTCACACCAACTCCACCAATAACATCATCTTTTATAATCAACTTAATCCATGCACACATCTTTACATACATATCCGCAAAAGAATCAGCAAAATATTAACATTTTCCTCTTAATCTTATAATCAAGTTTCCTGAAAAAAAAAATCTTAGAATGGCAAAGAGTTATACTCATTCATCTTCGATGGTAGTAGCAGAGAAGATCTCGTGGTACTGCGCGGTGTTTGCCGCCATGATGCTGCTGATGAACTGCTGCAACGTGGCAGAGGAAGGTCCTACGGAGATCACCGTGCAGCAGCAGCAGCAGCAGCCGTCGATGATGATCGCTCAATATTCTCATCGACGGCCACCATGCGAAGAGATATATGAGGTGAAAGAAGGAGAGACTTTGCAGACGATAAGTGAAAAGTGTGGAGATCCTTACATCGTTGAAGGGAATCCTCATATACATGATCACGATGATGTTTTCCCTGGTTTACTCATCAGAATCACTCCTTCTTTTTAAAATCTCAATTTCATCTTTTAATCTATTTTGAATTGTGTAGTATTTATGATTACTCTCTGTCTCTCTATCTGGATGTTATAGATAGTTTGCTTCTCACAAGAAATACCTAAATACAAAGTCATTTCGATCAGTTGATGCTCTGATCTTTTTTATTTTTTTGATAAAGCTTTCATGCAATATATAGATGTAACAATTTGGATTCGAGCTTGCATATAGCTTGCGTGACACAAGTAATAATCCTCCCTAGTCGGTAGTGACCACAACCACGGAACCACCACTGCATGTAGTCTATCGGCCTTTCATTTTCCTTTAAGAGACGATTCTCTACCTTTTAAATTCTTGGGCCTACTTGGTTCATCTATATTTCCAATATGTGTTGGGCTCATTTGACAAATTAAATTTAGAGCATTAGTTTTGTTTTTTTTTTTCACGCATTTTTAATAGCAAAGAAAAAAACATATGACTATTGTTTGACAAAAAAAAAACATATGATTATTATTGAAAAAAATTGGTGGAGGGGAGAATTGGAATTAAACTATCTATGCCAACTTTACTAATAAAATCCAAAATTTCTAAACATAGTATTGATTTTTTTGAATCCCCGCATTTAAAATAAACTATAATTTGTAAAGTTAAAAATATATCATTATTTTATTAGAATATTAACTATATATTTAATCATGAGTAATATTGATTATAATAGATAATCTACAATAATAAAATATGATGTTTTATTAAAATTTAACACGTTATTAATTATTCTATTAATATTCTAAATGTTTATTACTCAAAATCAAAACATTTCTAAGATTTTAAATGTTAATAATTCAAAATTAAAATATTTCTTAAAAATCTTTGTATAGCACTATTTGAAGTCATGATTTACATTACTAAATTCCATAATTACAAATAATTTTAATAGATCATGTAAAAGAAACCATTGAATAACAAGAGATTTGTTTTATATTTTATTACTCTTAGAATATGAAGGATTGAATAACACTCTTATTAGAAACTAACTATGTTATTTCCAAATAAGTAATTATAGATTATCTTACTTCTTACAGAATTGTTTTTTTTTTTGGAAAGGTACATAATTGATGTCTAAGATTAATTTATATTTGATGTATTTTTGAAAAACAAAATTGTAGATAAATTGGTAATATATATGAGAATATATAATTTATATAGCCAAATTCTTCATTTACAAAAACGTGGAAGGCAAAATAGTAAGTAAATTGATCTCAGATAAACTAATATGCTAGTAATTGTTAAAAACATGCATAGAATCTATTTTTAATTTTAATTTTGGTTTAAAACATAAAATCTATCTTAATTCTGAAAAAATACATTACTTATTTACCAATTTGAATTTGATTATTAGAATCTGGGTATCTAGTGGATATCCGTTTTTGAAATACACGCTGACAAAATTGTTTTACATTTTTTGTCAAATACATCTCCCCATTTTGAGAAATTCCAAAACGAGAGATAAGAGATTACTATAAAGCACCGTGTCCCTTATACATCCTTGCTCCTGACAACCTTGGAGTTCTCTCTCTCTCTCCATCGTTCTCTTTCTTTCTCTGTCACGCCAGAACCTAGAATGTTGAAGGTTTGGGGTTTAGTGGCGATTTTGCTTATTGTTTTGGTCAGAAATGTGTCGTCATATGATCGGCCGGGCATTCGGAAAAATATAGTGATTCATCCCTCTAACAACGACGATCCTCTGTCCCCGGAACAGGTAATTCACATTTCAACTCAATATTTATGTACGTATACGCATATATGTTTATATCATTCATGTAAATCGTTCTAAGTAGAGTTTTTACACGACAAGTCTCAAGACTTTATGTCTTTCATTCTTTTGATAGTTGTTAGTTTTTTTAAAACATAAGCATGTCATTTTTTTTTTTAGTGTTAGTGTTATTTAAGTTTTTCTATTGAACACCAATAACACGATTATATAAAAACAAAACAAAATTTACCCATATTAATGTATATAAGAAAGAACAAAAAACTGGAAAAATACAATACTGTTGTTTTGTTTCTGTTTTTTATATGAAAATATAATTATACTTAGAGAATTGTAATTATAGAAAATTGTTAAATCAGCAGATCTGTTCAAATTCTTACCCATGATACAAAACTATACTTGCGACCGATGCATTTCCATAATTAGGGTGATTTTGCCACTGATACATACAGTGTACACACTTATGTTTTTGGAACCGACGACACTGTACTTCGCGCATTTATTAAATACGTAATGTTGAATGGAGATATTTTGTGGACATTTTCAAAGAAAAAAATGTTTTTCTTGACAAATATACCTTACCTTAATTACCAATATTTATTTATACAAAATCCAAAACATTTAGTTAAATATAACTGTGCCAAGGAAGGATACATCCCCTCTAGAGAATCTATGTGGTATCCTAAAACAAAACATATGTAATAATAACAAGCAGATTTCCATAAATCTATTAAAACATTTGTTTCCACAGTAGTCAAGAACAGTTTAAATGCGAATAGTACTAATGAGCACGTGAGTGCCGTTGTCGTATTATTCATGTTAGCCACTGTGCAATTAATTAAGACGCGGCAAATTCACCCACTTTATGTCTATGTCTCCTTTTCTGTTTGATCTTTCGTCCATCGGCGAATTCATACTTTTCTTTCTAACTTACTATTGACCATGTCGAAAAAAAAAAACTTACTATTGACCATTTTATGTTAATGTTACTAGTGGACATTTTATGTTAATATTACTAGCGACATTTTATGTTTAAATTGAAATATAAATATCAGGTGCATATATCTCTGGTTGGAGCCGACAAAATGAGAATATCATGGATAACGAAGAAAGACACAGTCATGCCTACTGTTGTGTACGGCACAACCTCTGGCAAATACGATGGTTCGGCTAATGGAACAACGTCCTCGTACCACTTCTTGATGATTTATCGATCGGGCCAAATTAATGACGTAGTCATAGGCCCATTAAAGCCTAATACAGTTTATTATTACAAATGTGGAGGTCCATCTTCAACACAAGAGTTCAGCTTCAAGACACCTCCTTCTCAATTCCCCATCAAATTCGCCGTGGCTGGTACACTACATCATATAACTCTCTAGAAGAAACTATATCTTATATACAAACATATCTATAATTATAGTTAACTATAAAGTCCAAACCCATGTTTTTGGAGCTCAATTTGTTAGATTGTTGATGATCTTGAATATTGATTAAAAAAATTAATGAAGGTGACCTTGGGACAACTGACTGGACTGTATCAACATTGGAACATGTATCCAAATGGGAGCATGATGTTTTTATCTTGCCTGGAGATCTTTCGTACGCTAATTTTTTCCAACCCGTGTGGGACACTTTTGGTCGCATGGTGCAGCCGCTTGCTAGCAAAAGACCATGGATGGTCACTCATGGCAACCACGAACTCGAACACATTCCTATCCTCCATCGTGAAAGCTTCACCGCCTATAACCACAGGTTCATTCTTTCGATTCATCCATGGCTGGTTACTAGTAACAAAGTATTCGTTCTTTGTAAATGGTTATAAACTATAGAAAAAACAATTGTTTATTGTTATGTAAGTTGTTGATATTTTACTAATTTTATATACTTGTGGCAGGTGGCGCATGCCGTTTGAAGAGAGTGGCTCGACCTCGAACTTGTACTATTCCTTCAACGTTTTTGGAGTCCATGTTATAATGTTGGGATCATACACAGATTTTGAACCTGGCTCGGTTCAGTACCAATGGTTAGAAAAAGATCTCAAAGGGATCGATCGTAAGACCACACCATGGTTGATGGCTGTGATACACGCGCCTTGGTACAACACTAACGAAGCCCACCAAGGAGAGAAAGAGAGTGTGGATATGAAAGAATCCATGGAAACTCTTCTTTACAAAGCTCGTGTTGATTTGGTCTTCGCCGGTCACGTCCATGCTTACGAGCGTTTTGTAAGTCTTGAGAGTTTCATAATTTTATTAAATAATAATTAGGAGGTAAAAAAAAACAAAAATTAAAGCTTTTGGTTATAGCTAATTTTTTCTCTTTTTTTGAGTTTTTTGACAGAATCGGGTGTACAAAGATAAGTTCGACAAATGTGGTCCGGTTTATATTAACATTGGGGATGGTGGCAATAAAGAAGGCCTTGCTACAAAGTAAGAATCTCTTTAAAAAAAAAACTTTTAAAAAATTTTAGCGACATTAAGTTGAAGGACATGATTTTGATGAAGTTTAATGACTCATGATAGCTATGAAGATCCAACTCCAGAAATATCATTGTTTAGAGAAGCAAGTTTCGGGCATGGTCAATTGGTGGTGGTGAATGCGACTCATGCACATTGGGAATGGCAGAGAAACGACGACGATGTGTCGGTACAAAAGGATTCGGTTTGGTTAACCAGCCTCTCAGCCGATTCATCTTGTCAGATTTAGACCGCATCTCGGTTCGGGTTTTTAAATAAGAACATGTGCCTTACCGTTGATTTTATGTTAAATGTCAATGTAGAATCGAAAAACCCTAAGTAATTATCGTACTGAATATTGACGACGACATCAAAGTAGGAGATAACAAATGTTCTATTTACAGAATAAAAAATATTAGAGCTTATTAAATATCTTAAATTGTTTTATTTTTCTTGGTTGTTTTCTTTAGCTTTTCTGATCCTTAATAACCTTTAACTACTTATTCCCGTAGTTGTAAGTTATTAGACAAAATCATATTTGACAACCAAAAATCATATATCTTTACAAACTTTTTTATTAGTTTTTTTTTTCCTAGCTTTTTAGGTTAGTTTAAAATTGAACTAGGAACAAACTCAGGTATATATAGCGATGAATTTTTCTATATACAGCCTTGATCAGTGGCGGATTGGGTCAACGATTTAAATTGGTGAGGAATTCCATTTACACCACTATAAAATGAACAATACTTAAAACTTTCAATTTTGCGATGTGGAACAACTTTTTTTTTCTTTAATCAACGACTGAACGACATATGTACAGCGGTGGATTTAGGTTGCCACTTGCCAATATACAACCCAAAATTAAGAAAATTCTATAGCTAATTTTAGCGACATATCTGTCATTACCGCTTCTTTAATATTCGTCGTAATCCACCTCCAAATCTATATATCCATTTACCTAGAAAGCGATAAATTATGTATGTGTGTCACTTGCAGAAGAGCACTATATCAGTGTCCAATATGTACACTTATATATAATATAGTCCTTCACTCCTTTGTTCAAGATCTTCCCCGCATTTTTGAACTAAAATATTCTGTCTATGTTTAAAAGTTAAGATCTGCTATGATAATGTTTGCATGCAGTCTAATATGAAGGCACTTTAAACATTATGGAGTAGACATCAATAAAAGAAGTAAAGTTCAAAAGACAAAAGTTTTTTTTTTTTTTTTTTTCAAAAAGACAAAAGGTTAGATTAGCAAAAAGGGAAAAGCAATTTAATAAAACAAAATACGGTTTCTCTAAACTATAATCTAATACACACACCAGAGAGGCAACTACGGAATATTTGAATATTTAAGATAGTTGAAATTTGATTGGTAAAGAAGTGATAGGTTTATTTACCAAAAAAAAGAAGTAATAGATTTTAACTATATACATAGATTTTGGAGACAATGAGAAACAGATTTTCATGGTATCTTTATAAGTATCAACTATCCACCCTCAACACATTCGATTTTTCTAGTCGTTTAATTCGACTCGTTTAACTTTTCAACCTTTATGGTCCGGGAAAAATTGGCCAGATTGATTTATCCTCCGGGGACCAAATATATAAAAAGCTTATACATCAGTTTTTATGTAAACAGACATGAAACCGAATTACCAAACTTGGATTTGATGCCCAGCCTTAGTGAGAGAAGAATGAAACCAATGAGGGGCAAAACGCCAATTTCACAAAATTCACGCCACCAAGAAATGAAACTCTTCACTTTTAATATCATTGCCTTAGGTGTAAGCAAGTGCACCCACTCTTTAGTCCATTTCAAGACACACCTACTCATAACTAATTGTGTTTCAGTTTTGTTTAACTTCTAAAATCAACATATTTACGAATCTTTAAAAATTAGAATTACAGAAATTTATTTCGTGAAAAAGGTTTAGTGAAGCCGTACAAGATATAAAAAGGAACAGTAGCTTTTCTTTTGACAACTGTAGCTTTTTTTTTTCTTCATAAAACGTGAAATTAGAGTCATCATTTGTGTGTGTCAAATTATGGGCAAACGAACGAGTTCTACACGGTGACATGTGAATTTACCGGTCAAAAAAGTCATAAATTACATCTAAAAACAACTACCTTACTGTTTCTATGATTTTTCACGTTCTACTAACACTTGTGTTCCATATGATTATTTTTGTAGGTTTTGGAGCTCCAAAGTCCAAAAAATCTACGTATCCATTATTATTATTATTTTTCTTCCATGAAATTTACATATCGGTCTGTTTATAACTAAGAAATGCTGTAAGAATCAAGGAGGAACAACAAATAACTAAATAGCCAAGAAGAGCTTAAAAATTTAAAATTATTGTACGGAGCTGCCAATGTGCATGTTAAAGAGAATATTAAAGATTTTTTCATTAACATTATTCTTTTTTAGCGGTTATGTTTACATTACAAATGTGTAGTAAAGATAATTCAGATATGTGCAGTTTCTCAAAATTACTTCACTTATGTTTATTTTCGAATCTTACCTCCAATACCTTAATTTTTTTTGAAAAAAAAACAAGTTTGGTATTTATGAAAAATTTTCAAAAATTCAAAAAGTGGTACTAAAATGATTTGTATGCCAAAACAAACTTTTAATTATGGTTGAGTGTAATATTGACTAGACCAATATTGAGCAAACCGGGAAATAAGAGGAGGAAAGAGAGCATTTAAAAATGGTCCAAAACGGTTGAAATTGAATCATGAAGGATGATGGTTCGAACCAATCTTTACCATCATTGCGAATCTTTAGAGGTCGATGGCCTTCTACTACATAGCCTCTCATTCCTACACAATGACGAAATTACCCTCCCCTGACCACTTCCTCCATATTACAAAAATACCCTCGGCCTAGCTTTTTTCCACCATGAAACAACTTCTGTTTCGAGGATCAATACGATGAAGAGCCGAGAGGGATCTTTGAGAATTACGAAAGTATCCCTAGAGATCAATTTCGAAAGAAGAGCAACCAAAGCAAGAAAACCCCTTTTTTTTTCCCTCTCTCTCTCTCTAACTTCTTTCTCTTTAATAAATCATCATCATTCACATGACGCAATATGCACACATATCTCTCCTCTCTCTCTCTTCTCGCGGCCGCCATCTATGCATAAACACAACACAATGCATGATTGTTGTGTCAGGAGCGTTCTCTCTCTAGCTTTTGGGGATCTATATAACAGACAGTGTCTCACTTTGTTCTCTTTGTCCCTCGACCTTCCACACACACACACACAGTAGCTTCTCTCTCTCTCTCTCTTCGCTTACTCTGCCTCTCAACACTCCTTCCCAAAAGGTATAACCTTTCTTCTTCTATCTCTCTTTTAGTATCTTCTAGAAGATTTAGCTGAGTAATATTACCAATAATTTCCTGGTCTATATGCTCTGTTCCCACGTTGTTTATGTTTCGTTGCTCTGTTCTGTTTTCTTGCTTTGTTTGTACTCTGTCTCTGTTTCGTTATTCTGTTTTTCATTTCTTGCTCTGTTTCTATTCCTCTAGCGGGCATGCGTTAGGTCAATAACTATGTAGTAACGTCACGCATACAAGCAACGTGAAGACAAATCCGTTATCTCCTTTTCTTATATATATATATATATATATAAAAACTTTTTTATCCCTTTTTTTTCCTCAATGATGGAAAGTTTTAAGCTTTATCCTTTTCTTTAAGACAGAGGCAACCAAAAGAAAAAAAAATAAGATTTTTTCGTTCTCTTTATGATATTTAGAAACTCGTTTTATTTATTTTATATTTTGTATTTCAGACGATTACGATCTTTGTTTTGTTGCTTACCCTGTTTTTTTTTTTTTGTTCTCGCTTGGTTGCGTTTCAAAAATAATCATTACTTTCTGTCGATACAAATAAAAGCAGAGAGGTTAAAACATTTATAATGACTGCATATCATCATGATTACTTGTTTTCATCTCTTTTTTTTTCATTTTTTGTTTTCTTAGCTTTATCTTTTTATCCTCCATACGAATTTATAATCATGTTCTTCTCTCTTTGATCATTGATTTCTTTAAAAGAAGAAAAAATTCACATTTTTAGGAGGAAAACGAAATAAATGCGACAAATAGTTTTCCCTAATGTAATTCACATCCGACGTGTGAAGCTGCACAACCCATGTGTGATGTAATGATTTAACATGAACAATAATCATAACACAAGCTACCTTTGATATTATTTTTATAATGACTCTCTTTTTCTCTTTTTATATTGACAATAATTTTGTTTTATTTTTCTTGAAGAAAGAAAGCAAGCAAATGGAGAGGCTAAACACGAAGCTGTATGTTGAAAACTGTTACATAATGATAGAGAATGAGAGGCTTAGGAAGAAAGCTGAGCTTCTGAATCAAGAGAATCAACAGCTTATGTTTCAACTCAAGCAGAAACTCTCCAAAACTAAGAACCCTAATGGATCAAACAATGGCAACAATCACTGTTCATCAAGCTCTGCCCCTGGACAATGAATCATGAAATGTTAGAGAGCAAAGATCTGGACTTCGTAGAAAAAAAGACCCAACCTTTGGATTTTTTACTATGTTTTGTTTGGTGTAATGTAGGAAGATAGTAGTAGTATCCAGTAGTTTATAATATGGAAGATTCTGTTTTATTACAAGAAGACAGTATCTCTCTGTTAGTCTTCTCAGTCATATTTTCACTTTTGTTTCTATTTTCTATGTTAATTAAAGATCTTTCTCGTGTGGGGTTGGGACTTTAGGATATGGTCGATTCTTGGACTAACATTGTACTTCTACTCTATTTATCAAATATATTGTCTAAGTGCATATCTATCCATTAATTTATCAAATACAATGGGAACATGTCATTTATTTTTACAATTAAATAAAATTTCATCCAAAATTGATATATCCTCTTAAGCTAGCCCAAGAATATAGTAGAATACTAGGTAACCATAACATTTGCCCAAACAAAATAATTTAACCAGATCATGGTAATTGCCAGTTAATGGAAATTAAATGGTCAAACTGATGCTAATATAGCAAAGAAAACTGATCCTATATTTCAATTATATTTAAGTAATTTCAAGGATTAAAGAGGAAATGAGGAAGAAAACAACTTTAATAGTAGTGTAGACTACATTGTGTTGTATCAAATTCAAGTCACGTGATGAAAGTTTCTATCCTAACATACTAAATTGAAAGGATTTAATTATTAGGGCCATGTGCATCTGAACATTTGAATGATTATCGTTCAATGTTCAAACCACTTGTTGATAATGTTGGTCAGGTATCTATTTGTAAATCATTTATCTTCAACAACAGTGATACTGAATAAAAACTCAGATTGAAGAATATCGAAATATTACAGCTCTTACCTATATAATAACAGTAAGTCCAAATCACACACAAAAAAAGATTGCATTCACTTTTTAATTTTGTTATCGATGTAAAACCTATTATTAAAAAATAAATATATGTGTATCTAAGTGTTTTATTGGGATTAATTTGACCAGAATTTTTTTTTTTTTATCTTAACTTTTTTTCTATTTTCATTTCAAATCCTATAACGATTATATTAGTAGTGGAGAAAGAAAACGAATGAGAGAAAAAAAAAAGGTAAAAGGAGGGCACAAGGTGTCATGAGAATCAAGCGGCTCTGTGCAGAGAGATGAGACAAGGGGCTTTTTCATTCGGATTCTATGTGACGTCATCACCCTCACATTTTAATTATTAGTCAAAGGACTATTCATTTTCGTTTGAAAACTAAACTACGAGTTCTGGTCTTATTGACTTATTTTTCTACTCCTACCTCCTAAACATATCAAATCATCCCATTTCACTTGTTTTTGTTTTCATTTAAAACTTTAAAATATTTTCAAAATTGTACTACCATACATGCTTATAAAAAACGTTTTATATTGACACAATTAAACTCTTCAAAAAGGTCCATAAATAAATACTCCATGATGATGAGGTTTAGATTTTACTACCATTTTTTGTTACCAAGACACATACTTTAAATGCAATTGGTTAGATACTTATAAATGCGGGCATAGTAAAGAGTGGGATGACAGAAAATATATCTAACTTGGTATTTGTTACTCTTTTGATTTTTCATTGCTTTTTTAAACTTGTATCGTTAAAATAATTTCATATAAACAACTTAAAAAAATTTATATTGTAATTAAAGTTTTTAATATCCTTAAAACAACTCAAATTAATACAGGTACAAAATCCTAAATAATAGTAAACATTTGTTATGTTCTTGCATGTCAAAATTAACGCGATAGACAAAAAAGAATAAGAAAAAATGTCGCTTCGAACTCGAGTGTTTGTGTGAAAATTAGATTGACGCCAAGAACCACCATGATATAATTGGCCGAAATGAATCATTATATATGATAAAACAAGGCAAACTCGAAGTCAACTTTGAAATCTCAATTTTAGAGATGTCCGATTTATGATTACCCCAAATCTCTTTGGAAGACCATGCAAGGCATCATCATCTGACGTCAGAATTAATTATGGACCTCCGGTTTTCAATTGCTATAATCATTATATTTCTCACTTGTTATTTATGAGACCTAAGATATTGTCTGATATCGGACAATATGGATGTTATAGGGTTTTAAGTTACGACGTATAATAATATCTTTGACCCTCACCATATATATTCAAATTTATTATGCCCTCTCCAGCTTTAGTTTTTTTTTTTTGCATTTTTTAAACTCTTCCGAGTTAAACTGCAATTCTGCAAACATCATTAAGAAAAACAGAATATGATGACATATAGATATAAATATCTCATAATGAAGAACAAAACAATGGTTACTAATTACTCCACTTGTCACTATACAATATTATAAAAATCGTGTTACGGCCTTTATTATCTTAAATAACTCAAACATTAAAGGAACATAAATGATTTCATAAACCACATGTTTATGGTATTTTTGAAATTTTGTTGGTAATTTTGGGAAAAAATAGCATAAGAAAGTTTTGTTTTTCGTCCAAATTTCAAATAATCAATTTCTCTTGTACACAAGAAATTGTTTTTTTTTTTTTATTATTATTATTTTAACAATTGAACAAAAGTTAATAATATCTGTTTATAGCCAAACATTTAAGACCACGAGTAGAAGACATAATCACAAATCACAAATCTTCTATAGGAATATAATTTAAAAGGTATATATAAATTATAATATGAAATTAGCATTGTTTTGCGTATTATATTCAAATCATATTAAAATGCATATTCAAATCCTAAAATCTGTTTATGATGGTGTGTCCATATTACCCTATCTTAAATAAAAACATTTTAACTTAACTCATCATCGTACAACTTCATAACCAGTCGATAAAAACATAAGCATAAGTAGTAGCAGTGGCGGAACTATAAAATATTTTTAACCAGAGTCAAAGAAGACATCGAACATAAAATTAGGGGATCAATCAAAAAAATTTCAACCAATTCTTTCCGCAATAACATGGATTAGTATGCTTAAATTCTAATTTTTGTACTTTGATCTGAATCAATTGACCCCTACAACACCATATAGCTCAGCCACTGAGTAGTAGTATTAGTTTGAACAAACCATTCACCACCATATGAAATGCCAGAGAAAGAACATGAGCACACAATGGGCCATGCATATATGTACCCTTCTTCGTCTTCTTCATTTGTCTTGTACTTCACGTCCTTTCTCTGATCTTCATCCTCATCTTCGGGATCTGCATCTTCTTCGTCTTCATCTTCAATGCTTCTCTTCTTTAATGTTTTAGCATAAACCAAAGTCAGTAGAGCAATCAAAATCATGGATTCTATTGCACATTTTGGAGTGTAGTTGAACTCAATAAGATTTCAATTCACCAAAATTCTAAAAATCTAAACTTGCCTTTGATAACTTGTTAAATGGTTCAGATCATCGGGAACCGGACAGTTTTTCATGTCCCACCACACCAACGTTTAACGAGAGGCAATGATGCTTACACGCTTTGCATGATTACTGCTTTTGCGATGGGCGATTAAATCTTCAGAGCTTTTGCCATCGAAGTTGCATACTTTGCAAGACAACGGGCTAAAGTCTCTTTCATCAAAAATCGCCATCTCAACCTTCTTAAGGATTTCATTCTCCTTGCCTACAGTCCCCCTCCTGCTTGTGCAACGGCGAGAGAGGAACAACGTTTCGATCAGAGTCTTTTAGGGCAATCAAGTTACTTGTGGTTTACGTTGGGCTTTATCATTAGGTTATCACTTAGGTCCAAAAGGTCATGAGGCCCAAAGTATTTTAAGACCACGAGTGTTCTGGAGTCATCTGTGAATTACTACTGGGAAAGAGGAGAAAAAACACTAAGGGGTTGAAAAAACAAAAGCGAGAGAATTTCGTTGGATCGTTTACAATAGAAAAGAGATTTTAATTTCTCAGAATTGATCTGGCTCCAGAGAACCCTAACATTGAATCACTTTCTTGATATCGAGGTCTGAATCAGAGATCTCAATTTTTGTTTTTTCCCTTATAGAAGATGACGAAGGATTTCGCAGTTCCACCAGTGGTTTTCCCCTCCGGCGGATCTCCGGCGCCGGGAGCAAATGTCCAGCAACGCCGAGTCCCCACAGCTCCTCCTTACCAACCGCCTCGTCCTTCCGCTTCATCCTCCATCCCATTCATGTCGTTTGACATCGGATCCGCCTCCGCGACGCAGGGTGGACCATTCGGCGGAGCAATCGCTTCCTCTTCATCTTTCGGAGGAGGATCCGCTTCGTTCGACGACGAGGAGCCTCTGCTTGACGAGCTCGGTATCCATCCAGATCAAATCTGGAAGAAAACTAGGTCGATTCTCAATCCCTTCCGGATCAATCAAACCGTTCACAAGGATTCAGATCTCTCTGGACCGATCTTCCTATACCTTGCGCTTTGCTTATTTCAGTTGCTCGCTGGGAAGATCCAATTCGGGGTCATATTGGGTTGGGTCGTCGTCGCATCTATGTTCTTGTACACCGTCTACAACATGCTTGCTGGACGAAATGGGAATCTCAATCTCCACACTTGTACGAGCTTAGTTGGTTACTCTCTGCTTCCCGTTGTGATTTTATCGGCGGTGTCACTGTTCGTGCCACAAGGTGCAGGTCCGGTTCGGTTCGTGCTCGCGGGTGCATTCGTTTTGTGGGCCACAAGGGCTTGCTCTAATCTGGTGGTGTCTCTCGCTGACGGAGGAGAAGAGCACCGTGGTTTGATTTCGTACGCCTGTTTCTTGATCTATACTCTCTTCTCGCTTCTTGTTGTGTTTTGATTCTCTCTCTCCGATATGGTTTCTGATATTGATAATTCGTTCATCTTTCCGGTGCCATTAGCGAGTAGCTTAATGAGGAAACCCTTGAAAGTGTTTAATAGCTGAGACGTTGTAAAGGTTTTTTCTTGATGACTTTAGAGGAAAATACGGTTGTTGATGTGGTTTAAGTAATTTGATTCGATCTTCTTAGATTGCTATATTTATCCTTTTGTTTGTGTTTCTCTTTGACAGCTTCTCGACATGAATTGTTCTTTGAATTAGATTTGGTGAGACTATCCCACATGTTAAAGTAATGCAGTTCTAGACTTCTAGTTTAGATATTCCCAACTCGTAAGAGCTTTTTTTTTTGTTGATTGCCATTTGGGTTTTGGGAAAAAAGTCATTAAGATCTGTTAATTACACACTTAGTAGCACTGAGGTTGCTTCAACTATGATGACAAAGTAGTAACTAGAGGGAAGAATGAGTGGTTTGTTGCTCTATAGGCGAGGAACTGTAGAGTTAAGAGATAAACTCTTTTTGCCATCAAACGCCTTAGGAGTTGGAGAAAGAGGAGGAACCGTTTTGGCTTGAAAATGTTGTTGACGTTTCAGGGGAAAGTATAGTGGTGAAAAGTTTGGAGCAATTGCTTAAGTTGATCAGAGGATATGATGATGAGTTTTGACTTGTAAATTCTATAAATTGACGTAAATTGAAACCTTGAGATTGTGGCTTGTTACACTCATAGTCGGGTTATTACTTATTAGTCTATTAAAGGGAGAAAAAAAGATCACTTTTTTTTTGTAAAAAGACCGATCTTCCTATACCTTGCTCTGAAATGTCCTCAAAATTGATTTGTTATTCACGAGAAGATCGATTTGACTCAAATCGAACTTGCCAAACACAAAGAAACATGCAGGTTAAGCAACTAGCTAATAAGTCATGCAAAAATCAAGTTTTGTGTAAAGTTTGAATTCATCTCGTCTAATAAGGCCCAAAAGATCAAATGGGCTTTAAGAGAGCATTTGAGTCCATATCTCTTAAACCTTCAATTTTTTCCTTCATCCCCTTCCCGTCGGCCAACGTTTTTCTCATTTGCCAACTTAACCGCTGAATTTAATTACTGGAACAGATTATATTGTAATTAGAGCAAAATCAAAAATCATAATCCACTTTTAATTATGTGAATGAGAATGAGATTCTAAGCCCAGAAAACACCAAAACCCTCTCCACTCCTTTGGCTGTCCTACATTTTCTTTCTCTGTAGCTCGAAATCTTCTGCTGCTGCTACTCCAAGGTCCTCTTCCTCTTTCGACAATGTTAATGTTGTTGTCTCAGTCTCTCACTCTGTTTTCCCCTTCGATTTAGCTTTAGTCAATCATCGAAATGTCAGAGCTTGTTTTTGTTTTCGTGTACTGCTTTGCAATTTTTTTTGAAACCCTTCTTCAATTTTGTTATTTCGTAATAGCTCGGCGCGCAAATTGTTTACCCTTTTCTCTGATTCAAATTCGATGTTTTTCGGGGCTATAATTCAAGCATCGTTTACTGATTGCCCTTTTGTTTTGATAAAAAAAAGTGTGTGAATGTAAAAAGCTAATCGTTTCGTTTAATCTGATTGCTCATAACAAGTGTGTATTGAATTCTCGATTTACAGTAAACCTCGACGCAACTGGGTTTTGATTACACAACTTCAAAATGCGAATGCGACTTTTGTTTTCTCTAGTTAGATATCTACCAGTCTTTGTAGCTGATTCAAATCATGTTCTTCTTGGTTAAGGACTTGAAGTTGACTTTCTTCTTCTTCTTTCTACTGAACAGGTCTTTGTCAGTGAAATTGGAGTGTAGATATTTCTGATTTTCAGAGAATATTTTGGTTCTGTGGTCTCAAAATGGCAACTTATGTTTCTCCCTGTTTGACTCCTCCGGATTCTCGGGTGCTCACTGTTCTTAGAAAGAGTGTACTGCCGGAAAATCATCTAGGCAGCAAGGTTAGCTGCTATAGAATGATTCAAAGTAAGAGAAACCGCGTTGTTGCTGCTCATAAACCCGAGTCTTCGCCAATCAGAAACTCTTTGAACTCTCATAGCTCAAGCCATTTTCAAAGCCAAGACTCTTTCTTGAACCTCCACCCAGAGATATCAATGCTCAATCCAAGAAAAGAAAGTGCTCCCATCACCGAGGACTTAGGCGAGTCGTCTACTCCGAGCAGTTACAACGAGGCAAGGATTAAAGTTATCGGCGTTGGAGGAGGTGGGTCAAACGCTGTGAACCGCATGATAGAGAGTGAGATGGTTGGTGTGGAGTTTTGGATTGTGAATACGGATATTCAGGCAATGAGAATGTCTCCAGTTTTCCCCGACAATAGGTTACAGATTGGTAAGGAGTTGACAAGGGGTTTGGGTGCTGGAGGAAATCCTGAGATTGGTATGAATGCTGCTAGAGAAAGCAAAGAAGCTATCGAAGAAGCACTTTATGGTTCAGATATGGTTTTTGTCACAGTATGTCTATTCACTTCTTCTTAGTTATATGATGCTCCTTTTTATTGAAACATATTGATTACAAATGATAAGTTTTATGAACCAGACGCACTGATGATTGCAAATCATGACAATCCGTGTGATTTAGTTTCTCCATTGTTCTTTTTTTCTATCTTTATCTGGCTAAAGTAGTGAACTTTATGTCTCAGATGATATAAGACTTAGCGGTTTAAATACAACTAATCATGGATTATTGTGTGTATTTGCTGCCTCCTTTGATCAGATTCTTTAAGTTCACTGGTTGAGCATTGCTGTTTTTGTAGGCTGGAATGGGTGGTGGAACTGGCACAGGCGGGGCTCCTATAATAGCAGGAGTTGCAAAAGCAATGGGTATATTGACGGTTGGTATAGTCACAACGCCTTTCTCCTTTGAGGGACGGAGAAGAACAGTGCAGGCTCAGGAAGGGATTGCAGCACTCAGAGACAATGTCGATACTCTCATTGTTATTCCAAACGACAAGTTACTCACCGCAGTTTCTATGTCTACTCCAGTTACAGAAGCTTTTAATCTGGCCGATGATATACTTCGTCAAGGAGTCCGTGGGATCTCTGATATCATTACGGTATGGCTTTTTAATGTGTTTACTGCTCAATGGGGATGATCATTGTCTATAGAAATGTTTTAACAGCTGTATTTTTTTTCCTTGCATTGCAGATTCCTGGATTGGTCAATGTGGATTTTGCTGACGTCAGGGCTATAATGGCAAATGCAGGTTCTTCATTGATGGGAATAGGAACTGCAACAGGTAAGAGTAGAGTGTTCTTTAGATTTGAGACTTTCTGTAGATAGGCTCTATTTGCTGCACAGTAACAATAGGCAACATTGATTAGTGTATAACTAAAATGCTAAGGTTTCACTGAGAATTGGCACTTCTGATGTAGCTGAGTAGATTGATCGGACTATAGATTAGGTACTCTTTATGCATGACAAAGGAACCCGTTTAGTAATGTTTGGTATACTGAAAATTGCCATATGATACTCGATGTAACTCTACTATATTGGCATTGTGATATATTCAGGAAAATCCTATTCTGGTGCAATATTTTGGTTGCATCGTCATGCTTCTCCTATCATGCTGTATTGTTATTTGAGCAGGAAAGACTCGAGCAAGAGATGCTGCATTAAACGCGATCCAGTCACCTTTGTTAGATATTGGTATTGAGAGAGCCACTGGAATTGTGTGGAACATAACTGGTGGAACTGACTTAACACTGTTCGAGGTCTTTCTCTCTCTCTCACTCTCTCTCTCTACCTTGTCAGTCCATTTCCTGTCCCAGAAATCACTTTGTTTCTTTTCTAGACACCTCAGCGCAGAGCCTATTGGTGCGTCAATCCCAAGTCACATTTATAATGTTGTTATGCTCTATTATGATTCTCGGAGAAACAATTTGTAGGTAAATGCTGCTGCGGAAGTGATATACGATCTCGTTGACCCAACAGCCAATCTTATATTTGGTGCTGTTGTAGATCCATCTTTTACTGGTCAAGTAAGTCGACATCTTCTTTCTTTGATCTTATTCTTCTTTCATATGACATCTATGATGAAGTGATACCCAAGTTGCTTAATTTTCTTCTTGTCAGGTAAGTATTACCCTAATAGCAACCGGCTTCAAACGCCAAGAAGAAGGAGAAGGGAGGCCACTTCAGGTTATCCTTTTTGTTTCCCTTGACACACAAACACTTTGTAGATTCTTTACATCAAAATGTTATAAGTATTCGATTGTGATCTCTCTTAACTCTTTGTATGAAAATGCAGGCGACACAAGCGGATACATCAATGGGAATAGCAAGACGTCCTTCTTCATCTCTCGCTGAAGGCAGTTCCATAGAGATCCCGGAGTTCTTGAAGAAGAAAGGCCGATCTCGCTACCCTCGCCTCTAAAACTCATCTCCTCACTCTACGTGAGATGCAAGAAGGAAGGATTGGTGTGGCTAAGTAAATTGCCTCTTTATGGGGATTCTTTAGTAGGTGTTAGAAATGGTTTTACTGTTAACTATATTACAATAATAATGATGTTTATTGACAGATGATATTACATGTTAATCTCAGTTTCTGTCATACTTGTTTCAAGATTTTGCTTTGTAGTAGTGACAAACTCTTTAATAAAATCTCTACTCTGCTTTGTACATACTCCAAAATATTTCATGGGCCCTTTGAATTTCATTTTGGTTTACATTCTCCTGTCTATTGACACATGTTTAGGATATTTACTTTTTGATATGTATGTATGAATGTTTGATCAAATCTAATTCTACATTATTGGTGTTTGGTTACATGTCGACTAATAGAATATCTATGAAGGAAGTCAAGAAAAAGTAACAATATAAAATTGAAGCAAGCAAATTCAAACGTATAGTGAATAAAGATATTTTAATTCTAACTATATATTCCTTGTTTTCTACAGAACGCGGTTGTGTACATCAGCTACGTAACATCCTCTGAATAACCAACATTACAAGACTTTTTTTTTAGAAAATAAATATATACTAGAGATTAGTTCGCGCGAAGATATTTTTTTGACCTTCAATTATGTTAAATAATTTTGTAAAAACAATTATTTTGTAAAAAAAATTATTTTTCAAAAACAATTATTTTACAAAAATAGTTATTTTTGAATTTTATAAAATGAGTTGATCTGTATATAGAATCATTTTTATTTTTTGATTTGAATTATAAAAAAGAGTTAATCCGTATACAAGTTATTTTATAAGTGGATAAAACAAATAAACTGTTTATTTAATCATTGGCATTAAACTAATATATTATTGAGCTAATACACAAAATATTATAATATTATAATGATCAAATCTAATTTGCATTGTTTAATAACTGAGTTTTATAATCTGTCTACAAACTATAAAATCAGTTTTATTTTATTTTTAACTATATATGTAAAATAAATATAATATTCTTTAAACTTAGGTTTGATATAAAATTAATTAAAATAAAAAATTATATTTAATTTTAAAAGACAAATTATAATATTTAGTAAATTAAATATACCATTTAAAAAAAAAACTAATATTTTGAATTGCGAAATTTTTTTTATAGATACTAAAAAATTAGAATCATAATCCGTTCATATCGAACTAAATATAATATGCACTGTTTAATAACTCTCACTTCACCATAAACTTTTTTTAATCAATTTTTTTATGCTAAATTTTTGGTAAAAATAACTAAAAAAATTATTTTTGTTTATAATCAAGTAAATATAACAAATTATATAAAAAAAAGATTCCACCATTTTTTATATCATAACTTTTAGCCTTGATTTTTATATTATTTAATTTTGAAATTTTTTTATTTTCATGTTTTTTAATTGAATATACTTTATGATATCATTTGAAACAAAAAAATATAAAAAACTACCATATTTTTGAATACAGAACTTAAATAATAAATATACTCTATTAAATGAAAAACAAAGATTTTCCATATTCTTTTCAATAGATTTGAAAGACAATTATATAATATATATATATATATATATATTATAAAACTTAACTCAAATCCGATTGGTTTATAAACCTAGCTGTGGTAGTTATGGCTGCAATTACATTTGGAGGTTCCAATATACTGTTGGTTAAACTTTTCACCGTTTGTTGCTTGTTATCGTATGTGTTACGACTTACGAGTTAAATTGTTCAATTGAAATTGTAATCGACCAAAAAAAACAAACTGTTCAATTGTAAATAGTTAGATCTATTGGTTGTGAACGGTACATCGTTATGTGTTACGACTTACGAGTTAAACTGTTTCTTATATGTATTTGAGCTCCCTTGTGAGTCACGACACAATTTTCCATCTCAATAAATTTTACATGTTATGATGTTGCATGTATGCATGGTTTTCGTTGTTTAAAATAATCACATGTGTCAAAAAAAAAAAAAAAATCACATGGGTGCAACAATTTTACAAGCAACTATCTTAACCTCTAGTAGCATTAGCATGCATCGTCGTATTATTTTACCATGTATGTATGATTTTTTGAAAGAGAAAACAAGAAAAATATCCTAATGCTATAACAAAAAAAAAAACCGTAATTAAGTGATCATAGCTTCGGCAAAGACTGCACATTATTCATATTGGACTAAATTGGTATTATATATCTCCGTGGTGGGCTTCTCCTAAAGTCTTTGTGGAATCGAATGTGTAAGTTCATATTTAACGTTGCTAATTATATTGTATTTTTTTTTTGTATAATGGCTAATTATATTGTTGGGCGGATGAGATCACCGATCTCTTCGTGGAGGTCTTGGAACTGATATACAAGGCCGCTTAAGTGGAGTCACTCGACCAGGACTCAGAGGAGCTCGACATGGTGGCGGTGGTCTTACGCTTATGCTGGGTTTCGACATCCGAGCCTCACCTTTAACACACACAAGTCAATATTTTAGAGAATATTACCGGAGAGATTATTTTAAAGTCTTTAACACAAAAAAGGGATTATTTCAAAGTAATTATAAATCGGAGAGCATTTTAGTAATTAGCGTTGGGACTAATCTCTGAGGTAAACACTTGTTTTGGTAAGATGATTTTACAAATCCATCACGGGTAAAACATCGAACCCAAGTCTAAATGACCAAGAGTGACTCACAAACAGAGTTTGCACACAGTGAAATCGAACTTGGACTATAGCGAGTTTGCCTTTGACCAGAGATCCAACACCAGAGTGTCCTCCATGACAACATGGAAAACATGATTAAAAAAAAAAATGGAAAACATAGTCTTTATGAAAAGAATAAAACAATTTCTAATTTGATTGATCAAATGGAGTTTTTTTCGTTTTTTGGGAGAAACATTTTTTTTTTTGTTTTCAAGTATAAAGATTGATACGATCCGAATAAAAAGAGACTGACCTAGGTGACGGAGTCTAGCCTCTGTGACACGAGCCTGAAAGGATAGACATAGAAACATATGAAGTAAGCTCAGAAGAAGAAAAGCTTGTCTTGTTTTCTTCATTACCATTTTGTTTTGTTCTTCTCTCAAGTGTCGTCGACCAGTAGTGTATACATATATAGATTGAAGCAAACAAAAATAAATCAAAGGAAAGTGAATAAATTAATTGGAAGTCAAATTTCAATATTTAATTCGTGTATTCTACAAAACGCGGTTTTGTAGAATAACGTCTTCTCAATAAGCAATCAAACTTGTTACCAAAATAAATAAATAAACAATCAAAGACTTTGACGACTCGTAACTAAATGCTACGAAACTAAAATTGACACATCTTTATGTCAACCATATTTACATTTTATATGTTTTTAAATTTTAAAACTTCTATTTTCTTTTAACTAATTATCAGAATCATTAAATTACGTAGTAATTCAGGCAGGCTACACAAGCGGATGCATCAATGGGAGTAACAAGACGTCCTTCTTCATCTCTCGCTGAAGGCAGATCCATATATTAGTAAGAAAAACTTTTCGATATGTATTTATATGAATGTTTGATCAAAACGAGAGGACCATAAAGGATCAAAGGATTGGTTTAATTTTAAGTTTTAAGACAATATCCAAAATGTATTCCTTTGAGTTCACACTATTCCATTCCAATAAATTTTTCATTATCGTTGTTTGGTTCCCCTCACATGTCGACCAATAGGATGTATCATGTATGTATTGAAGGAAGTCAAGAATAAATAACAATATAAAGTTCAATCAAGCAAAATCAAATGTCCAATAGTGAATAAAATATATTTTAGTTCAAACTTCCAATATTCCTTGTTTTCTACACAACACGGTTTTGTACATCAGCTACGTAACATCTTCTGAACTGAATAAACCAATCTTTAAAGACTTATCACTCAACTTATATCCGATTAGTTTATTACATCTTCCCGTCTATGTAAACATGTTTATAAAACTACTCTTCGATGTGTATGAATAAATCGTTGATAAATTTTCAACAGGTAAGCGAGAGGACCACAAGATCACATTGTGGACAAATGTCAACGCCTGAATAGTTTCATATAAATATTTGAGCTCCTTTGTGAGTCACGACACAATATTCCATCTCAATAAATTTTACATTTACACAGACAAATATATGTTATGATGTTGCATGTATGGTTTTGGTTGTTTAAAACAATCACATGGGTGCACGATTGTTTTTTTTTTTTTTTGAGAAAAGGCTAAGGGTGCAAGAATTTTACAAGTAACTATCTTATCTAACCTCTAGTAGCATGCATCGTCGTAATATTTTTTACCATGTATACAGGATTTTTTTTTGGGTAAAATGTATACAAGATTTTTTGAAATAAATAATAAGAAAAAGGTACTTTAACAAATAAAAACGTCATAATTAAGTGATAGGTTTGGCAGAGACTGCAAAGAGTTCATTTTGGATAATATATGGTTGGTATTATATCCGTGGTGGGCTTCTCCGAAAGTCTTTACGAATCGAGTGTGTAAGTTCATGATATTCAACGTTGCTAATTAATGCTTGGGAGGAGAGCATCGACCTCCGCGAGGAGGTCTTGGAACTGTTATACAAGGCTTAAGTCGACTACTCAGAGGAGCTCGACATGGTGGGGATGGTCTTACGCATATGCTAGGTTTCGACCCTATCAGTATCCGTGCAGCCTCACCTACACAAACAAGTCAATATGTTAGCAAATATTACAGGAGAGATTATTAAAAAGTTATAATTAACATTTATGTAATTAGTGTCCAAGTATTGCCGAAGCGTCGTGACTAATCTCTGAGGTAAGCATGTCTCTTGGTAAGAACTTTCTTACTAATCCACCACAGCTAAAACACCAACCAATTGACCCACACACAGGAAAAAAAAAACATGGTATTTTAGATCCAACACCACTGTGTACTCCACAACAATAGAAAACGTGGTATTTATGGTATTCACGAAAATAATTAAACAATTTCTGATTCCAACGGAGAAGAGTGCATTTTGGACGAATTTTGTTTATTTTTCATTTATTTTAGAACGAGTAATTTATTGTGGTAACACGCTATTTTTCTAAATATACATCTAATTTATCAAAAGGAAGTTTTTATACGAATCTACTCTAATAAGAAGTATTATATGATTTTAATTGATCAAAATGGAGTTAATTTTGTTTCTTCAGTTAAAACTATGATGTGACAGAAATTTTCGGAATAAGAAGAGACTGACCTAGGTGACGGAGTCTAGCCTCTGTGACACGAGCCTGAAAGGATAGACATAGAAATATATGAAGTAAGCTCAGAAGAAGAAAAGCTTGTCTTGTTTTCTTCATTACCAATGTTTTGTTCTTAATTCTCTCAAGTGTCGTCGACTAGTAGTGTATACAGTATACATATATAGATTAAAGCAAACAAAAATCAAAGTATAGTGAATAAATAATTTGAAGTCAAATGTCAATATTTAATTCTTGTATTCTACAAAACGCGGTTTTGATAAATCTACATGTCAATCATATTTACATAAATCGGTTACGTAAATAATATCTTTCAGTGTTCACTCAACTAAATATTTTAAATTAATATAACTCATTTTCAGAATCATTAAATTCCAACGTAATCCTACCAAAGCCATTTCCCACGAAACCTCCCTGAATCAACTTCAGCCTCATAAACATTAACAAGAAGATCCAACGCCACCCACTATTTGTCTTACCTACATATGACTATCTAATTATTCACAAATCACAATTACTAACCATATCTTCTTTTCAGGAGCACGACTCTCCTTCGTTTCATGCTTATGCATGCGGAAGCGTATGCATTTCGAACTAAGAAACAAATATGATTTAATTTCATCAAAGTTCGCTGTCGTCAGCGACCAACAACAACGAAAACGCTTAACAATAAAATCATCTTCGTTTTTGTGATTGTTGATTCAACGATAACATCGACGACCAGACTATGTTTGTTTTTAGTCGCTAGTTTAGTGATATGCTTCAGTGATATATTAATAATTTTCTTTTTGATAATGGAGGTTATATATCCTACGCCGAATTCCAAACTAATCTCATGAGCTCCATTGAAATGGCGATGGAATGAACCCTTCAACTATTGGTTTAGCGTTTATAATTTTTTGTCACTAATCTGATATCTAACACACTAAAATGGTTTGATTTTTTTTTTTTTTAGTCATCTAAATGTATCACTGAACTAACTAATTAAAAAAAGGCATCGGCTGTCGTTAGGAAAAAAATATCACAATAAAGTGAAATGCAATACATTGATATTTATAATGGAATTAACTGTTCGTTAACTCAACCTAATTTTCAATTCATGACATATCATTTCGCTAACATCTATAAATGATATGAGAATTGAATTAGTCTAATTGGCTAATTATGTTTACCTCTTATAGATTTTAGATTGTTACAAATAAAGATTTGTTCAACAGAGTACTTAGATATGTATATATTTCAAAAATTTCTCCATTTCAAATTTTCGCATCACGTGTGTCTACGTATTGGTTATAAAAAATATCGAGGCGAGAGGACCATATTTAAGATCAAACTTCAAAGTGTGGTTATATGTTAACGTCTGCACTAAATATATCCTTCTTCGATCTTCCTAAGGAGTCACGTAAGACACACAATATACCATCTTAATAAATTCTTCATCTACACCATACACTCATATGTGGAGACACATATCATATGATGCTACGTATATGCTTTCTGTAGAAAAGTACATTAAATTTCTTGCTGTAACGAAGTGTAAAGAGTAAGGACAATATCAACAGGCAAAAAAAGAAAGAGTAAGGACAATCTCAAAATTAACTACATAATTACATAAACTTATTCAAGGGGAGCCCATGAGATAGATAAAGAAACAAAAAAATAAAAGTCTGGTCAAGGAAAAAAAAGTAAACTTATCAAAGAGACAAATGCGTTCCGTATACTGACACATGAGAAGGTACTTTCAAATTGAGACCTCTTTATTATGCATCATAATGCAAATATTAATTTATTTGCAAAAATTATTTTATTTGCGTGAATATGATATTTTCAACTTTGTAATCGATAAACGTTTTGAAACAAAAATAACATTTTATCTTTGCAGATTTCTGTATCACATTCATTTAATTCCAACGTATCCCCACCTAAACATATTTCATTGGAATAAATCCTAAATCAACATCAGCCTCATGATCCTCCCAAAAAATCTAATCCCTTTGAATGCATTCCTATATTTTCACATAACTATTGAATATTCACGAATTATGGGCCCAAGAAATCTTAAGAGTTGAGAACCTGAATATCTTTATACATATATATTTCATTTTAGATTACGTATATTTCATTTTGAATGTGAACAAAGAGTTCTTGAAAATATTAAAATATATTTACTTGATTCTATGTTCTATGAGAAATCTCGATGAAATACCCGAGTTTATTTAAAATGCCTTCTTCTGTTGAATCTCTTCTCTTCAGGACCCTCTAATTGAGACTTTTACCCCATCCGAAAAAATAGAAATCATTTAAGAGGAGTGTCTAATCAATAATTTAAAAATTAAATTGATTATTTATTTATTTAAATTCCAAAAATTAAGAGCCAAAGCAATCCAATCTACAAAAAAAGACACGTAAAGTTGTCAATTACCATACAAAAAAAAAAAGCGAAAAAGGAGAAATTCACCAAACAATAAAACTTAAGTCGACGTGTAACCCAAACTCCCACCCGATTTTCTCCTTGTTTACATAACCCAACCAAATATACAACATATTATCACCACCGAATCTCAAACAAAAAGAAACACAGAGACACACACATTTCTCTTCATTTTTTATTCTTCAAGAATCAGAATCTGCTTTACTTCTGTGCAATCATGATGAACATCGACGATACGACGTCTCCAATGCCCCACCCGATCGGTCCATCTAAACCTCCTTCCGACCAAACCCAACAAGAAGATCCAAGTTTGCCCGACGACGAAGCTTCTTCTGTTTCCGACAAGAAAGATGAAGCTCTCCCGGAAGAGAAACCGAAACAAAATCAAGAAGAAGAGAGAGTGGACACTACTGGGAGAGAGAAGCTAAAGAAGCACCGGAGAGAGATCGCCGGAAGAGTTTGGATACCGGAGATATGGGGAAAAGAAGAGCTTCTTAAGGATTGGATCGACTGTTCAACGTTTGACACGCGTCTAGTCCCTGCCGATATCTCGTCGGCACGTGATGCTCTTGTAGAGGAAGCTAGGCGAGCTGCTTCAGCTTCTGGTGGGACGTTACATAATCGTTGCTTGATCTTACGCTAAATATTTTAAATAATAACATACTTAAATGTGGTTCTTGTTCCTCAATAATCTATCTATAAGACATTATTGTTATATTGTTGATATAGTCTTTTTCATTTTACTCATAATTTAAGAGAACATTGCCAATTGCTTTGAGTGTGTGTTTCGTTGCCTGTATGAATCGGTAGAGGTGGATGAATAGCTAGAATATCGTCAAGTGACTGGCTATCCGATTTATTCCATTAAATTTTTAATTTAGTTAAAAGATCAGACAAAATTATTGTTAATTAGCAAAATTCATAAACTACTTATATAATTAAATATTAATCTCTATAGAAAGTACATATCAAACGTATGAGATATTATTTTAGTATCTGTGATTTGTTCCATTCCAAATTTTAGGACATAATTCGCTCCTTTTTCTTCTGCTCGGTTTTTTTTTTTTTTTTTTTTTGTTGCTTGGTGGTTCAGGTATGTGTGTCAAACCTTCACGACTTAATTGTGAATCAGCAGTTTTGTCCGGAGATCAAATTCTGAATGTGACATTTGCCCAATTTCCTATTGCTTCAATTTGCATGTGCTGAAACATACCCAATCATGTTCTTAACTTCTTATAAGTCCTATCTTTTGTCCTGATCTCTTGGAGTCACGAGTTAGACATGTGACAAAGCGACTAAATAGATAACAGCGTACTTAGTGAGAAGAAATCTTGTTCAGTTACTTAGGGATCAAGGAACGTACTTGATTAGTTTGCACATACATGTGCGTAGGTGTATTATAATTAGTGGTGGAGCTAGAAATTTTCTTCATTAGAGGCAAATAAGGGTATATATAATTTTATGAATGGAGATATTGATATTAGACTTTAATAAATTACATCAATTTTCAAAAATTCATTGGAGCGAATGATCCCGACTTACTGAGCCACTGGGTGTATACTTACATGTATGTGATGAGAACGTAATGAGAATGTGCTGCTTTCTTATGTGAAAATTGCTTATGGGTATTACCAAAAGATCTTTTCATGATATCTCCGCGTTACCGGAATATCTGCATTACCTGAAGCAAAGTACTCAAAAATAATATGATTGTAATTAATTACTCTCAAGTACTCAGAATACATGACATCTTCTGTTAATACTTATAAAAAAACACTAATATGAGATAGTTAATTCAAAATATTCAAATACTCAATCCAAACAACTTAAATGTTTAGATAGTTGATAAATATTCTAAAATCTGTGGACAGTTTTAGCCCAAGAAAAAAAAAGGAATGGGGACTTAGAGCTACAGAATTAATAAACTATATAAAATATTTTGGAGTCCGTTTTCTCATAGAATTTATTAAGTAAGTTTGTTGAATATATAGTGCAAATCTACACGAAACTAGGCTCAAATCTTCTTGTCTTTGAGCTTTCAAAAAGAAAAAAAGCTGTTGCCCATTCCTTAGGAACTAACCAAAACTGAAATAAAATTCCAAAAGTATTGAATCCATACTACATTTAAGATCATTATCTTCCTGGATAGATCAGGCCAAACTTACTTAAGATACTAGGCTTTTTTTTCTTTTTTTCTTTTGGTATCCAAATTCGCAAAACTTTGAATATACATGATAATTAAAACAAAAATTGTACCCACCCTCTTTGATTGTACCCACCCTCTTTAATTAGTCTAACTAATGTGCAAACCTTTTAGATTTCGAGTAATAAGCTAATGGGCCTAGCTAAGGCCCAATAGGCTTTCGAGATACGACGGAGTCAAAAGAGATTCATTTCGGATTAGTCGCGAAATCTCATTGTTTTTCTTCACTCTCGCCATTGTTGTAGATCTCTTTTCCAACCCTAAATCGAGAAACGATCAGGTGCTTGAAACAAACAACTGTTAATCATGGGAGTTCAGAGAGGCGCCCTCGAGGGCTTTTACAGACTTATCATGCGCCGTAACTCCGTCTACGTCTCGTTCATCATCGCCGGCGCTTTCTTCGGCGAACGGGTGAGAGATCTAATTTTTTTTTTAATATATATCTTCTTAGCGTTCGTATCTCTCCGGATCTGCTTTGTGATTGTAACGAAATCTGGGTTTATTTTCTGTAAACAATATTGGTGAATGAATTTTACCCGATTGAATAAACGATCTACAATAGATAGCTGGAAACTCTGGAGAATTTTTGAGAGGAAATTGTGGAGAAATCACTTGTTTTTGGGGTCTTAGATCCTGTAATTTTGCAATTTATCAATATTTGTATTCATAAAAGGTCAAATTCTATATGAAATGTTATATGTATGTGTGCAGGCTGTGGATTACGGAGTTCACAAGCTCTGGGAAAGCAACAATGTTGGGGTATGTTATGTTTCTGTATTGATTCTATCTCTCTTGTGCTCTGATTTTGTTATGGTAAATCATGTTTTCTGCAATCCGTTGCTAAGTTTTTGATTAATCGATTGAGGAAGAACGCAAGTTGTAACTTTTTCTAACTCTCTATTTTCTGCATATATATGCTTGTCTGTGATTACTCCTAATCTCTGAAAATGCCTTATGTTAACAATATTCCCAAGATGCTGCTATTAAAGTTTGTCAGTCTTTTGATCAAGAGCGTAGATGGTTTATTGTGTTTCTTCATTCTCTGTATTAGCCATCTTGATATGGAATGATCACATTTCTTCTTAAACCTCTTCTCTTTCCATTTTACTTATATAAGTCAGCGTCTCTAATCTCTGCTTGTTGTTAGTTTTACTAGTCAATAGTTGAAACTCTATTTTAGAGTAATAAACTAGCTCATTGATTCCTGGTTTGGTTTTTAGCTTAAAGTTCTCTCTCTCAATGGTTTTTTGCTAGGTATTCCAATCATGAACTGGATTATCATTTTTTTTTGTCTGTTTTGCATTTGTATAGGACAATGACTATATATATATATATATATATATATATCCACATTCATAACATGATACTTGTTGTCATGGTGCAGAAACGGTATGAAGACATTTCTGTGTTGGGTCAAAGGCCAATTGAAGAATGAGATTTCTCCTTTTTGAATCTCTCAGACCAAAAGAAAGAAATGGAAATTTCCATGTTGTTTTGCACTCCAAATTCCTCTTTCTTTGTTGAATAAATCATTGGGATGGTTTTCAGACTTTCACCCTAAAGCGCTATTTGGTTCTTGATTAATTGAATTTTTCCATTGTGAAATATTATGATATAACATCGTCATACGTCCTCCCTTCACATTACAAGTATTACTCTTTAATAAAACAGAGTCCGTTAAAATGCCTTTTCGTGAATCTTCTATTCTCCACTATAAGACGCAGAGTCCCATGTTCTGAAGTCTAAATTTTATTCATAATTGAGAAAATAATCATTACAGAATTCTTTTTCTAACATGGGTCAAATTCAAATGCGTTTTCGTTCCATTTTATGTTTGATCCCAAAAATGAAAGAAGGTTATGATTGTACAAGTTCTTTGAAGGATAACCATACGAGTCACTGTCGTTAGAGCAACACCGTTCTTGCATTTTACAGAATAAGTGGGAATTAAACCGACAAAACCACATTGGTTCGGTTTCGTGCAGAGAACCTAAAGGCTTCCCACTAAGCTGTGGGGCAATTTTTTTAAAGCTTAGATTTTGACGATCTCTTTATCATCATAAATCAAATAATTTGTACACCACTACTTTCTATGGCCATGCATATAGAGAGAGGCATATGCCTTATTTGTGTCTACAATGTGATCCAATCATATCATTCAAATATGAAAGTTTTCATATGTGCCGGATATGCCTAAATCATATATACGTACAGGTTTAGCTGAAAAGAATGATTGTTATGGGCAATACAAGTGGAATTTTATCTACTCACGGATCCGTATAATGCGTTTTGTTTTGTTGCGACAAGAGACTAGAGATCGGTGCTGAAGAAAATGCGATGTTTCTCGGGGTCGGAGTATGGACAAATGAATATTCCGAAGTCATTTTGTCTTGGTTCCGTTTAGTAATGCCCTACCTGATCATCACATCACATGTCTCACTTTTCTTTTTTATATTTTCAGAGTAGTTTCTTTTTTTTTTTTTTTTTAAAAAAGAAGTTTCATTTGTCTAAGTGAAATGGTATTTCATAATCATTTATTTTAGTGTAAAAATAGTATATATATATATATATATATTAAGAATAATGGAAGGGAATAGTGAAAATTCTTTCGATAAGAAGAAGTGGGGGGAAAGAAAAATGGGAGGTGGGTTTTTATGAGGCAGGCACCATCTGTGGATTATGCGAAAAGAGATCACACACCAAAAAGATAAGACAATAATTTGTTTCGTTAAAGTTTTGAAATTGACAATATTGTATTTGAAACACAAAATAGTTTCGTCCAGGGCAGCTTTTCAAAAGAATAGAAAAACATTTGAAAACTTTCATCGATTATCTTATTATCTTTTCATGAAACCTAAGGTATACAATACCTTTGATGAGAATTTTTACCACGACACAGTTAAACTTTCATCAAACACAGAATTTTTACCATTAGTTTACTTTACACCCAAGTTACTCTTATTAATAACTGTATTTGGTAATGCTAAAGAATCATTTCACGATAAAACATGAAAACAAGAGAATATATGTCATTTTTTTTTTCGTTTTTGCATTGCATTTCAATACGTTCTAGTTGCAAGTCACTAATTACAAGAAATTCAGATAAAGTTGGCATTGAGAGAAATTTTAACGGGCAAGGACATTATGATGTTTTGAATATTATTGATGCATATCAACAGGCAAAAAAATTAATAACGGAGTGTATTTTTTTTTCTTTTTTTCTTGAGTGTTTTATTCTTGGTCATCAAAACGATGTTTAAGAAATGTAAGAAAGGGTAACAAAGTTAAATCCACCTTTTAATCGATTTTATTTCCTTATATTCTTTTGATTTCTCTTTCTGTATAACAGTATTAGTCAGACATTCTTTTATTTCCTACTTTAATTTTATTTTCATTCTATAAATGTAGGAAATAAAATAATGTAGGAAATAAAACAATGTTTGACTCAACCCGACGTTAAGCTTTCTTAAGGTAGGCACATATTGCTTGGATAACATTTGTTTTCTGGTAGATGTTAAAAAATATATATATGTTTTTTGGTATATTTTTAACTTTTTTTGCATTCTTTTTATTTATTTAAAAATCTAATGTTAGAAGAGAGGGCTATAAATAGCAGAACCAGTCCGGTCGTGACACCCATTAAGTAAGCTAATAACACACTATATTATCTCCACAGGTTTAATTATATATATAAAAAAAACTCATTAAACAAGTTACAGGTTTTAAAAAATTGTCCTCTTCTTAGTTTATTTTGTTCTAATGCAAACCCTTTTCCTCCTTTTTTAGCAGATTCCAACAAAGCAGGATTAAAACACAAGAAAAAGAAGAAGAAGATGATAATAATTATTAAATTCTGCTTCTTCGCCATGGCCATCCTCTGCGTTGCCCCTGCAAATGCTCGTAATGCTAATACTCTTTGTTTCTCTCTCCCTCCATATCTATATACACATACGCATATATAAACATAATTACATCACATATGTATATATGCACATGTTTATAAGTCTTTTAGAATGAATAAGTTAAATTAAAAAATTTAGAAAGTTCAACAAAGTTAAAGTTTTAAGTTTCCAAAACCGATCAAGTAAATGATGGTACGTATTCTAGTGGTTCTTTAGTTGGTTGGAAACAAAGATCGATTTTCACTATACCGCTCTACGTATGTTTTCTCTTTATACTGTGGTTTTAACATGACAGATGTATATTGAGTAGAAATTCAATATTCTTTTAAAAGATTTTAGAGGATGAACAAACAATGCTATTACATATAAGAGTTTCTGTTATGTGTCTAGGCAGATATGTGTTGTTCTTAAAATAGACAAGCCAACAATCGATCATAAACAATGGTAAAAATAATCTTTAAGAAACTAAATTAAAGGTTTTAATGTTAATGAGCAGAGACACAAGGAGTAGTGTTCGGATATGGAGGGAAAAATGGACCAAACCGATGGGGACACTTAAACCCTCACTACACTAAATGCTCGGTCGGTAAATTGCAGTCTCCAATTGATATACAAAGGAGACAAACGTTTTACAACCGCAGCTTGGAATCGCTACACCGAGATTACCACACCACCAACGCAACGCTCGTGAACCACGTCTGCAATGTGGCGATGTTCTTCGGGGAAGGAGCAGGAGATGTGGTGATAGACAATAAAAACTATTCCTTGATGCAAATGCATTGGCACACTCCTTCTGAACATCATCTCCATGGAGTCCAGTAAGGCCCAATTCTTTTTCATTAAATCATATTAAACCCTTTATTATGTTTTATGACAGAAAAAAATACAACCAAATATTTTTTTTATTTGATTATTTGCCGAACTAGCAGATTGGATGTCACAAAATATGTTTTTAGAAATGTCCAAAATTATTTGTTTTTCAATAGAAATTCCCAGATTCAGTCGAGTCGGGAAGTTTTTCTTGGGGATTAGTATGGCCCGTTAAGCCCATGTGTGGTCTCCGCCTTATTTGTTTTTGTTGTCCTTAAGTGTTAGAAAAGGAAAGTTATTTAGAAAAAGTGTTAACAAATGAAACTTTATTAAATAAAAGTGAAAATAACGTAGATATGCAGCTGAGCTACACATGGTACACCAAGCAAAAGATGGAAGCTATGCTGTGGTAGCTAGCCTCTTCAAAATCGGCAGTGAAGAGCCTTTCCTCTCTCAGGTATTATATTTTTTGAGGTATCAATATTAACCTGACTATAGATATGTTTATATATATATATATCATTGGCTTAAGTACTCGTGAGTGTTTATAAGAATATAATTAAGTGAAATGGATTAGATGAAGGATAAATTGGTGAAGCTAAAGGAGGAGAGACGCAAAGGGAACCAAACAGCACAAGTGGAAGTAGGAAAAATAGACACAAGACATATCGAACGTAAGACTCGAAAGTACTTCAGATACGTTGGTTCACTCACTACTCCTCCTTGTTCCGAGAACGTATCTTGGACCATTCTTGGCAAGGTAATTAACCTTTAATTTTTACACACATATAATAAGGTTTACAACATAATTTTTTGGTAGTCCAGTGGTTGAGTAGTCATCGACGCAGTCACGAACAAACAAACAAAAATCTTTGATTATGCGTAAAAGTTGGTTTTGTTTAAACTAATAATTCAGTATAAGATATTAGTAAGAAAAACAGAAAAATTGCTAATTTTATTTTTTAAATACCAAACTTTATTTAAAGGGAGATTTTTTGAGAATGATCTATTTAGTACATTTTATAAAAAAATAGACCTAGCTTTTTCAAAGATAACTAAAGTTCCTCAAAAACTCCCTAAATTGTCACCTTTTATGTTTTAAATGTTAGGCCTCTATATGCATCAAGAGTATTCAAGACCGATGTAAAGCATTTAAAATACATAGAAAATGAATAAAGCGGTCGCAAGAATTTTAGACCATACTTATTCAACGAATTTGAGAGTCTTTTGGACCCCACAGTCCCTGCTTTTAAGCTTAAGAATGGGTTTATGTCAAACTTATTATATACGTTTGAATGAAATAGAGAAGTCAAGATTCGATGCATAACACATATCTACTACTTTCATGTTCATTTGACATTTTTGGATGGAAACGGTCCAAACTAGTGTGACATCTTGATTTAGAATTGCCGTGTGTAATAAATTGAATTCAGGTGAGGTCAATGTCAAAGGAACAAGTGGAACTTCTCAGATCTCCACTGGACACTTCTTACAAGAACAATTCAAGACCTTGTCAACCCCTCAACGGCCGGAGAGTTGAGATGTTCCATGAGCTCGCCACCGAGAAACAAGAAACCTCCAGCAAAAAGAAAAAACCCAATTAAGTTTTACATTGCCTATCGTTGTATTCGAAACTCTAAGTAGCCTAAAATTTTTAGCCTTGTAATAATACTAGGAAGAATAAAAATAATCATATATAGTATAATACTATGTTCTGTTTACTACTTGATCTTCGATCTCCACTTAGATTTGATAATGTGGCGTTGTGAGATATATGCTTACGATGAAAACAACGTGAATCTACTTGGATCCACATTTTAATATTGTTTATTGATAACAACAATCACACAAATACTGGATCCCCAAAGTGTTAAAGGTGTACAAGGCTTGACTTGAAAACGTCAAGGCATCAATATCAGTTTAGTCCAAACCAAATTTTCTCTATTGGATCTCAAGGTGATGGTTTGGCATAAAAAGGTAAAGTAGCAGCTCCCCTCTGTACCCTTAACTTCATGTACCCTTTCTAACTGCCACTTTGATCTCTAATACTCTTCAAAAACGTTGCATCTTATTATAGAAAAGTTTTTTTTTGTTGGAATGTTTTACAATACAAACAAAAAATAGGACATTTGTTTACTAGGCTTATACAATTATATGTTGTGCAATATACGTATTTATATTTGAACAATATATCAAATCTATCTTTGAATTTATATATATATAGATATATATATTATACGGAGATATATTTTGGAAGAACTTTACAGTTATCATTACTATATAGTATAAAGAAACAAGTGTATTAATTGTTGCAACATGGAAAATTGATGGAGAGAAAAAAAAATATCTAAAAAGGGGTTTGGTTGTTTCTGTGTTGGTTAGAAATAATTGTTGCAACTTGCAAGGAAACAAGGAGATCAAAGGCAAGACAAATTTATTGTCATTGTATTTCCTGCCAACTCCAAACAAACAATAAGTCTCGTATTACGAAAGTACACTATTAAATCAAACAAGAAGACTATATACAGTATTATCAAAATTGTTGAACCTCTTTTATTCGCAGCCATGCATTTTTTTCTCCATATACGCCTTATTGCTAAGTCAAAATGCTAAAGAAAACAATAATTCTCATGTCGCTCTCAAATTGAAATGCTAATTTGTCACCTGATATCTTACAACATACTTCTTCTGTTTTATTATAGTTGATTTTCTGAATATTTACACACAGATTAAGAAAGCTATAAATGCTCAATTATTTACAGTTTATTTTTGTTAATTAAGTTATTTTTACAACTGATTTAATTATTTTTATTATTACTTTTTCTTTTCTAACTGTGCGTTAATGGAGTAAATAAGAGACATGCATTAATTAGATGTAGGAAATCAAATATTATGAAACAAGAAAAAAACCTAAAAAATCAACTATAATGAAACAGATGGAATACTTATTTAGACACAATGATTTATATAAGTTATATTTTCTGGACACCTTTTTTGAAGTACAAACAGTATTCTAGGAATACAACCTTCAAAAACTAAAAAATAGTTTGCTCAATGGTAAATTCCAAACGCTATATAATTGAACGTGATTTTAGAGATTTTATTAAATATCTGGAATTAGTTTGAAACAGATAGTTTGGGTGGGTATGTGATTACAAATTTACAATTATAAATTTGGGTGGTTTAGTGATGAAGTCAAAAGTTTTGGGGAAAACAATTTAGGTTACTAGAGACAGAGTAGAGTGAGTTTTAGACAGTCAACCCTAGTTTCAATGAAATTTTAAAATTGAAAACTAACAATAAATTTTGAGAAAATACACAAATAGCTAGGATAAAATAATTGCTCATCAATGATTATTAACACATGATAAGCTTCCACAGGAAATGAAACTCAAATTATTTGTCAGAAGACCTCATTATCGAAAAAACCAATATAATAAAATGGCAATTCGAAGGACTGACTTTTCCAAATTGTTCCCATGTATGTTTATAGTATTGAATCAAAGATGGCTAAGAATGACCTGTCTTGTCTTGAAAACGAAATAACTAATTAAGATACAAATTAAATACAGGAAGACAAAACTGTATATGATACACAGTCGCGATCATTTTTACTTAACTCGTCACTTTGCCAGGACTTGAACTATTCAAAGTTTTTGAAAATGTTCATGGCTCCCACTATTCCCTTTCATTGTTCTATTTACTTTTTGTTTTTTTTTTTGGGATACTAGATTGACTTGGTTATAGAACAAGCTCGTTTGTTTACAAGATATTATTGACCCTTAGTCCTTTACTCGTCAATCGTCATGTATGTTACATTCTGCATTCCATTCTAAAAGAAAACACATATACAAAGAAATAACAACACCTAAAGCAAAAATCAAATTCAAAAGTCTTAAAGAAAAAAAAAAAGGCACCATATAATATAGTATGATATACAAAACGGTGGAAGTGGTTGAAAACGCGAGAAATCAAATCAAAAGTGCCCGCGTTTTATGTAATGCCGTGTTCCTAACTCCGTTTAACCACTCGCCACGTCAGCACTAACGACTTTTCAAATAGCACACGCCCTTGGGCCCCATAAAGCCCAGTAAAAGCCAACCAACCAATCACGATCCTTGTTTTCTCCGTATGCTTAAAACACGGGATTGGGTCCCACCATTCTAACCCCTCCACACCTTAAACGCCGCACGTCACGCCACGTCAAACGTCTACCAACAAATCCGGTCTTCTTCCCGAAGTAAACCGCGTCATCCCCCCTAAACCGGGCATTCCCGGTTCGCCGCCGTCCACAGATTTTCTCGAACCGATGCTATTCCTCGGCGGCGAGGATTTTCCGACGTCTTCCGGCGGAAGCCGACCTCTAATATCGCTCGACCTTCTCGCCGAAACTCTCGACGGAGTGGTGGCTTCCCTCTGCGGCGCGTGTGCTCCACTAGCCGATAAATTTTTGCAACCGCCTCCGGTTCTGAAGATGGCTCTGAAGCTCGCGAAAAACCCGGGTTTCTTGACCCGAACCGGTTTATCCTTAAACGAATCGGTTCGACCGGATTTCTGTCTTTGCATTCGGCGGCTACGGTCCCGTTTGGATCTCACTCTGCCAATGCAAGAGACTTTCGGAGAAGAAGGCTCCGGTAACGAATGATCCGATTTCAATCGCGATCCGATCCGTTTAGGGATCATTAGAGTCCTCGCGATTCTACAATTTCTCCGTTTCTTCGCTTCGTTGAAACACGTCTTTTGCGGTTTGGGCAATCTGATGATCGACGTCTTGGATTTGAGAGAAATTCTCTGAGAGCTCGTATTGGGGTTCGAATTAGGGTTTGAATTGGGATTCGAATTGGGAGCAGAAGAAGAGTTTCCTTTCTGTGATTCTTTGCGCTCGAAGAAGGCGTTTTCGTTGAACCACTCGAGCTGTGCTTCTTTGGATAATGAGTAAGACTCCGGTGGAAAATCGATCGGACTCGCGGCGGAGATGGAAACGGGTAGGATCATCCGGTCATGAGCGGAGGAGTCGTCTTCGTCGTTTGCGAGGGTCTGAGTCTCGCACGCGATCTTCCGGTCGGAGCCACCGGCGCATACTGAAGAAACCATGGTTTCAAGATCGATTTGGGGCATTTAATCGAAACAAAGACGATGAGGCCTTTAGCTATAAACTTGTAGAGAGATAGAGAGAGAGAAAGCTCAGAGGGTTTGATCGGAGAGTGAGAGGTAGTTTCCAGGGAAGAGAAGATATACGTACAAGTTCTGGTTTCTAAAAGCCTCTTTTATATTTGCCGATTTTATCTGATTTTTTTTTTTGTTTATTTAATTTCCTTCCATTTCATATGAGAGGTAATCGGTTGACTTTTATTCTTTAATTGCGGAGCCTTTTATTAACTTTAATGCGATGAGAAATTATCTTACTAGATGCTAAATTCATATGATTATTTAGTCACTATCCATTCTAGGAATCTCGTCTTAAATCTTTGTAAACATATACTAGCTGATTTTTTCTCCAATTTATTTCAGTATGAGCTTTATCCGAAGCTACTGTTAAACCGGTTTTGGTTGGATGCAAATTTTGCGCTTCAGTGTGATTATTCAGAAACAAAACCAAACAATATGTTAAGTGTCAAACCTCGGAAAAATAGTTTTTTCAGGTTCGAACTTTTGAAAAATGTTAAATGTATACATAAACTTATGTACGGTGCTTTAACATACTTAATTTATGTTAATATTTGAATTTAATTCTTAAATATTGTTATAATTTGAATTTCAACCTTAATCTTTTTTTGTTGTGCTAAAAACATTGTTAAATGTATACTTGAACTTATGTACGGTGCTTTAACATATTTAATCTATGTTAACATTTAAATTTCATTTTTAAACTTTGTTTTAGTTTGAATTTCAACTTTAATCTTTTTTTGAGTTAACAGAGTTAGATCGAAAATTGTTTTTAGCACGAAAAAAAGATTAAGGTTAAAATTCAAACTAAAGATGAAATTTAAACGTTAACATAGATTAATTATGTTAAAGCACCGTATACATTTAACGTTTTCTGAAAGTTAAAACCTAAAAAAGCCAATTTTCCGTCAAACCTCTCAAACAATATGTTTTTCAGTTGAGTTGGTTTAGTGTGTGTATGAGAGACTCGTGGATTGGTTCGACGTTGAAGCTACATGATTCTTTATCAAGGTTTTGATACCAAGTTTATGAGCAAGTCTTAGTGATTTACGAGTCAAAAGCATACCCCCAAAACATAAACAAATAAGTAAAAAAAAAGGGAAACAGATTGTAACAATTGCAAAGGAAACGAAGGCATTCAACTAACCAAATATACAAAACCGGAACACAACTTTAATTAAGAAGTCAAACGACCCCCATTTCCGCCAACAAAATCTTAAAAAGTGAAATAAATGATCAGATAACCAAACAAAATGGTTATAAATGACATTTTTTGGGTCTTGGTGATGTGGCTGGGGTGTTTTTGCAAATAAAAGAAAGAAGAGAATGATGAAAATTACTCAATATCCCCAAAACTAGTAAGGATTGTAACGGCTTCGTCCTCTACCATTGTCGCTACTTCGTTTGCTGCTGCTGCTCGAACCGCCTCCTCTATACGGTGGTGAAGGCCTTGGTGGTGGCTGCGGCATAGCCGCTAGTCCAGGCTGTTGCCTATTACAGTCAACACAACAATCAGATGAGAACACGTTTCTTACATAGCAAAGCAAACACATGAGATCGGATCAGGACACGTCTATAGACAAAAACTTACAAGACGTATCCGATTCTTCCATCGGGTAACATTATTGGCATCATCGACATGCCACCAGCTGCATGACCTCCCGCATGCATTAACGGCTACAAAATTTCCGACATTCAGATTTTCATTATAAATTTCTTCTCAAGATATGATAAGTATTTTAGTGAAAAATGTGTGACTCATGAATCTTACTTGTGAGTAAGCAGAAGCTCCAAATCCACCAAGAGCACCAAAGGGACTAGGAGCCATGCCATAACTAAGAAGAGGAGGATAGTTTGGTTGCAACTGTGATTTCTGCATATTCTGAACTGTTGTAGTATTCGCCTTTTGATCCGCTTGAGGCTTTGCAAGTGTACAATCCAACATGTGACCTGTAGAATAATAACGAGAATACATTACATTCAGTTATTGAAATATTTACGGAAGAGGATATACCCCAAAAAAAAAATGGATTATTCTGAATGAAACCGTACCATCAATCTCATATCTTTCAGTGTTTTTCAAAGCTCTCATGACGCTTGTCCTATCTGCGTAGTGCACAAAACCGTATCTACTGTCTTCCTTCCCTGGTTTTGCTGGTGGAATCACCACTTTCAGTATTTTCCCATGATGTTCGAATAACGCCTTAAGACGTTCTTGTGTTATATCTCTAGGCAAGTTCTTGATGTACAATGCCTTGACCTACATTCATTCCACACAGCACAATAGTAAATATCACTCGTCTCTAAGAAGATGACTTCTTCGTAGATAGCTGTTGCTGCTTCCTATTATTTGTTTGCAAGAAAAGGTTGTAAAGAAGCATACCTGCGAAGCAGAAGAGTCTCCACCACTCCTTGACTCAGCCCAGCTTACAGTTGGGGCGTTATCATCAAGCTTGAAACTCGGATTTGACATTTTCTGTTTCGAGTATTCAGCACATGCATGGTTGTAATACTCAATGAAAGCAAATCCACGATTCCGGCCCATATTTTGTGGATCCTGTAATTTTAACAAAATCAGATTGAAAATAATTCACTAATTGAGGAAGGGATGTATTAAACCTCTGCAGAAAATTTACTTCTGCAGGTTATAATTAGCCATGAAAACGAGATGAATGTTGCGAGATAAATACATATACACTAAATCCTGAAACTTATTCAAGCAGCAGGAGACAAACCTTGGGAAGTTCGACAATTTGAACGCCTGGACCAATACCATTTGCTGTTTTCTTAATGTCTGACTCTGTCCAATTTCTAGGAACATTACCAAGAAACAGACGGTGCTTGGCTTGGGTAGTCGAACATTTTATCCTTTTACCCTATTGAATGACAAAAGGTAACAAACGAATAAGTGCCGGAAAAACTCATCAAGAAGTCTAAGCCAAAACTTATAAACATAGATAAGACATTGATTCATGCGATATCACAGGGATGACTGTAACTGTTAAAGAATTGGGTAAAGGAGTTCACCTTAAACTCAGTGTTATTTAGATTCTCGATTGCTTCAGATGCTAAGTCCTTGTTTCTGAATGTTACAAATGCGTATCCCTTTCCATCACCAGACTCTTTTTCCCTCATTATCCTAACCTGTAAACATCACCACCAAAATCAGCACGAGTTAAATTATACACTGCCATAATTTGAGTAAATATATAAATGTCAAGTTACCTCGGTAACTTGGCCTATTGATTCACAGAAGCCCTTTAAGTCCCCTTCAGAAGCATCAGTAGGAATTCCTCCAAGATAAACCTCTGAACCATGCGGAGGAAGTGAAAGGAGTTCATCGTGCCTTTTCTTTTCCTCTTCCTCTTCCATGGCGGCAGCATCATCCTCCTCCTCTTCTTCTTCCACCTCCTCTTCAATCTCTTCTACTATCTCTTCAATCTCCTCCTCCTCTTCAACTTCTTCGTATTCAACTTCCTCCTCCAGAGTCTCCTCACCATCAAGGTCTACCCTCTCCTCGGATTCCATCGAATCTTGAGTCTCTGAAGCAGCAGTCCTCGTCCTCGACATCTTAAGTATCTAGAAAAGAACAACACTTGCGCTGCAACTGTGGAGGAGACACAGAAGCAAGAAGCAATTGGGGAGAGAGAATAGAATTGGGGAAAGGTTTGAAAAGAAACAATAAGAGGTTGATAGAAATGAAGAATAAGAAGTTCGAATTGACTCTCTGCCATCATGCGGCTAACAAAAAAAAAGGAATCCCAAAGTAGTTATCAAACAAAAGACAAGAGAAAGAGAGAAGAGGGTGATGAATGCTCAAACAAAAACTGAGAAAAATTTGAGAAAGATAGATATGAATGACCCTGAGAGCGGAAACAAACAAAGAAACATGATAATCATAGGCCTTGGTTAGATGCAAAGAGGGGTTAAAATCATGGCAACAAGAAAGATAAGAAGGGTGTGCCATAAGTTATACCAATTTTGTTAGAATAGCAAAAGAAGTAGCTACACATAGAATCTCTGATAAGACAACTTCAGCTCCATGTTAGATCTCCGAACACACACTGTTCAGAATTGCAAGTGTAATTTTTTATGCTGCCAATCTAACCTGTTAAGAGAATCCTCAGCTTATAACTACACCTTCTATAGTGATTATTAAGACATTTTTTTTTCACATGAATAGACCACACAATGTTTTCTCCAGTTTCAAGCAGAAAAGAAACGAGAAAATGATATCAAACCAAGAGCAACCCAATACTCGTACAAAGCTAAACTCACAGAAAACGAAATGAGAGCAGATTCACTTTTAAATTAAGATAACAAGAGTTTACAAATCCCAAATTTCAAGAGGAGAAGAAAATCGAATCCTAAAACCAAAACAATCACGGAAGGATTCGAAGAGAGGCGCAATGAGATGCAACGCGAGAGAGAGGGAAAGTACCTGAAAGGCGAGAGAGAAGAGAAAGCTGCCGGAAGAAAACCCTAATTTAAGAATTATTACGGAGGGGAGGAAGTGTTTCGCGTTGCTCAGGTTGATATATGACCTAAAAAAGCCTAAAGTTTTGACCAAAAAAAAAAAAAAAAAAAAAAGCCTAAAGTGAAGATATTGAGTTCTTTAAAAAAATAAAAATATAAGCCAGCAAAACAAACAAACCTTTTCAAAATGAAGAAGATTTATATTTTTACATTGGAATGTCCACTATACCAAAACTTCTTTGACAAAAAATGATATAATTTTTTTTTCATACAAACTATTTTCAAAGTGAGTTGAAAATTTGTGTATTTTTATTTTATATTTCATATTATTATTTTTAAAACATCTTATATCTGTTTATAATATATTAATTTTTAAAATAATTCATTATTTCTTAACTAACACGCAATTTATATTCGATTTAAATTACCTGCAAAAAAATATTTTTTAGTTATATTTTTATCATATTATAATTTATCAATTTTGAATCATAATTTAGATATTTAATATATACTAACCAAAATTAATGCAAGATTTTTTTGTTTTTTCATACAAATCAACACTTATTTCAAATAAATATTTTAAATAAATAATACTGAGACCCAAATTTTTTTATAATTATTAATTTTTATTATCATATAACATTTTTTTTAAAAAACTGTGTAAGAAACTGGATGGATTAATTTTATGAAACTGAAATATTTTTATTAAAAAAAAATCATTTATGGGGCAAATCCACTTAATTGTTCAATATAATGTACTTATATCCTCACAATATTTGGGAATAAATCATTTTCTCTACTTCTTAAGGAGTTTTTAGAAGTCGAATGATATAGTGGAAAAAAAGAGTCATGAATCGACAAGAAAAATCTCAGTCTTGACTCCGAAACTCCCCCCGCGTAATTCCGAACTAGGTTTCTTATCTCCGGCGATCGGAGCTCTCTCTTCTCTCTTCCACCTTTCCCCTTTTTGTTTCCCAGGTACTCTTTCTCTACCAAATGCTTCTTCCGATCCTGGGCTTGTAACGTTTCATCATCTTTATGAATTTGGTCACATTTCTGGTTGTATCCGCAGCGATGATTTCCAGGTAGCTTCTGCTGATTGCAATTCTGACGGTAGCCATGGCAATGGGACTTCCTCGTCTTGTTGCTATTGCTTTTACACTTCATCTTGTTTCAATCCTTCCTCTCCCTATCTCTCTCGCAGTGACTTTGTGTTTTTCTTTTTCCTTCCCGTTGAAATGTGTTATCGTCTGTTTTAAGATTGGTGATTCTCGTCGATTGTCTCTCATCTTTTGTTGATTTTGATTGAACAAATTACTTGTAGTTCATCTCGGAATTATCTCCACTATTCTCCTTGGATTGTAATTCGATTCATTGAAGTCTCTTTTGCACTATTATCGTCTTCTTTTCTATCTGATCACTCACTGTTTGACTCAACCATGTTAAGATTTCTATTATCTGTTCCTGTTTTTGTGTAGATGAGATAACATCTATTGAATCTGTCCCCGACCTTCAGAAGCTAATGTATGTTGCTGTTGATGGGTATCCTTGTGTACGGCTTCTCAATCTTTCTGGGGAGATTGGATGTGCAAGTAAGCTTACATTGTTGTGCCTTCCCTAACTGATTGTTATTTGTTGCCTGCCCTAATGTTTATGCTTATAAATACTCAGACCCTGGATTGAACAAGGTGGTGGCTCCAATCATAAAACTAAAGGACGTTAAAGATTTGGTTCAGCCTCACACTATTTTGGTGACAGCTGATGAAATGGAAGGTTTCTTTAGCAGGCAAGTTCCTTTGTCTCTTTTGCAAAAGTTGTATGCAATCTGTTCTATTTTAGAATAAGACTCTAAGTTTATGGACTAGTGCTTTACTTAACATCAAACAGTGTGTATCTAGTGGTATGCGCCAATTCAGCCTTTTTTGAAAGTCAGTTACATCTTTACAATATGTCAGTAACGTATAGATAAGGTTGAGAAGTTCGTTTTCACAAAGCTTCCATAAACGTAGTCACTTGCATTAAGTATTCACTTGAATCCTGTTATTCGTTGCAGTTTTATGCTTCCTTTTCATTCTACAATCTATAAATGGATATACCTTAAGCAAATTACATTAGAATCCTGCTTTCTGGCTGACTTCTAGCTTTATTCATTAGATTTCTTACATTGCTTACACACTCTGTCAAAATAGAAATAACTCATGATCACTCTTATTCGTGTTGTTTTCAGGGTGTCAAATGATTTGAGTTTTGCTAGCCAAATTGGTGGCGTTCTAGTTGAATCAGGATCTAGCTTTCAACAAAAGTTCAAAGGTACTCTGTCAATCTGCATATTTTATGATTCTGCCAACTTGAATGGCTGTTTCCTTATCCATGTTTATTTCTTTATTCTTTCTTGTAGGTCTTTCTCCAGATAAAATGTTTCCTCAAGCGCAGTTTTCACCATACGAAAACGTTGAGTACAAATGGAATCCAGCTGTATGGTACCATAAACTCTGTCTGAATCTTTGAAGTTACTTCTTCTTGTGATACATGTATGCGGGCTTGAAATTATCTCAATAAGTTTTCACCAAATCTGTTGTTAAGCATTTCCGAGTTTTATGCTTTTTGTTTCTGGAAATAATTAACCTCATGCTCACACACCGTTTATCCTTATCTTGTAGTTTATTTTTGGTATATATTTTAAAAACGGAATGCTTGTATGTGCTCAGATTATCACTTAAAGAAGTTCATAATAGAGTCGCATATTATCTACCTTAATAAATTGATAGGGCCTTTTATCCTTTTCCCATGGAGAAGAAAGTGATTTCAATTGTTTTTAGTAGCTGCCGGCGATGGGTATCTAGCCGTTGATGATAATAAAAAATGATACATTGCAGGCATCAAGCATTATGTGGAAAGCTTATAATTTTCCTGTGTACTTATTGTCAGAAAGTGGCATATTAGCTGTGCAGCAGGTAATCCTTCAAACTTGCATTCTTTTGGAAATTATAAATGTTTCTATTTCGTGTTGACATCTTAGAAACATGAGGAAAATAACTAAAGCCTTAGAGTTATGGCTATTGGTCACTCAGCAGTATTCCTTAATGGAAAAACGTTGCGTGAGACCTGCCTCGCAGTGTCATGTGAAATGATTACTCTCATTTTGGACTTTATTAGCTTGCAGAAATTTTGCTAAACATTGATTACCGCATTATAAATTTGGTCCGTGAATGTTTGTCTTGTTCATCTGGGTGAAGGTGAGTTTAGAGCTTTTGAAGTGCGAATTTGTTGATTTCCTGAGCCTGCAATTGGGATGAACCACTGCCTTTCCATTTGTCTTTCGGTAGTGTCTAATTTATGAACTTTGAGTAGCTGTAGTTTTAGATATTGTTGGAAAGGCTAAAGTAAGGTGTTTATACGGCTGGACAACTACGCCAGTAGATAATATGTTGTTATTATAGATGAGATTCTGTCAAGAAGCTAGATTTTTTGATTTTGTTGTGTTGGTGGTAGCAATCCAAATGTGTGTGGCTGTCAAGTTATGTGGATAGATTTACTTTATAAGGTTTTTGACTTACTTGCACGCTAATATATTTGTGCAGATCCTTTCCAAGAAAGAGATGAAGCATAAAACTTATACCAGTAACGTTGCTGAATTCAATATGGTTATGGAGGTATGTGGCTTTAGCAATCCAGCTCACTGAAATGTTAAACATCTTTATGAATCTTCACTGTGACTGATATTTTGACCCCGTTATTCTATGGATTAGACTACCAAAGCTGGTACACACAATTCGGAGGCTTGTTTGCAGGAAGGAACTTGCCTCCCATTGGGCGGATATAGGTAACATTATAGGAGGTTTAAATGCTCTTAAGTACTGTCTGAATTCAAAACATATGATACGTTTTCAAAGAATACGTTTGGTTTTCTAATATATTTGTTTTGGACAGTGTTTGGTCCTCACTTCCACCAATCAATGTTTCGTCTTCCAACAATCGCAAGCCAGTAGTGCTAACTGTGGCGTCCATGGATTCTGCATCATTTTTCCGTGACAAGAGCTTTGGTGCAGATTCACCGATATCTGTGAGATTTTGCTATTTACTGCTTTCGGGTTAACCTAGAATATGTTTATTTACTCTTCTTTTCTGATTCAATGCTTATTGATTCTTTAACTTTCAGGGAATGGTAGCTCTTCTGGGAGCAGTTGATGCTCTTTCTCGAGTTGATGGTTTTAGTAATCTCAAAAAGCAGGTGCCAATGAATTAACATAATTTCCAAATATATTGAGTTTCTAGAACGCATTAGTGTACCATGTGATTTTGTTATATTTCATGCGTTTGTTTTTTGCAAGTTTTATACCAGTGTATCTTGTATTTTGCTGAGTTTTGGCTCTTATAGCTTTACGTGTGTATCCTAAATGAATGCAGCTTATATTTTTGGTTCTGACCGGAGAGACGTGGGGTTACCTTGGCAGCAGGAGGTTCATACACGAACTTGATCTGCATTCAGAGGCTGTTGCAGGCCTTAGCGATACTCCCATTGAAACGGTAACATGTGTTGTTTTGATCCGAGTATCGACAAAGTTGGTAGAGACAGCTAGTCTTATGCACGATATGCTTTGTGGAAAAAGTTGCATGTTTTATCGCTGGGGCAACGTATTTGTTCCCTCATAGTACAGAAAGCAATTTTTTTTTTTGGGTTTAAACAGAAAGCATATTTATTGCAGAATTAGTGTTCTCTGTGATATTGAGGCTTCAAAATTCTCTAAATCTAAAGATCTGGATTCAAATTGCTGTCTTCTATTATCTAACAGGTGCTTGAAATAGGATCCGTTGGAAAAGGTTTGAGTGGAGGGATGAATACCTTCTTTGCTCATAAAACTAGGGTGAGAAATTCCTGATACACTGAAACTCTTACGTAGTTCATTAGATCATGTAAATCTGCCGTAGGCCACTTAATCTACATTTTTGGTGTTCTGCTTTAGGTTTCTTCTATTACAAACATGACACTGGATGCTTTAAAGATAGCTCAGGATTCACTTGCATCAAAGAACATTAAGATTCTTTCAGCTGATACTACAAATCCGGGAATACCTCCATCATCCTTGATGGCATTCATGAAAAAGGTAATATATATGGAAGGACAATTCAAGTTTTTATTCGTAGTTTAAAAGAGGAGTAACTCTTTAAATATACTTCACGTCCAGTTGATATATGAGCATGGATGCTTTCATCTCATTAAAATTCGTTGCAAAAGTCATGAATATGACAGGTATAACATGATATTTCATTGTTGCAGAACCCTCAGACTTCAGCTGTTGTTCTTGAAGACTTTGATGCCAAGTTTGTGAATAAGTTCTACCATAGCCACCTCGATGATTTGTGTAAGAAGAGTCACATCCTATCTTTATCTTCTCTTCGCTCCAAAACCCATTTTACACTTTTTGATTCCTTTCTGGTATTTGTATTTGCAGCAAATATCAACTCCTCATCCGTAGTAGCTGCTGCTTCTGTTGTTGCCCGTACGCTGTACATCCTTGCAAATGACAGCAAAGATACAAGCAACTCAGCTCTGGGATCTATCCATGTCAATGCTTCTTTCGTTGAAGAGCTTCTAGCCTGTCTTTTATCTTGTGAACCGGGCTTATCATGCAACTTGGTGAAAGATTATATTTCACCAACAAACACTTGCCCAGGCAACTATGCTGGCGTCATCCTCGGAGAACCTTCATCCAAACCTTACCTTGGTTACGTCAGTGATGTTTCCAGATTCCTCTGGAACTTGCTGGCTGATAAAACATCTGTCCAAAAGAGAAACACAGCCTCAGTTTGTTCAAAAGGAGCCTGTAGCAAAAGCGACGAAGTGTGCATCAAAGCAGAGAGCAACAAGGAGGGAACATGCGTTGTTTCCACAACCAGGTAAACTCTAATAAAACGTGTCGAGTATCTTGCTACTAATTTGGGAGATCCTTTCAGGGTTCTAACAAATTTGTTTTCCTGGTTGTGGCAGGTATGTTCCAGCATATTCAACCCGATTGAAGTATGACGATGGAGCTTGGACGATTCTGCCTCAGAACACATCGGATTCTATGGGGATGGTTGATCCGGTCTGGACGGAGAGCAATTGGAACACTATAAGGGTGCATGTGTACACGGTCCAGCACTCAGTATACGACAATGCAGTCCTTGTCGCAGGTATTACAGTCACAACGCTGGCTTACATCGGGATTTTGGTTGCCAAATCCTTCATTACAAAAATCTTAAAGCAGGACTGAAATGTTTTTTTTTATGGGGATGTTTTTGTTTTTGTTTTTGTTTTTGGCTGATGTGGACATTCTAGATTAAGAGAGATGACTCTCTTTATATATAATGGTTTTTCTTAATATGTGCGAAAAATTGTAGTATGACACATTTGAAACAGATGGAGTAATGAAAATTCTGTTTCAGATATTCAATTGAGTTGGTTTAGTATTGTCTTTTGAGAAACTCGTGGATTGGTTTGGCATTGATATTTGATTCTTAATCAAGATTCCGATACTCTGGCTCGCTTAATTATACTCTGAATCGTGTTTTAAAACTCTCCATATTAAAACCACAAAACCTAAAAATCGGAGCACCATGTATGATGCATACTCAGAATCCAAAACCTGTACAAATCCCTACTAAAGCAATAAAAAAAACATGCATGGTAATTAAGCCTATGTGACAAAAAAGGGGTTTAACCACATATAAGATCAACTTGGATTCAAACACAAGGTGGCATGATGAATCTGAAGCATTAATTAGACCATCCAACTCCTTGAGTATCTTACATCTCTCTTCCAACTTGTTGAGCTCTTTGGATTCAATGGGTATTGTGGAGAAAGTTTCCCTTTATAATGTATGAAGCCACTTCTTTTTCTTCTTTTCTTTCCCAAATGTATCTTTTCCATACAAATACCTCCTGATGAGACAACAAACATTTTTTTTTTGAATGAATGTTAAATTTATTCAAACAAAAAAAAAATAACGTTTTCTACAACAAAGATGCGAACAGTTTTGTTTTAAAAGAAAATGACATCAAAATAGTAAACTTTAGCAACTTAAAAACTAATCTCTCGTGCTGAGCCAGACCTGCAGACTTTCCTCATACCTCATATCAGCTAAAAGCCTGACAACAAACATTCATGAACAAGGACTTATTCCTTAAGAGTGTACGTACAAAATTATGCATTCTTGTCTTGTTTGAATGACTCATAAATATTTCTTTTCAGAAGTTTCAGGTTCTCGTTTTATTTTCAAGACCTTACTCGAAACTTGATCTAGAGGCAATAATAGGAGTCATTAGTCTGCGTTGAGATCAACAGCAGTCAATATCTTTTCATCTATGATTAAATTTGCATTGTAGCCAGAGCCGGTGATGAACACATTGATTAAGCACATACTTGGACTCATTTTCAATAGATTTATTGGTTTAGATGGTTTAAGAAAGATGTGAATATTGGATTAAAATGTCATGTTCAAAATATGTGCAGAAACCCAATCTATTCTTTTTTAGCCTATTTAAATTTCAAAGGTTGGCCATTTACGAATTTGAGAATTGTGAACATGAGGATTGTGATTTGATGGTAGGATCTTGATGCTCACCTCATGTTATATTGGGGGAAGAGTTAAGCAAGACAGACTTGTTCTTGCTATGAATTCTGAAATAGTGAAGATCAGATGTGGAAAATGCTAAGGCTATTTTCCCAAAGATGAGAAAAAGTGTGGTTCATTCTCTCTTGACTCTAATTTACGGACAATGATAATTTGATAAATCTTTTGGTATTGTTTTGTTTCAGGTACCTATATCTCGACCTTAGATGGACTCAAGTCTTATGTGCATCAAGACAAATAAATAAAAGTGGTAGAAACGTAGGATGGTGTAGGTAGTGTTCACATGAAGGTTGTGCTCGATGGAGAGGCCAAGAGGCATAGGCTTGATAGCGCGAGGAGGATTCGATAGCAACTGAAAACAGATCAATAATAGTAGTAATACTGCAAGAACAACGTTGAAATAATATTGAAATCTAATGCTTTTGATAAACTTCTTACAAGTACGTTGTTTCATAATGTTGTTAATAGTGATAACAATTATAAGAGATTGATTGTGAGACCAATTTCTGAACAGAATTTTTTTTTTTTTTTAACAATCTTTTCGTTTCAATTTATAATAACTTGTTTACTCATAAACTAGGGTGATAAATTCCTTATAATCTAAAACTCTTACTTAATTCATTAGATCATATGAATCTGCCCTAGGCGACTTAATCTCCAATTTTGGTGTTCAGCTTTAGGTTTCTTCGATTACAAACATGACACTAGATGCTTTAAAGATAGCTCAGGATTCACTTGCATCAAAGAACATCAAGATTCTTTCAGCTGATATTACAAACCCTGGAATACCTCCATGGATGGATGGCATTCATGAAAAAGGTAGATGTATGGAAAGACAATTTGAAAGAGATAGTAACTCTTCAAATATACTTCACTCTCAGTTGATATGTGAGCATTGGTGATTTCATCTCATTATAACTTTGTTACAAAAGTCGTTGAATATGACAGGAAAAGTATACTTATTGCTTAATGTTATGTGGTTCTGAATAATATGGCCTAGAGTGAAAAAGGTATAACATGATATTTCATTGTTGCAACCCTCAGACTTCAGCTGTTGTTCTTGAAGACTTTGATACCAAGTTTGCGAATAAGTTCTACCATAGTCACCTCGATGATTTCGCTTGAATTAAACGTGCCGAGTATCTTGGTACTGGTTGTGCCAGGTACGTTCCAGCTTATTCAACCCGATTGAAGTATGACAATGGAGAAAAAATTTCATCGGAATTTTATATTATAATAAAACAGCAAACTGAAGCTTAGTTAGGTTCTTAAAATAGGCAAGTATCAGATATTTTTAGCAGAAAGTTGAGAGATCAGATACATAAAGCATATCATAAGAATCTACAAAAAAGTTTATAATAGAAATCGCTTCAAATGATCATCATCCTTAGATGAACAAATGCTTGAATTCCCCATTTGCTAGCTTACACAGCTCGTTGTAGTTGAGTGCATCTACAAAACAAAAACAAAATAAGAAGCAAATCTCAAGACATAAAAATGGAACACGATACATCTTCAGAGATAATCTTATTCATTGAACAATCCAAGAGATAAATGTTCGAGTTTCATTGATTGCATTGAAACATTTCAGCAAGCTTTATAACTCAAAAAAAAAAGAAGAGTGAAAGAAATCAGTGCATTACCAAAGCTGATCCCAAAATTGGTCCAAGTCTCAGCTCGAATGGAGTTTTCACTCTCTGCAATTCCAATGACCTCGAGGTAAGTAGTAGTAGAAGCAGGAGGCGATCCCTTAACAAAGATCTGAAGATCATCAGTAGATTTTCCGACGACAGATCCCATGTCGGAACCGATCACTTGAACCACGGTTCTGACTTTCTGGCCAATGTATCGCCTCAAGAGAGCTCCGTTCACAAAAGCTGATGGACTTGAAGTATCCATTTGATGAATCTACTTCAAAAGATTTGAGTTAGAGATTGAAATTTGGATACTGAATGAAATTTAAAAAATCAAAAAAAAAAAAAACAATCAATCACTGATTAGTTTTCGTATTCAACATCAGAGGATGAAATCGGAAGACGAACAAATAAACTGGTAATCACAATTTTATCGCGGAGGTGAGAAAAAAAAAAAGTGGGAAAATTGATTTGAGAATCTCCGATTAAATTCAATCCAAGGAAAAAGAAGTCTACTCATATTCGGCAATAGAGAAATACAATTGTTTGAGAAAATTTACCTGATTTGAGAAGATGAATCGCTCGTCGAAAGTTGCTAATGATTTGGTCTTTTGACCTCTGAGCTTATTTGGCTTTGAGAAAGTAATGGAGAGAAATTTGGGCGGGAGTTAAAAAGCTTCAGATGGCGCCAAAAAAGTGAGGGTTTTAATGGGACCTTCAACAATCAATTTGGGCCTCATATCTGTCTTATATACCCATTGGGCTTCACAAATTTTCCTTGGATAGTTGCGTTTCACAATTCACAAAACAAAACTAACAAAAAAAATATTATGTTGGTATAGGTTTTGAACACATTTTAAAGATGATTAAATCATGATTTCATGAATTCTAATTTTTGAATCATACTAGTTTCAATTTTTTTTTTAAAAAAAAATATTATCAACTTTATTAACATTCATTAAACGCAATACCCAAAACATAGTTTTGTAATCGTTTCAAAGAAGGTAGATCATTAATATTCGATTGCATTATTAAATTCGAAAATTACATATCACAGTAATAAATAAGGAGATAAATATAGAATTATATAGAGTTTTTTTTTTCTTATATTGTTGAAAAAATAAATGTTACATAATTAAAGAGGAAAATTGAGAATCAACTTGTGTATAAAAATCATTTCTCTTTCAATTTTTTGGTGATAGCGAAGGCGGCTCCGGCTACGGCCACGATCACCGCTGATATTATGATCGTCTTTTTCAGCGTTTGTGCGGCGTCTCTCCTTGCCTTTGCGGCTTCCTTCCTTTCCAAGTTTTGTTGTACCTTTCCAAATTTTAAACCCCAAAAACATAAGATAATATAAATACAAATTCACATACAGAGCTTATAAAGTTCTAACCATTCAAACGCATGCAAAATCAACTCCTCCAATAACTATACCAATAAGGATCTTTTTTACGGTATGTGTTTAAAACTTTGATTTTTTTAAAAACCTATAAAAGTATAATACCTTATCAGAAGCGATCTCGGAAGAAACAGGATCTACTTCGAAACTCGTGTTTTGGCTAGGATTTAATTCAGCTTCTGCGTCGCCTTCTGGAAAAGCTGTTGTATCCGTCCCATCCGTTGCCATTTTCACAGTTAAAACCTTTTTTACGTTTGATTTGTTTTTTCTGAAAAGAATGCTTTGAACACAAAAACAAAATGACAATAGCTAGCAAACGAGGCAAGTAATTAAATTTCGGATTTTTGTGGCAAATTAAACTCTTGTGCTCTAAAAATAGTTTGGAGTTTGTTGTGTTGCTATGTATCTTTCAGCCATTAGATTAGCCTTTATTTTAGCGCTCTTCTTAAACAAGAATCCGCCATATTCGTTCATTCCACATTTCCCATGATTAAAACACAAAAAAAAAATAATCTAATTTTAACATCTGAAAATTCATTAACTTGAAATTACACTCTCTGGATATAGAAAATCGATTGAGGTGAACGATTTGTTAGTTATCCACCGCAAATGTAGTTTACTAGAGTTTCTTCAACCGAAAACCATCCGGTTTATTCAAGGATATATTTTGGTTTTTCGGTTCGGGTTTTCCGCACTCATTATAGTAATGGTAAACGTACGCATATGTGTGTTGCAACATACGAGGTAGATTTATTTTTCTTCATAAAATATTTATCTATGCCTCTGGACGCAAGAGAGAGTTTGGATTTTTGTCAAAACACAAACAAATCAAAAGGAAGAAGCTGATCCTTGCAAAAGAATAGCTTTCATATGTTGAATCAACCCATCCATTTGCTCTCTCGAATGCAACGGCGAAGGATACACAAACGCACAGTCCAATTTACCGTCCCTAAGCGAATCGAAAACCGCAACGGATGGTCCAACGCCATGAATCGATGCGCATCCGATGTAATCTCGAACAGCGACAGAAACCAATGCAGGTTCTGTATATTCGTCTGTCACGGGATCTTCAAATATGGAGATGAAAGCGGTTCTTAGAGACGAGGAAGGCGTGAGGTTAGGGTTCTCTATAGCCTTGCACATCAAGAAATTGAGATCCGACATGTCTGTGAACTGCTTGTTTGAGTTCTTTGCGGATGTGAAAGAGTCGTAGCATCTCTTGGCCAAGTCCCAAAGCTTTTCCTCTCCGGTTATGTCGTGTGTGTGAAGGATCCCTGAGTGGTAGAAACCTGAAATAAACACAAAACAAAAAAAACATTATCAAAAACGTCTATTATGTCATGCAATTATAACACAAAGATAACAAACAATCTCCAAACGTATATATATATATATATGTTGCCTCATGGAAAGATTGTTGAGAAGATCTAAAAACACATATATTAATATGAATTGGTGTATTGTAATTTCAAAAATGAGGGATTACCAAAGTCATTAGGAGTAAGAGGAGGTTCGAGAATGGAACGACAGTCAGAAAGAGTAACCACGGCGTATTTTTCTCCTTGGTTTTGCGGTAGCTTCTTCGAAGAGTACGCAGAGATCAGCCCCGACGCGGCTATAGCTGCCCATAGCTTTATCCCTCTTGCCTTGCATCCCTGCAATGGTTTGAATGTTCCAAATTCTCAGCACAAACCAAAGACCTTCTTCTTGTTCTTTTTGTTTTACAAATCAAATGTAAGCGTATCTCGAACATTAACTATTTGCATTTATAAATGCCTGTCATGATGGCATGCAATTCATGTTTTCTTTATTTCCCATAGATATCTTTTTGAATGGAAACGAACGTGAACATATATAATGAATGGGAAAATCTTGAGATGTATACTACTAAAAGAACTATATTTTCCCATAAAAAAAGAAAAAAAAAACTCTCATGTGTTTTCTGTTTTAGAGTGTGTCATTTTGAGCATCTCTATAACTCGCAAGGCATGGCGAGACTAATAATATTCATATCTAATTATTCAAACCAACATTTGGTTATCAACTTATCATATCAGCTAATAGCCAAAACTCATATAAAATGAGTCTGACATTTTTGTTTTCTCTCGGAAAATGGTTATACAAATAAAAATCAAAATCCTTTAAACATTTTACATAAATAAAGCGTTAAAGTACACTATATACTGCAGGTAGATATATTACTGGAATCAAAAATATCAATATACTCTTAAACAATACGCAATAATAATAGTAAGCAAATACGCAGCCAATAATTAAAGACGAATGTAGAGAGAGAGAGAGACACTCACAGCCACAAGTTTGAGAGTCTCATCTCTTTCCAGTTTCATCCTCACCACTTGCGACCTCCGATTCGAATCCTCTGCGTCCACGAAACTCAAATTCGAGAACCGAAATGCGTTCAGCGAGTAACCCAGCACGTCGATTCCACGCGCCCAGAACGGTTTATTCCCTTTCCCACTCGGAACCATCTCCTCTATCGCCTTCCCTAACCCCGCCGTCTCCGCCACGGGACCGTTTCCACCGCCACCGCATCCGTCTCCCGCCGCCGCCGTCGCCGTCTCTCTCATAAACTCCCTCAGAAGCGTAACCGCCGAAGTCCGATCGCACGCCCCAGTGTTCAGCCGAAACGTCAGTATCCTCTCCTCGCCGTCTCTCACATCGTAAATGCTGACGAAAAACACGCCGGCCTCGCCGTTGGTCCAACGGTGTGGATCGATCCACGTGTTCTTGTTCAGCTCGTGTTCTAGGATGATCCTGTGCGGTTCGGCGCATGGATCGTCGCTGTCTCTGATGATCTGAGCCGTGGATGCGGAATCGAAGGGCTGGATTTCGACGCGTGAATCGGCGGAGGTTACGAAGGAGAAGGAGTTTGAGGATGCGTCGAAACGGATGTTTGAGCGGAGGATAGGATGGTAAATCTGGAGTTTGTCGAGGGTGTTTTGGAGATTTTCGAGTTTTGGGGTTCGGGAGAGTAAGAGAGCTATGACGGCGATGCCTGTGCCGCCGGTGATTGCTCTGCACCAGCTGTATTCGGTGCCTCCAACGGGTCGGGTCTCGGATTCGAGTACCCGATTCGGATTCTGCTCACTCATTGTAGAAGAGAAAGAAGAAATAGCTAGAGAGAATCTAAGATTTTGTTTTTGATTTTCTATTGGTCATATTGTCAGGTTGTTGGCTAATATGGGGAAGAAAGATACAGTGACGTACCTTTTTCTCGATTCCCCGGTTTATTGATTTACCGGTTTAGTATTTCAAAATTATAATTGATTTTGCAATTTCGAAATTTTACATTTCGGTCTTGTTTTGGCTCGATTTTTCGGAATTTGCGTAACACAAAATACAAATGTTTGATCTGTCCTAAGTCCTAAATACAAATGTTTGATCATGTTGAGGAATCTCAGAGGTAGATTTCTTCTGTTCTCGAGCAACGCCACCATTAACAAGGTGCGATTTTCCAATTGTTCAGCCGCTTATGCAGTTTCCGATGATTCCCACGAACAATCTTCCTCTGTTTCTCTCACTGATTCCCGGAGCTTACCCGAATCCTCCCGAGACACTGGGGATTACATATCCGCGATTCTTAGCTGCAAAAGCGTCGTTGATGTTGGAAAAATCCATGCCCAAGTGATCGTCAACGGCTTTTTACAGGAGCTTCCCGTAGCAAACAAGCTGATTTACATATACGCGCAATTCAGAGCGATAGCTGATGCAGAGGCATTGTTCGAAGAAGTGAGCGTCAAGGATTCTGTGTCTTGGAGCGTGATGGTTGGTGGGTTTGCGAAAACTGGCGATTTCTTCAACTGTTTGCGAGTCTTTAGACAGATTGTTCGTTTAAGTCTGAATCTTGATAATTACACGTTGCCGATAGTGATTAGGGCTAGCAGAGATAAGAAAGATGTTGTCGTAGGTAGATTGATTCATGAAGTAGCGTTGAAGTCTGGTATGGATTTGGACTGTTATGTTTGTGCAGCGCTTGTGGGTATGTACGCGAAATGTGGTATGATCGATGATGCATGTAAACTGTTCGATGAAATGCCTAAGAGAGACCTTGTTACTTGGACGGTGATGATTGGTGCGTGTGCGGATTCAGGAAGGCTTGATGAATCGTGGGTCTTGTTCGAACGGATGAGGAATGAAGGAATTGTTCCTGATAGAGCAGCCATTGTTACCATTGTTAACGCCTGTGCTAAGCTTGGATCTTTGCACAAGGCGGTGATACTTCATGATTATATCCGCTTGATGAATTTTCCTGTTGGTGTGATTCTGGGAACAGCTCTGATTGATATGCATGCAAAGTGTGGAAACGTTGATGCTGCGAGAGAAATGTTTGATTCGATGAAGGAAAGAAACGTTATTTCGTGGAGCGCGATGATTGCTGCGTACGGGTATCACGGGAAAGCAACACAGGCTCTTGAGTTGTTTCATGCGATGCTAGAGAGAAGGTTATCTCCCAATGAAATCACTTTCGTTTCTCTGCTTAATGCTTGCAGCCACGCAGGATTCGTCGAAGAGGGCCTCGAGATCTTTGATCTGATGCCAAAGTACGGCACAAGGCCAAACGTGAAACACTATACTTGTATGATTGATCTCTTGGGTCGAGCTGGTAGACTCGATGAGGCTAGAGAGATGATTGAAACCATGTCGATTGAAAAAGATGAAACTTTATGGGGTTCTTTTCTCGGTGCCTGCAGGATTCATAAGAATGTAGAAATGGCAGAGAAAGTGGCTATCTCCTTGCTTGAACTACAGCCACAGAACCCAGGTCACTACATTTTACTCTCTAATATTTATGCAAACGACGGTAAATGGAAGGAGGTTGCTAAAATTAGGAACTTGATGAACCAAAGGGGATTAAAGAAAGTCCCTGGTTATACATGGATCGAAGCTAATAACAAAACGCATAGGTTTAAGGTTGGGGACAGGACTCATCCTAAGTCTAAGGAGATTTATGACGCTCTCAGGGTTTTGACTGAGAAGCTTGAGAAGGCGGGCTATGTCCCGGATACTAATTTTGTGTTGCACGATGTCGATGAAGAGGTTAAAGTCGGGATGTTATCTTTACATAGCGAAAAGCTGGCGCTAGCGTTTGGTTTGATTGCGACACCAGAGGGTAGTCTCTTAAGAATCACAAAGAATCTCAGGGTTTGTGGTGACTGCCATGGTTTTTTCAAGTTTGCATCACTGGTTACAAGGAGAGAGGTTGTAGTAAGAGATGCAAACCGGTTCCATTGCTTCAAGGAAGGTTCTTGTTCATGTGGAGACTATTGGTAACTTCAACTTGTTCCTTCTTGTAACAACTTTAGTTGAATCTTGACGCCATGCCATCGAAAGGTCTCGCTCCAATTAGTTAATCTACTCTGTTTCTTCGCATACTAGTTTTTATTTTATCTTTATCCTTTATTTTTCCTTTCACCACGCCATTATAGTTTTGACAAACCTACTGAAAAAAATCAAAACTATTGACCTCAACATTTGACTTTTAACTTGGGTTAGAAAAGGTTGTTAAAATGGATAAAAAGACCACAAAAGGTAAAATTGCAAAGCCAAATTATACTTCTAATTTTAGCATGAGATTAAGACTATTTTCCGGATCCAGATTAATTTTAAACTAATCTATTTTCCCCCTTTTTCTTATATATAAACATTGCATCAAAAACTATTTATCTTCATCACAGAGTTCTCTCTCTTTGTAGAGGTGTTAAAAACACACACCAAAAACAAACAAAAAAATTTGTTGTGGTCATAGATTTTTCTTGCACCAATGAGTGCTTCAAAGATTGTTTCTGTGTTAGTATTGTTTGTATTAATCAATATAAGCAATAATAATATAAATGGCGTCGATGCATTTCACAAAGTTTATAGGAAATTGCAATCTAAATCGACATCGTTGGAAATAGTTAGTCCTCTTCACAGAACCGCCTTTCACTTTCAACCTCCACGCCACTGGATCAACGGTACAGTTTGACATCTTATTCAAAGTTCATACATTTATTTGGTCGTAACATTATTTTCACGGCGAAAACATAAGAAAGTGCTTCTTTTTTATTGTTGATTAAGAGTTTTATGAACCTATATATCAACCAAAATATATTGTTCTAACCAATACTTCCTTTGGTTTGATGGTTTGCAATCAATCTTCCTCGTGCCATTCTCGACTCCAACAGATCCAAATGGTAAGACCATCACAAGTTTTTTTTTTTTTTAAGAAGTTAATCAAAAAGATCAGGATATGATTTAGTTAATGTATAATGTATTAATAAATGAAACAGGCCCAATGATCTACAAGGGAGTCTACCATCTCTTCTACCAATACAATCCCAAAGGTGCGGTTTGGGGTAACATTGTGTGGGCACATTCGGTTTCTAAGGATTTGATCAATTGGGAAGCACTTGAACCGGCTATTTACCCCTCTAAATGGTTCGATATCAACGGTACATGGTCTGGTTCAGCTACACATGTACCAGGAAAAGGACCGGTAATCCTCTACACTGGTATCACCGAGAACCAGACTCAGATCCAAAACTATGCCATTCCACAAGACCTTTCTGACCCATACCTCAAGAAGTGGATCAAACCAGACGATAATCCAATCGTAAGACCCAATCATGGCGAGAATGGTTCTGCTTTCCGTGACCCGACCACAGCTTGGTTTAACAAAAAAGATGGATATTGGAGAATGCTTGTGGGCTCAAAGAGAAAGCATAGAGGAATTGCTTATATGTACAAAAGTCGTGACTTCAAGAAATGGGTCAAAACCAAGCGTCCCATCCACTCGAGAAAAAAAACCGGTATGTGGGAATGTCCTGATTTTTTCCCTGTGTCCACCGACAAGAAAACCGGTTTGGACTTCAGTTACGAGGGTCCAAACACCAAGCATGTGCTGAAGGTTAGCTTGGACTTGACCCGGTACGAGTACTACACTCTTGGAAAGTATGATACCAAGAAGGATCGTTACAGACCAGACGGTAACACTCCTGATGGTTGGGATGGTTTGAGATTCGACTATGGTAACTTCTATGCGTCAAAGACGTTCTTTGATGACATGAAGAACAGAAGAATTCTTTGGGGTTGGGCCAACGAATCCGACACCGTTGAAGATGATACTTCAAAGGGTTGGGCCGGAATTCAGCTTATCCCAAGAACAGTCTTGCTTGACTCTAGCGGTAAGCAACTCGTGTTTTGGCCTATTGAAGAGATTGAGTCATTAAGAGGAAAGAATGTACAAATGAACAACCAGAAAATGGAGAAGGGCCAACGCTTTGAGGTCCAAGGAATTACCCCAGCTCAGGTAATTAATATTTATTGTGGTTTCATAATATATAAAGTTATCAAGATGTTAGGGTTTAATACTTTAATGCTTGAGATTGAAAATCTGAACGTAAATATAGGTGGATGTTGATGTGACATTTAACGTTGGAAGTCTAGAGAAGGCCGAAAATTTCGACCCGAGCTTTGCAACAAAACCACTAGATTTGTGTAATTTGAAGGGTTCAAATGTGACAGGAGGCGTTGGACCTTTTGGTTTGATCACCCTGGCTACATCTGACCTAGAAGAATACACTCCTGTCTTCTTCAGAGTCTTCAAAGATGCCACAACCAACAAGCCTAAGGTCCTCATGTGCTCCGACGCCAAGCCGTATGTTTCCCTAAACCCACTAATTATAGTATATGCTTTTGGTTCAAGAAAAAAATTAATCATTATCAAAGTTGATATTTACGGCATTTCCATCTTGAAACTACATGTACACTACAATAGTTTGTTTACGTTTTTCAAATCTAAAAATGACGACTAAACTATCATAATATATAAACACAAAAAGTCGTTTTTACGCTATAAAAACCATCTTGTTGTTGATGTGTCTAACATTTATCTTTATATGTTTCAACAGTTCAACTCTCAAAACAGACACCGGATCTGACGCCAAGGAGAAGATGTACAAACCTTCATTTGCTGGTTTTGTTGATGTCGATCTAGCCGACGGAAAGATCTCTCTAAGAAGTTTGGTACGTCACAAATTGAATTCATTCTGTTTCTGAACATTTTTGTATATAAGATGAAATAACAAATAGGATTTGGCACTAATTATAATAAATGCAGATTGATCACTCCGTCGTGGAGAGCTTTGGTGCAAAAGGAAAGACAGTGATAACATCTCGAGTGTATCCGACAAAGGCAGTAGGAGATAAAGCTCATTTGTTTGTCTTCAACAATGGGTCACAGCCTGTGACCGTAGAGAGCCTCAATGCATGGAACATGCAGAAGCCTTTGAAGATGAACCAAGGAGCTAAATGATCACTCTTTTTTACTTTTTTCTTAAGAAATTTCATTTATTTTTTTTAAGAGAGAGAGAGAGAAGAGAGAGTCTGTGATACAACAGAAAATAAACTTCTTATTGTGTTTCTTTTCTATTGACTCAGTTTGTACATAGTCCATTTGCTTAGATGGACTAGAATTACAATTAAATCATAATACTTTTTAAAAAACGTATACAGAGTAAATAATGAAATAGCAGTGAAGCAACATCAAGAAGCAACATAAGAGTCGACCGGTTTCATGTATCCCAAAAGTTTTGACTCTGTGTTTCCAACTTCAATAGCTTCTCAAATCTCAAGCCATTTCATGTTTCTAAACTATAATATTGCATTAATAGTAAAAGTTCACTAATTGTAAATAACAGAATGATTTGTTCTTCATATAAAGCCTCAACCATTAATTTCACAGTAAAGAAGAACCAACGTACAAGAACCATTTTCACTCATTCAATTTAAAAATTCGTCAATTTAATATTTCGTTTGCCGTCGTGGTTACGCTAACGTCTAGGATGAATAAGTATATCGGAACAAGCTTTTATGCATATCGGAATAAAGAAATCCAAAACTGATTCAGCATGAATAGAAAACCAAATCCTTTTACTGATATAATCTTTTAACATAAAGTCCACTGAATCAGAACAGTTTTATCAAGGGGGAAGACAAAAAAAGAAAAGAGGCAAGCAAGATCAGATTGTTGAAATGAGTCTACTTGATCTTCTTCTTAGGCCTCAACTGCAAGAAAGATGACATAAGAAAATGTTATTCAGAAATATAGTTTGAATAGGTAAATTGAACAGACCACAAGAGAAGCAAAACAGAAACGAACCTGGTTGCTATGGCCACATTTCTTCTTCCTGCAGTTCACGGCCCTTGGGTGAAGACGAGCGTAACACCTAATCACAAATGTGGAACTACATTAGGATAATCTATAAACTAAAATTTTTGTATAACATTAGGACATCAAAATCAGACGACATAACAACTAACACGACTATATCAAAAAATGGGCTTGAACTAAATATCTAAAGCTAAACACACAAGAAATTGCAAAAGCTATCAGGAGTCACAAGCTAGTGTAAAGACAAAATGAACATTTATCTACCTATATCATTTAATAAATGTACCATTCAAGAAAATCATCTGGAAAGATGAGAAATTTGACCAGCTGACAAAGTTTAGAGAATGGAACGATGATATTGGGAACATTTATAACCTCGCATGCATTGTAAATGGCTTGAGAAGCTAAGTTAATTCCCACAAAAACGCTTAATTCTATCACAAGATATACTAAATTCAACGAAACAATTCGTGCTTTGAACTAATCAGGAACCGAGACAAAATGGAAACAATAATCAAGAAAAAATTAGTGGAAATGAGAAGAATTGAAGCTTACTTGCGGCAAATCATCTTGTCTTGGTTGTACTTACGAGCCAACGCCATCAAAGAAGGCTCAATGATACCTCCTCTGAGCCTCAACACAAGATGAAGCGTGGATTCTGATCACATAAGATAACAATTGATAAGAATTGATCTATTCTAAATTGAAATAGACGACACAAACATTTGACGAATCTGAACCTTTCTGGATGTTGTAGTCAGCCAAAGTACGGCCATCTTCGAGCTGTTTTCCGGCGAAGATCAATCGCTGCTGGTCCGGAGGGATTCCTAAATGAAAAAAAAAAGTGACATATAAGAGATTTGATCTCACAAAATCTTTTTTAAGAAAAACAAGTCATTAGAAGGGAAGCATGTAGATTGAGTAGGATGGTTACCTTCTTTGTCTTGGATCTTGGCCTTGACATTGTCGATGGTATCTGAGGACTCGACCTCGAGGGTGATGGTCTTGCCGGTTAGGGTTTTCACGAAGATCTGCATCTTTTTTAGTTCGTCTTCTATCCCGTAACACTAGAGAAGAAGGAGGCGGATTTTATACCTCGACGCCAGGATTAGGGTTTTGAAGTTAAATTGGGCTGGGCCCTTTCTGTGGTAAAAAGGCCTGTAACAAAGCTGAGTCCCATTTTTCAAATCCCTTGATAGAAAAGGACGAAATATTGCTTAGCGAAAACTAATGAAAAAAGAGAAGAAAAAAAAAACTATTCGTTAACCAAACTTTGCGGTTATATCGGATCATGATCAGTGAATGATTCTCATGGCATGGAGTGACTAGACTTAGTGAGAAATGTGTTCCTTTAATGTTTAAACTTAAGTCGCCACATGATTCAAGAGAAATAATCTTATGTATTATCAGCTTCTTGTGAATGGAATTAGAGGGTGAATAAGACTTGAATTTTCATTCAAATTAGAGTAGAAAGAATCTGCCATATCTCCGTACGGCGGAATTGGGATCGAGGATACACACCCCACACTACTAGTGTCGCATATGGGGATTGATACTTGATTGTTGTTTTAGTATGCATACTCTAAAAGAAGCAATATATACAAATTACTTATAGGGGACGAGAATCCAAAATCCACGATATGGTATCACAAAACTTTGCACATAGAACATCTAAAATCCAAGAAGATTATTACGAGGCAAACAAAACGAGAACAATGTTAGAGACTTGTTTATTCCAAGACCCTTATTATAGATGGAAGATTTGTTTCTTTCTACCAAGACGATTTTGATGAGAAAAATGACAAACCAAATTTTGAATGTCTTATATAGCAGGAAGAAAAATATTTTTAGAGTTGACACTACAACAACGCATAGTAATCCAAAACTCTTTTCAATCTAACAAAAAAGACAAAAAGAAACAGAGAAAGAAAGATGAGCCCATAGAGCGAGACCAAAAAACTCAAAGCCTCCTTCCTCTTCTTCCACCCTTTCTGCGGGTACTGTCGGTTGGGATTGGAGTCACATCCTCTAAGTTAAAAAAACCAAAAACAAAGTGAGAGATCTGTTCATTCAAAGACGCCATAGAAAAAAGACCATTTATATATGAAGATTTGCTTATACCAATGCGACCAATTTTCATGCCAGAGCGGGCAAGGGCTCTAAGGGCAGACTGTGCACCAGGACCAGGGGTCTTGGTCTTGTTACCACCAGTAGCACGGAGCTTCACATGCATGGCTGTGATTCCCAGTTCCTGTAATTGCACAAACTGATCACATTTGCAAAAAACAAAAGAAAAAGCAAACAAAATCGTCCAGCTTTGTTAGTGAATATTATTGGCTCTTACCTTGCATCGCTGAGCAACATCTTGTGCAGCAAGCATAGCAGCATAAGGTGAGGATTCATCTCTGTCGGCTTTCACTTTCATACCACCTATAGGGATTTCAAATCCAAATCAGCCAATTTAGAAGCCAAGCAGATGTATAATGTATTCAAGAACAAATGCAATTTCCTTTAAAAGTATAATAAAAGGATTCTTCATTGTTTAGAAACATCAACTAAAGACACCCATTGCAGACGAGAAGCACTTAATGTTATACACTACTGCCTCAAAAGAACAGAGACTGGGAACATCTATTTACCGGCAATATACGTAGTTAATTAAAGAAAATGTTTATAGAAGATATCAAGGAATTCATCAAAGTTCTCAAAAGTGAGAGACTAAATACAATTTATCTCACACTCACTAAAGTATACAAGGACCAATATTATCAGAAACAACCGATTCTATGTATAGATAGGTAAATTTACCAATGGATTAAGAGTCGCGCGATAGATACTTACCAGTGATGCGAACAAGTGTTTCACGTCCAGACAAATCAGTAACGTGCTGAAAATGCAGATACACAAAATTTCAGCAATGTAAATGGAAATTTCACTGGTCGAAAATTTAAAAAAAAACGACAGAAGAAGGTGACTCACAATGAATGTGTCGTTGAATGAAGCAAAGATGTGGACAACACCAAAGACATTCTCTCCTTCACGAACAGCAGGTCCAAGCGTCACATTCTCTTCCTTTGGCTCTCTGGTCTTTCTCCTCGACTACATTTTTCACCAAAACAACTTGAATTACGAGTTATGCAGTATCTTAAAAACACTAGTCAAAATTGATAATTTAATGCTGATTTAAAAACCCAATCTTCCGAAACTTCATGTGATCTCAGATCGAAATCCGAAAAAAAGGATTGCTTCAGAAAAACATTTTTCATTTCACACTACCACTCAATCGGATTTCCAGATGTATCCATGTACTACCCCTCTAAGTTATACTAAAACTAAGATTACGAAACTGAAACTGTATTCTCTAATCTAGCTAACGAACGGGAGACTATAAAGTTTTTATAATCAAGAAATCCAAGAAAATAAAATAACAAGCTTCAGACAGAGCTTACCATGGTTTCGAACGGACAAAGGAAACTAGGGTTTCTTTCTGTTCCGCCTTTAGCGAGCGAGAGAGATGACGAACCAGAGAATTGGCTTTAATAGTCTGAATTTCCGTTAGGTTAAAACCCAAATATCTTCCGGCCCCAAATATTAAGGCCCATTACGTTAATTATGCCGATCGTTTTCCCTAGGTCTGCGGCATTCAGGTATTCGGGTCGATTTCGGTTTGGAACCAATTGATTTGGAATATCTGGATAAAGAGGATTAGAACCCATTAAATATTTTTATAGATTTTGGTTCGGGTTCCGTATCTCTATTTTGATTCGGTTCTAGTTTCAGATACTCGAATCTAGGTTTTTTGTCCAGCCTTAAAGCCATAATACCTCAAAACCCAAAAATATATTTAAAAATCCTAAAAAATTAAAAAATATATATCTGGTACACAAAATATCATAAATATAAAAAAATAACTAATATTTAAAGGTATATAATTATATTTTGGATAATTCGAGTATCTGATCGGGTTTTGGTTCGGTTCGGTTCTGTTCTGTTCTGGTTCTTTAAATATAAAAGTTTAAAATCTATCGAATATTTTTCTAGATTTCAGTTCGGATTCGATATCTCTATTTTAATTTGGTTCCAGTTCAGATATTTGGATCTAGGTTTTTTGCCTAAGCGTCCGATTCTAAAAAAGAGGTTTTGAGTATTTTTTTTAAAACAGTTTTTGAGCATTTTATCTCATCTGATGTTGTAGCATTGCTTCCCCTAATTATGGCAGAGCTCATCCCTGTCTCACTCACCTGGAATCCATCCAAGACTAACAAGTGATCGAGTGAATTTATGAAAGCCATATGGGTTTGGGGTCCCCAACGTTTTTTAAGATATCAGTTAAATCTTGTGCTTGAAGCTAATAGAAACAGTAACAAGTTTAATTTAATTTTGGCAGAACATTATTAAATACTTTTACACGTTTGTACATTGTTAAAGGAAATGCAAAAGCAAACGAAAAACGAACATTAACACGAGAAACAAAATGCTATTTTAAGTTATTGGTTGCGATTGAATTTGCTATTTCAAGCATTTCCAATCCTACTCTATTTTCTCTATTTTGGAAAAAATTTTATTCAATCCTACTTTATTTTCAACTCCAAAATGGAGGAATGCCATTTAAAATAAAAAAAATGGGATAATTTTTTTTATTTATAAAATAGTTTTTCAACACTTAATGATTTGAGATAAACAAATTCAGTTTTAAATTTACTATACTTATCTAGTTATCCATATATTAAATTTCTAAATGTACTATATTTGTACAAAACAATTTGACAAAGAAAAATATATCAAACATAATGCATATAATTTAAACTATACATTCCATTTATTTGTTTTAAAGTTTACCATATATTTATTAAAACAAAAAAAAAGGTAAATGATAGTTCTATAAAGAATGACGTCAATATTTATGTTGGAGCAAAGTTAAAGAATTCGAAACCTTTTCAGGCTAATCCTAATGGTTACTTAAATGATTTAATAACATAAACTGATAGTAAATTTTAAAATGCATAAATTTAATACAACAATGACTAATAAGTTAATGGGTCAATTTGTAAATTTATAGATAAAATGTATTATCAGGAAGTAATAATAAAGTTAAAAATATACTTAAAATATTCTTTTTAGAGTAAGAAATGAAGAAATACATTGAAGAAAATTCCATCTTCATAAATGGAATGATATATTGGAGATGCTCAGACGAAACACTGATGCAGTTCTCGTATCGCACCGTCTATTTGTGTGTGGAGGACAAGAAGTTTGGGCTCAAAATCTCTAGGAGTCCCTTTGGATTGTCTGTGTGGACCCAGTGGCCAGAGTTACAGAGAAGATGAGTTGCAACCTTCCCTTCTGAGACATTCCGTCTTCGGTTAGAAATTATTTCAAGCCGTGTGGTCGTATCGTGGTCCCATCGGTCACTCTTTTCTGCGATCACGAAAGAAATCTCCGTCTCTTTTGGCGGATTCTCTAGCAACGACCAGTACGAAGTCTCTCTGGTAAGTGAGAAGTCAAGTCATATGAATGAAAGTAAACTCTTGAGGAGGTCATTATATCATTGTAAATTTGTAATCATTGGTTCTTATGAGAGACAATAAACCTGTAAGACTTGAACATTTGGACAGCTCCGTCAAGGTTAAAGGCCCAAGTCTCTGAGTCACCAGATCTCTTGAGATTGCTGCCAATCCACTCAGATAACGATCTTGAAAACCCAAGCTCGACCATATGATCCACGAGCCACCTAGAATCAGAAAACAATGTTTGAGTAGCACGAGCTTGAATTTATATACCCCGCAGCGGAAAGGAACCTCACTGATGTGAAACACAATCAACTAGAAGCAATCATATAAGCATACTCTTTATTGCCACTAATCTATATGCATATGCGTGTTTACTTTACTGATACATGCAAAAAACAAAACAAAAAAGCCCTTCCACACACAACAACTAAATCAGAGAGATGTTATACACCACATTTACTAACGTTCACCAGAGATTTCAAATCAAAAGTTAGCATCATAACTTGACCGTAAATGAAACAACTAGTCGTGAACCAACAACCATGAAACACGGAAAGAAGGAGACTTTACTTGCGGGAAGGTATTGGTGAAGGTAAACTCTGCAACGTCTGCAGAACTTTCTCTACTTCGCCATCACTTTTTTCTGCCTTGACTTCCCCAGGGACAGAGTCTAGTACCCATAGCTGTTCTGCATCAAAGAGAGAGAGACACCAAACCGGCTTTGCTTCATCATTCTCAAAGAAAGGCACAAAACGGGCATCTTACAACACACAATGAGCTCACTAAACTTGCTTAGATCATTAGAATTGACAAGCAAATAATGAACAGACCAAAGTTGCTATCAGACGTGATCCTTTTGAATGACTAGCATAAAACGAAAAATCCAGTATCAAGCAGATCAAAGTCAGTTTCTTCCAATTCCCAATTATTAACAGAGAAATGGGCGTCTAGTACCTGTTTAGGAGGAGAAGCGGATTCACCATAATCACCACGAGCACAACTCTCCATGAACTGCAAGGCTACTTTGCCTCCCAGTGAGTGACCAATGACCACGTCAGGCCAATTCCAGCCACTTGCCTTGACCAAATCAGCTAAATCCTTGGCGGAATTCACAAGATCATGAGGCGGGTTAATCCCTTCCACCTCCGTAGATCTCCCGTGGTTCCTCAGATCAACCAGTATCATCTTCCAATCTAGTATTAACGAAACAACAAAAGAATCGATAAAATCAAAGGAAATCTGGAGATACCGATCAGATATAAAGAGAGGCAAACCAGAGGGAGAGGAGACGGAGAGAGACGACGCGAGGGAGCGAGAAAACGATCGCCAGTTGCGGCCGGAGCCGAGGAGGCCATGAAGAATGATAGCTGTAGATTCATTCTTCCGATCTCCGGAAGATCGGACTTCTTCGTAGGCTAGGGTTTGAAGGGATCTTGAACTCGTGAAGCAGGAGGCTAACAGAGTCGGATATTCAAGGAAACGAATCAAAAAACGAGATTCCAATCGATTCGTCAAAGTTCTCGCCATCGAACACACTTCCTGCGATGATTCTCCGGCGAGCTGGTCACACAATTCCAATTAATTTGTGCTAAAGAAGAAAAAACGAAAAAGTATTGACAGCTGTGGGATTTGAACCCACGCCCTTTCGGACCAGAGCCTAAATCTGGCGCCTTAGACCACTCGGCCAAACTGTCAGATGTTGCCAGTCTTGAAGATACGTATAACTAGTATCCTCAGTCTACATTTGATTGGTAGTTAGCACTTAAAATTATCAAGTAAAATGGTGAGAATTTATCAATGGACATACTTTTAAAAGTAGTCGAGATCATAACTTATAAAATCAAACTATAAACCTTCTCTTCAATTCCAAATTATATATATTCTCACAATATTGTGTTTTTCATGACATAATAAGTTCATGTTAATTGATGAACCCACATACACATCTATCAAATATTGACCCGGAAAATAAACTAAAACATTCAAATACCCAAATTTAGTATAATTTTTATCAAAACATAAAACCCCAAGTTTATGGCGTAAGTCATCTGGAACACCTCCAAAGTCCAACCCAACTAGGCAAGGTGCAAATTGTTAGTATTGCTGTTATCATTTAATTCAACAGATAAAAGCTATCTTGTGATTTATTATAGTTGACGTTACATATCCATTTGTTAATGTAGATGTCATAGCAACAAAAGAGAAGCATTATATTTTGAAAAGTCTAAAACAAATTATTGAATGAATGGAATCAAGGATCAAGTTGACGAAGAAGAGATGATCTAGGACAAGCGATGGCTTTAATTGAAAACGGATAATGCGGTATGTATTTATTAAAACTTCCGTAAATAGAGGAATAAAAAGTCCAAAAGGAGCGTTTGGACAGTGGTACAAGGAATCCCTAAACCAGAACAAGACAACTATAGACATCGATCCTCTTGCAGAGTCAATGAAAGCAACACTGCATATAGGGTTTGAGGTTTTATTCGTTATTAATGCAAGGAAAAACGTATAACACTTCGAAACTTCTCTGAATAAACAAATGTAGTTTTCATTTCAACCTTCACATGATTGATTTAAGTTCATTCATATAGAAACGGTTCTGACTACGACCGACCAGTCTTTTAAATTTTAATGAACAAAATTTGGAAGAAATGCTTTGTATTTTGATTTTGAATGCCATAAACCATTTGTCTTTACTTTCTACAACCAGATAGGAGATTAAAGACGATACTTCAATACAACAATATGAGGTTCATGTGTTTTTAATAAGTTACATTGCAAGTATACAACATTACGTACAGCTTTATTATTTTATACTCAAGCGTAGCTTAAGTTCACTCGTTGATTCAAACTCAATCTTCTTAATAACTTCATTAATAGTTAATTTGATCAATAAAGATCTAATGAATGACTTGAAACATACTAAAGAAAGAAAGCCCTTCACTCTTCAGATTCGTAAAGAATGGAAATATGGGATTAAGATAACAATAAAACTTGTAGTATCGTTTAAAAGCTACCATTAATTTTCATTAAATAGCTTCACATGGGAAATAACTGATGCTGAGGTATTAGATTTTATGGACTATGGAGGTCAATGGTAGTATTTGACATTTTTATCTAGTTATACTTTCAGTTTTTTATATTTAAAGAAAAATTATTGTGAAGCAAATTCAAAAATAGATATAAGTAGGACTCTTTTACAAATCATCCCATTTTGAGCTTATAAATCAAGCCATGTGCCATAATTGCCATTAAAATGTTCAGTCTATAAATCATTTTAATAATTTGATTGTCTTCTTAATTATCAAGCATTTAATACACGGATCCTAAGTACAGTATCCTGTTTTTCTCCTTGAGGTCTTCTATTTAAATTAACTAGTTACTTATGAAGCATTATTGTTAAACCAAACAAATCACTTGTATTAATTTGTTTGTTTTTTTTAAAAAAAAAATTTGTCCTTAGTTTTATTTTAGAAAATTCATGTATGATAATTACATTTTCATTAGATAGTTTGATTTTGTTCTAAGATAAAGAATTGCAATGAACAGTTTTTCATTCTATAATTGAGATAATTGTATATAATCTCTTATATATTAATTGAGAAGTGATAAAGAATCGTCAAAATATTTGAATAACAAAAAATATGTAGATAATTTTTTTAAAATTAAAGGGATTTATTACTAAATATAATAAATTTTAAGTGTTTTGACTTAAAAAATTAAAAGATTTCGTTGAAATTGTTCATTTGAAAATTTCCAGAAAAGTTTAATGAGTAGTCTTTTAATGTTTTACATATTTGAATATCTAATTAATCTACCATAACTAGTTACATATATCATTCTTTTTCATTTTTATAAATTGTCATAGATTATTATGTTTAAAAACACTAATTTATTATAGTACAATAGAAAGTAATTTGAAAGTAATTGAAAGTAATTAAGTTTAATTGTTATTTTCGAAACGATTATCTGATTATCAATCAAACACACATTTATAGGGGTGAATTTATACATTCACCCCCTCTCATTTTAGCCAATGAGAATATGCCATATAATATTATTTTTGAATAAAAATACAAAATAATATCAAAAAATTAAATACTTAATCAAATATTTTATTAAAAAATATATAAATAAATTAAAAATGTATATAAAGATTAGAATTTAGGGTTTAATTTTTATTTTATTTTTTTAAGGTTTATAGATTATGATTTAGAGTATAAAGATTAGAATTTAAGATTTAAAGATTAGAATTTAGGGATGAGGATTTAAAATTCCAAAAATAAAATAAATAATTATGTAAAAATATATATATATATATATATATATATTTATTAAAAATAAATCCAAATAAAATTTAATATTATGTTTGGGTTCATTATTTCCAATTTAGGGTTTAGTTTTTTTATTTAAATTCTGAAAATAAAACAAATAATTATGTAAAAATATATTTTTTTTTTTCGCCTAAAAACTTTTATTAATGAAGGATAGGTACAAAGTCCGAATGTAATTCATTTGTAATAATATGTGGAACATAGAAATAGAACACATAATTCTGTAGTGGAGTAAAAGGATGTTTTGCCAAAATATCAGCTGGTTTGTCGAATCTTCGCGGCACCCAATTGAACTTGACGTCATCAAATCGTGATTTCCACCATCGTGCCTCCCTGATCCAATTATATAGATGAAAGTTCTGTTGCAATCCACTAAGTAGTTCAAAAACTGTTTTGTTATCCTCTTCGAATTCAACCCTTCGTAAGCCTCTACTCCAACAGCCTTGCATAGCCGTAATAAGAGATTGAAGTTCTGCTTCTAACGCACTTAAGACGATTCGACCTCTTATTTGAGCTGCACCCATATACATTCCTTTGTCATCACGAATGATCCATCCAGACTTTGCTGCAGTGCTTGTATTAAGAAAAGAACCATCATAGTTGCATTTGATCCAGTCTTTTTGAGGGACTTGCCACAACGTGTGGTTAAACTTTGAACAAGAACCGGTGTTGTTTACACCAGCATGAAGGTTTACATAGTCTTCTGTATTCATCCATTCCATTGCATCCTTCCTTGCGTATTCCAAATTTCTTCCCCAGGGTAGATGTTTTTTTTGAAAGAGAAGAGTATTTCTGCTTTTCCAAAGTCGCCATAAGATCCACAAAGGTAGCTGACGATATTTTTATTATTAATAATTCTATATAAAATTTAATATTATACTTGAGTTCACTATATCTAAATTAGGGTTTAGTTTTTTCATTAAAAAAATATTTAAAATATGCTATTTTAGTAAATTACCTTAATTGATTTTATTAGATAGCAGATTTTATTGGTTAAAATGAGAGGAGATGAGTGAATGAATTCACCCCTAAAGATGAACCCAAAAATTGTTCGAAGCATTATTCTTAAATCAAACAAATCACTTGTTAATTTGTTTATTTTTTTTTTTTAGTTTTTCGTCCTTCATTTTATTTTAGAATATTCATGTAAGATAATTACATTTTCATTAGATAATTTGATTTTGTTCTAAGATAAAGAATTGCAATGAACAGTTTTTCATTCTATAATTGAGATAATTGAATATATATCTTATATATTAATTGAGAAGTGATAAAGAATCGTCAAAATATTTGAATAATAATAAATATATAGATAATTTTATTTAAATTAAAGAAATTTATTATTATATATTAAGTGTTTTGACTTAAGAAATTGAAAGATTTTGTTGAAATTGTTCGTTTGGAAATTTCCCGAAAAGCTTAATGAGTAGTCTTAATGTTTTACATCTTTGAATATCTAATCAATCTACCATAACTGGTTACATATATCATTCTCTTTCGTTTTCTAAATTGTCATAGATTATTATGTTTAAAAACACAAATTAATTTATTATAATTATACATAAAGTAATTTGAAAGTAATTGAAAGTAATTGAGTTTAATTGTTATTTTCGAAACGGTTATATGATTATCAATCAAACACACATTTATAGCTGTCATTCGAAACCGTCGTCTAAAGGAAACGTTTCATAAATAAATGTATTACTAATATTATAACTTTTTAAATTTTAAAATAATTCTTTTTATATAACTTTTTTAAAACATTTATTATTGATAAATGTGACCCATTGTTTTTTTGTTAACTATTCAAATTTTTTGTCACTAATAACAACTATCATTTAACCGTTTTTTCGAAAGAATCATACCTACTAAAAACCATTTCTAAAATATAAACAGCTTTATTCACATTATTTTTTAAAAAAGTTTTTTTAACTATTTTTTTTTAAATTAGAACTGTTGTTTATGATTTTTCACGCATATTAGAAAAATGATAAAATTTTCTATTTTTACCATTTATTAAAATGATATTAAATTTTATTTATCTACTTATCAAACTATTGTAAATGGATAAATCTTGAACTTCATTAAAAATCTGCTTTCAATATACAAAACACAATTTGTGAAATAAAAATTTAGAGTAATTCTTAAAACGACATTTATTTGTTTACCAATCAAAACCATTATTTTTTAAAAAAAATGTAACATTGCACTCTTCCCCTCTACATTTTAGCAATTAATGGTTTGCTGCGCTGATTTAAATGCACTAATGCATTGTCCATTGTGTGCTGAATTGCCTTTTGTTTCATATATTTGTCTCTACTGTACTTTAACCATTTTCCCACTTCCAATTAATAAACTAATTACTAAATCGACAACATTTTCTTCTCTCTCCACAACATAATTACTTTATTCAACAAATATTAATTGGTCATCATAATTAGCTCCTCTTCTTCCCTATATATACCACACATACATTGTTTTAAGAAGTCATCACTACCATCAAACCCCTCACCTAAAAAGAAAAAGCTTTATAGATGTACAGAAACTCTCTCGACAAGTCCGAAGTTTCGAAGATGAGAAACAAGAACGGTAAAAGACTCAGAGTCGAGCCACCGGCGAGGACGACAGAGCCGGTGGTTGCTAATCGGAGGTTTAGAGGAGGATCGTCGTCATCGAGCGACACGTCATCAACGATCAACTCGTGCTTGTCGACGATGGAGGAAACGAAGGAGGAGGTTGCGTCGTCGTGGGTTGAGGAATCGCCGGCGCTTGTGGCGGTGGGATGTCGAAGATGTAAAATGTATTTTTTGGTCAGGCAAGACAGGCAACGTTGCCTTAAGTGTAAATGCTATGATGTGATCAAGTTTTAGATAATTTGTTCTAAGGCTTTTATGATTTTCATTTGGACTTTGTTTAGTATTGGGGAATTTCTCTCTGCGTGGTGAATTTTTCTGTATTGTAAAGTCCTATTTATAAATCAATTTAAGTATTAACCTTTTCTTTTATTAAAATAAAATGGAAAATTGACAGCAGATCATTTCTGTTTGAAGCCGTCCTGTCCATTTTCATGTTTTAATATTTCAAGAGCAAACTACATGAAAGTGGCAGACTGATTTTGACGGAAAGGGCTCGTTTGTTTCAAACGCTGATTATTCGCGTTTGCATAACTGCGTTTATATCGGATTCGTTTGTGTTATATATTCTTTGGTAAAGATTAACACAATGGCCAAATGCAAACGAAAGAATCATTTAAAAACACTTAAGGCAAACAAACAATCGACACGGCTCCAATAAAAGTATAAAAAAACAAATGTGGTAGTATGCGAATAATGGTATTGCTTAGGTTTCATCGTCATTTAGTCTGGTTTCTAGTAACTAAGGTTATAAATGAATGTACTTCCCTTTAACTGAAATTCACCGATAATTAACATTTTTTTTAATAATTTGTGCTAGTGAATAGATTGAATAATAACAATGCATAAAACTAAAAATGATTCTATAGCTAATTAATTACGGTTTAAACTGAGTTAGTCCTGGATTCATTCTTTCAAATACAAACTTTGCGTTTGCATTTAGCTTCGTATGAGAACCAAAATAAAGTTTCACACTTTTTTTTACCAAGTATAAACGCAACGCAAACCTAAATGTTAGACGCAAACGATAGGTTCCGTTTCATGTTAAAATGTTGTTTGTATCTACAATTAACCACAACAAAATTTTTTTTTTTTTTGTTTTCGGCAAAGAACAAAAAAATGTAAGTAGCTAAAATTGTTGGTAGAAGTGGAATCTTGACCAATATAATCATCATACATATAATATCTTTCTAAAAAACCATTTTAAAAAGTCCATAAATTCTAGCCCACTAAACCTAAAGAAATTGACCGCGTTTGATGGGTTCATATCTCAAGTAGTAAAGTGAAAAAGGAAGATATGAGTCAAAAGAAGATTCGAAAATCTAAGGGGTGCTTATGTAATTATTGTAATTTATGGAATTATATGATAGAAAATAAATCTCTGGGTAGTACAGTAGAAAATTCTAACTCTTCTCCGTCTCCACCAAAAAGTACCTAATTTGCCCCTCACATTTAGCTTTCTGTCTTTTCACCAAGATTCTCTCTCGATTTTTCCCTTAGCTCATCTCCTCTCTCTCTCTCTCTGCACGATCAGATCTCAGAATTTAATCGGATCGAATCCACAACTTGATCTAATATGACTCTTGGCTCTGGAGGATCGAGTGTTGTCGGTAAAGAATTTCGATTATTTCGTTTCTCTTCTCGTTTGTTTCTTTTCTAGGGTTTTGGAATCCGTTTTGGGTTTTATTCGTTTTGATTTATCGTTTTCTAGGGTTTTTGGGACTCGTATTGGATTATTCATTTGATCGATGGGTGTCGAGATGTTTTCATAGCTTTCACCGATCTATTAGTTCTCTGTTCTTGTTCCTTGCTCGGTAATTTGTTCGGTTCTGTATATTATTTATTGCTTTCTTTTGTCTTTCTAAAACTCATCATGTATGTTCGTATGTAGATTGATCTGAACTTATTCTTCAATAATTTCTAAAAAAAATCGCTGAGAATGATTTGCTGATGTCCCAATTCTTGAGATGAGGTTTATTTTTTTTGGTTTGCTGATGTCCCAATTCTTGATTTGCTGACGAATTCCATAATCTCTGATTGTGTTTAGTGTTATGGTTTTGTGCTCGATTGCTTCCAGAACCTCAGAACATAAAAAGTCTTCATCTTGCTGTCTATTGAGCTCATTGTTCTTCTTCTTGAACTTTGTTAAAGTTTGTGGATAATGATTAATCTGATGTTTTGTGTTCACTGCTTTATTTTGATAGATTCTTGTTTATGCAGTTTTGCTGATTAATTCACTTCTGCAGAACCTTAACAGGGGAAAGTTGATTGGCGTTTTTCTTGTTTTCACACTACTGATTTTCAGTGATATGAATTGATTCTTATGCTTTGTTATTATGATATAGTACCGAGGAATTTCCGGTTGCTGGAGGAGCTTGAACGTGGGGAGAAAGGTATCGGAGATGGAACCGTGAGCTATGGAATGGACGATGGAGATGACATCTACATGCGCTCTTGGACTGGCACTATCATCGGTCCTCACAACGTAGTTATATCTTTTTCTTTATCTGCTACAATTCCACTTCGTCTACATATATGAAAATTCATTATGTGTGTGATTGTATTAAAAAAGCATTGATTTAATGTTCTTAGCATCATCATAACTAGTGAAGATTTTTCCCTTCCGCCATAGGTGGAATACAGAGAATCAAAACCCACATTGTGTTCTAGGCGTCAGTCTTATCGATATTCAATCTCTTGAGCTTTTATAGAATGTAGGTCATTGTTTCTTTTGCCTGTACTAACAGATATTAATCATGCGCAGACTGTTCATGAAGGTAGAATCTATCAGTTGAAGCTCTTCTGTGACAAAGACTACCCGGAGAAACCACCAACTGTCCGGTTCCATTCACGTGTCAATATGACTTGTGTCAACCATGAAACGGGAGTGGTACGCATAAAAATCAAGATCATGCCGTTTCTCTGACTTGTTCCTTTAAATCTTATGTTACTTACTTCTGCATGTACATGTATGAATATAGGTGGAACCTAAGAAATTCGGGCTTCTTGCGAACTGGCAAAGGGAGTACACAATGGAGGATATACTGACACAGCTGAAGAAGGAAATGGCTGCGTCGCATAACCGTAAGCTTGTTCAACCTCCAGAAGGCACTTGCTTCTAGTAGCTTCTGGAATCTTTCTTCTGGTTTGCTGAAAAATCTTTGCCCCATTCTAATACTAAAGTATGTATCTGGGGTTCTCCATTGTCGTTCTCAAGCTTTTTTAAAAATTTATGATAAAAAAATGGTCTAAGTGGATGGTGAGGATGATGATGTTGTTCGATTGATCATCTGAAGTTTATCCTTGTGTGCAAAATTATCAAAAACAGCGTCTTCCCCAATCCATGTGTTCAATCTTTTGAATTTACTTGGTCTATTCAAACATTTTGTCTCAATCCTTTTATGAAATCGGCTAGATTTTATTGGTTGTTTCTTGTGTAATTCGCTAGTGCTAGTATCAAAGTTATCAACAAGAAAGTATCATAAAAACTTGAGATGAATCGATCCGATTAAACGAAGGGAAGTATTAGTTATAACATAATGTGATCAGCTTCGTGACCCTAATTTTTATTTATGTGATTCATTCATTGCCAATGCTTTACGGTGAATGATAGGACAGGAGCTTTGAACGAAGTGCTAAAAAAATTTGTACAATTTCATCAAAATCAAAATCAGTACACTTTTCCGTTCATACACCGATCGAAAAATACTTGTTTGCAACTGTAAGGGAAATAAGATTGTAGAATATTGTGTTGTATTCATAATGATCTCGTACAAGGCATATATATATACACAATATAAACCCTAGAATATCTTGACGGCTAAGCTATATACACCGACATACTTGAAGCCCAATATTACCGAGCCCAATTCCCTAATACTCCTCCTCAAGTTGGAGTGTGGAGATTCGAAACACCCAACTTGGACATTAGAACTTTAAACTGAGGACGTCCTAAAGCCTTGGTAAGAACATCAGCAATCTGATCTTTGGAACGAACATGAACCGTAGTAATAACGCCTTCAGTAACCGCATCACGAACACAGTGACAATCACGTTCAATGTGTTTAGTGCGCTCATGAAAAACTGGATTGGCGGCAATGTGCATTGCTGCCTCACTATCGCAATAGAACGGAACAGGCTGTGTAACCGGATTGCCAAGATCACCCATCAACTGAACAATCCACTGAATCTCCTTTGTAGCAAACGCCATGGCCCGGTACTCAGCTTCAGCTGTAGAATGTGAGACAGTACTTTGTTTCTTTGTTTTCCAAGAAATCGGACAACCACCAAGTAGAACCACATATGCACTAAGGGAACGTCGCGTCAAGGGACAGGATTGCCAATCGGCATCACAATAGACAGACAACTGAAGATTGCTATCGGATTTCAAGAGAATACCTTGTCCGGGGCAGCCCTTTAAATATCTTACAACACAGTGCAGCTGTCCAATGAGACTGACGGGGCTCTTGCATAAACTGTGACAACAAGTGAACAGCATAACACAAATCTGGTCTTGTAACAGAAAGATAGACAAGACGACCAACTAGGCGTCGATAACAAAGAGGATCCGAGAGGAGATGACTTGTATCCGACGCAAGTTTGTGGTTTTGCTCAATCGGTGTCAATGCCGGCTTTGCGCCAAGGAGACCTGTGTCAGCGAAAATATCAAGGATATATTTCCTTTGAGAGAGGAAAATACCTTCGTCAGAACGTGCTACTTCAATACCGAGGAAATATTTGAGCTTACCCAGATCTTTCATGTGGAAACATTCGCCCAAATATGCCTTAAACTTTGTTAATCTCTCCATGTTATTGCTTGCAATAACCAGATCGTCCACATAAATCAAAACTCGAATTTCTGTCCCGCCCTTCTCAAATATGAATAATGAGTAATCGGAATAAGATTGCTTGAAACCGAACTTTAACAGCGCAGTAGACAGTTTGGCGAACCAGCAACGTGGTGCTTGACGAAGTCCATAAAGGGATTTCCGAAGACGCAGAACCTTAGTAGGATCAGAGTGCGTAAAACCCGGAGGGAACTTCATGTAAACTTCTTCTTTGAGGTCACCATGAAGGAAAGCATTATGGACATCCATCTGATGCACTTCCCAATTCTTTGCGGAAACAACACCTAAAAGACTACGCACGGTCTCCATTTTAACGACTGGAGCAAAAGTTTCGTCGAAATCTTCCCCTTCCACCTGAATATTTCCCATAACTACCAACCGAGCCTTATGACGTTCGATAGTTCCATTGGCGTTATATTTAATCTTATAGACCCACTTGCAGGGAATAGCAATCTTTCCAGGCGGAAGTGATTCAACATCCCATGTGTGATTATCTTCGAGAGCAACGACCTCGTCTTGCATAGGAGCATGCCAAACCTCATCCTTTACTGCTTCCGTATAGCTCTTGGGCTCAACACCTGCAGTCACTGCTGCCAAGAATGCTTGGTGCGATGGTGAGAACAAGAGATCAGAGACATAAGCATCCAAGGGATACGGTGTCTTACCTTGGAAAGTTTCTGAAGACGCCGGAGTGGAGCAGAGTGAGGAGAGATGGGGGTTTAGGGCGGCGGCATTATACATAACAAAGCCTTTGAGACGCGTAGAAGGAATGCGCTCTCGATGTCCACGACCTAATACTTCAACCTCTGTAACTGAATCATGGTCAACTTGTCCTGATGAAGTTTGGGACGGCTCCAAAACAGGGGACTCTGTTGCAACAGGGGGTATATCTTCAGTATTGGGAGATGGAGTCTCAACTAGAGATTCCGTCGGAACAGGCAGTGAGTCAGGTGCAGTAGAGGAAAGAGGGGCAGCGGAATCTGGTGTTGGTGAATTCGAAGCTTCCTCCACAGCAGCTGACTCAGAACTCCCCCTGACTTCGGAAACCGGAGGCGATGGAATTGCCCAATCGTCATCACAAAACGACGAAGACGAGAGATGCTGAGGTGCGACTACGGGTGAGACGGGAGGCAAAGACGAAAAGGAAATTCATCTTCATAGAACACAACATCGCGAGAGATGATGAACTCCTTCTTGTCTAAATCATACACTTTCCATCCCTTTTGTCCAAAAGGATACCCAACAAAAACGCAACGACGACTGCGGGAGCCAAACTTGTCTTTATCCCTTGACCGTAAGTGTGTGTAACACAGACTTCCAAATACACGGAGATTGTCATACGATGGTGTTTGTCCGTATAAAATCTCATAAGGTGTTTGCCCTTAAGAATGTCTGTTGGGGTTCGATTAATGAGATGAGTTGCAGTCATGACAGCTTCTCCCCAAAACTTGATCGGTAAGCTACCTTGGAAAAGTAACGCGCGAGATACGTTAAGAATGTGTCGATGTTTGCGTTCAACTCTTCCATTCTGTTGAGGCGTGGCAATGCACGAGGTTTGATGAAGAATTCCTTGTTCACGAAAGAACCGAGATAGACACATAAACTCTGTGCCATTGTCACTATGAACTACCTTCACCGTTTTATGAAATTGCCTTTCTGACATCGCACAAAAGTTCTGAAGCACCATACGCACTTCTGTCTTTTCAAAAAGCAAATAAGTCCAAACTGCTCTTGAAAAATCGTCAACAATAGTTAAAAAATAAACTGCTCCACTGGAGGATCTGGTTCGGTAAGGACCCCAAACATCACAATGAATTAACTGAAAACATTCATTTGATTTATTTGAACTTGCAACAAAAACTTCTCTAGTCTGCTTTGCCCGAAAACATGTGTCACAAGGACTAGGGGCAGCAGATTTATTCAACGAAAACATAGGTAATGACGCTAAAGCAGAAAACGACGGATGCCCGAGCCTCTGGTGCCAACGATTCTGATCAGCCAAGCTAACAACCGGACTGGTGACTCGATGAACCCTTGCAGCCATGACATCTTTAAAATAGTAAACCCCATCCCTCTCTTCACCTGCTCCAATCAGGGTCCTCGTGAAACGATCCTGTAAAACACACAACGTATCGGTGAGAAGAGCAAAACAATTGATCTGTTTTAGCAGCTTTGAAACAGATATCAACGAGCAATTAAGATTTGGCACAAATAAAACATTGTCCAACACAATATGGCTTGTTAATGGAAATACGCCCATATGAGTTGCAAATGTGCGATTTCCATCAGCAAAACCAACAGCACATGGTGAGATACGAGACGTGTTCTCAAGAAAAGACAAATTTTCTGTCATGTGGTGAGATGCTCCCGTATCTAGTATGAGATCACCTGCACCACGCTTACCAGAGAGACGATCGTTGGAAGATTTAGTTTTCTCCGAAATCAGCTGAGAAAGTGCTTTCCATTGCTCTTCGGAAAACTCTGGGAACGAGGACGAATTGGATGTGGTAGCATGAGCGTTGCTTGCGTGCACACCGCCATTCCCACCTCGTCCTGCACCGCGACCTCGTCCACCTCCGCGACCACCTTTGTTTGCGGCTCTGTTCTGCGCACGATCTTCCCACCAAGAAGGAAAGACGACTAGCTGCCAGCAGTTTGCTTTGACATGGCCACTGCGACCACAATGAGAGCATTGAGTACCACGTTCATGTTGTGAACCACCTCCAGACGTATCAGAAGACGAGTCCTTTTTTGCCACAAAACCCACCGCGTTTTGCTGAGACTCGCGTTCTTTCGCGGAATTCAGTCTTTGCTCTTCCCGAACTACCTTGGCATAGATTTCACCAAGATCTGTGGATGCATCGGAGGAGATGATGGCCTGACACATACCACCAAAACGAGCCTCATCTAACCCTATTACAAACTGATGCATCTTCTCTTCTTCACGCTCCTTTTCATACTCAGCAGCAGCACTACATGGGCACGCAGGAAGAGGTTTGTACATGTCAAGCTCTTCCCAAATTTTGGACAACCGTCCGTAATACTCGATGACGTCGTCATCGTTTTGTCGACAAACAGCTAACTTCTCCTTCAAGTGATGCACGCGCACCTTGTTTCCCACAGAGAAACGTTTAAGAAGATTCTCCCACAAATTGTGTGAATCTGTGATGAACGTCACCGTAGATCGGACCCGCGGCTCAATGGAAGTGCGGATCCAACCAACAATCATCGAGTTAACCGACAACCACAGCTCAAGTTTTGGATCGCTTTCTAATGGCTTTGGTATGGTGCCCTCGACGAAACCCAACTTCTGTTTTGCACGAAGGGCATTAGTCATCTCGCTTGCCCACTCATTGTAGTTGTCACCGTTTAACATCACCGACGTTATTAGGGCACCAGGATTGTCCGAGCCATACAGAGTGTACGGCGTCGCAGCTCCAGCGTTGGAAACCATTGGAGCGGTGGTCGTACTTGTACTCACGGAAGACTCAACATCATCGACCATGGCTAATCCTTGAATCGAACTTCGAACAAGGAAGTAAACAAGAACACGCTAAAACGAACTTCGGATTAGCGAAAGAGAAAAAACGACTGCCTTTAGGTCTCAGAAACGATGTCGCTCTGATACCATGTAAGGGAAATAAGATTGTAGAATATTGTGTTGTATTCATAATGATCTCATACAAGGCATATATATATACACAATATAAACCCTAGAATATCTTGACGACTAAGCTATATACACCGACATACTTAAAGCCCAATATTACCGAGCCCAATTCCCTAATAGCAACTATACGATTCATAAGTTGCTTTGAAGAGTAAAATAGTTACAGAGGAGACTACTAGAGGTCCAAATCTCTTGTAAAATTGTTCACCATATACTTCTTGATGTTCCGTGTAATCATTCTTGATTTGGCATCCCCGTCAAACATTCGACATAGAAACACCAAATCTTTAGACATGTAGGGCCTCTAATTCTGATTATGACACAATGTTTAACATTGACCCTTGCTGGTCGATACGATCCGTGAAGTTTGTTTCTAGTGGTCATGGGTTGAGATTGAAGGTTTTATGTAACTTTCTATGCCGGGTTCGTGTCTTCGAGCATAATATTAAGCCGTTAAGGTAAGAAACTGCCACACAAATGTTAATTTAATTATCATGACTCTTATTACCAGTTAAAGTCAACCTTGAGTGGTTATTTTCTTACAGCAGCCTTAACCATCAACACCATCTATAAGTAGTACAACTTATTTGTTTTCTATTAAACCACTTGAACAATACTTACCACACTGCTTTGATTACTAGTTGTCTACGTAAACAAAATACATAATAAATGGAGAAAAAAGTAGTTGAACCTAAAACCAATAACACCTTGTTCAGAAGCTCAATTCATTATACTGCATTAGATTTCAAGCCCAAGCATTAACAACACTCAGGGCTGGATCTTATGGTGATATGATATACTATATTATAGTAGATTTCTCTCTTTCACATATCTTCTTCATATTTATACCCTTTACCAAACAAAAAAAAGAATTATATAAAGATTTTAAATCAAGAATTTTCTGAAAATCTTCTACCCTTGCTTACTTTCAATCGAAGTCATTCTTTTAGGTAAAACAATAAATAGGAAGTTTCAGAATATATCCCCCAGCCTAACCGAGCGAGAGGCTAAAATGCCATAATTTAGGAAAAAATAGGCTCAGAATCCATAATCTAATAATTAATTTAATTTTGATTTTCTTTTAATAATGAAAACCCTGGAAAATCCTTGCTTCTCCCTTACTTGTTTCTTTAATTACAGTAATACCAGGGTTAAATCAACTCAAATCCAATGACCCATGAATATCCGCTCAACCTATTGATATTTCTATTTATCTCAAATAATTAAATAATTATATCAATATTTTATTATCAAACGAACAAAAATCTGTGTTCTTCTTCTCTTCGACGATCTTATAGCTTTTTCCAAAATCTCGCTGAATCTTCTCTCTTTGATTTATGGAGATCAATCCTTCGCCGCCGCTCCCTCCGTCTCCGAAACAGTGGTTCTCAAGAACGCAGATCTTCCAGATCCGTTGCGTCTCGGCTTCTGATTAGTTGCAGTTTGATTTCTCTCCGCCTCTCATCGATCACGATCTCCTTGTAAGATTTCTTCTTTGTGGCTCCTGAAATAACAACAATTTCCCCAGTATAAAACAGTATTGGAAGTCATTGCTGAAAAGATTTTTGAGAAATGGATTTCTGATTTTTGTTTTTGTTTATGGGACTCGTGAATGTGAAGGACAATTAGTGTTTCTGGAGGAAAAGTTTCAGAAGATGGTGTTATAAGGAGACTTAACATGGTTGAGATCAGGAAGAATAAGAGGGAGGAAAATTTGCGGAAGAAGAGACGCAAGGGGCTCTCGGTCGCAGCACAATCAGGACAAGATCTTTCTTCAGTGAAGCGTCTTCATTTGGTCGTCCTCTGTTTTGTGCTTGGTCTGATGTTTCAGAATCGTTAATGGTGGTAAGTTGATATAATCTTGATGCCATATTCAAGTTCATGCAACTTTCTCTGCTACCGCAAAGGTTACATGTCTGTCATGAATAAACACATTCACTTAGAATTTTTCACTGATAGTGGTTCAGATTATGGAACTCAGAGCAGCCATAATAGAATCAAATGATTCAAATGCGCTAAATCATATTCGAACCAGTGTTTCAGTTTATATTTTACGTGTTTTTGATAAAGGTTTGTTTCAGATTTGTAAATGCAGGTCTCCACATTGAGATACATACCCTTTAAACCAACAGTTCTCACTTATTGGCTTATTAATGGTGCAGCGATCAATATCAGCAATATATTGACTGGGAAATGCTTAGCTAAGATAACACCAAACAGTGGACCTCCAAAAGAAGATGAGAGTAGTCGCACTTGTTTAGAGAAGAACTCAAAGCAAAGAAGAAACGCTGTTGCTGAAGCTTTATTCTAGGACGTATACACAAGAAACAGGTTCATGTGTGGTCTAATTGATTTCACATCACATCATCAGCGTTAGCCATTACGAATTTTTGGCTGTATTTGAGATGTTATCTTGAATAGTTTGATAATGTTAACAATTTTATGATGAAAAAAAAAATATGATTTTGCATAACTTGTATTATGAAAACGTTGTAAATACATTACAATAGTAAAAAAATCCTATGAACAACTACAACATAATTATTTGTATCAAGGTACAACTACAAAAACTCTAAAATCGCAAAAGGAGAACTATTAAGAATTTTGGACAACTGGACACTTAAGTACAATTGGACAACTATGTACCTAAGTGTCCAGTTGTCCAAAATTCTTCATAGTTATCCTTTGGCGACAAAAAAATATGTGCGCAGTCAAAATAACATGTGCGTCGTAAGTCGTCAATTTTGAACATAGTTGTCCATACTTGTCCAGTTGTCCAAAAATTTTCTTTATATGTTTAATTAAATTAATTATTATTTTTTTAAAAAAAAAATAGCAGTTGCACAAAGTTGTCTTTACTTGTCCAGTTGTCCCTTGTTTATTCACATCCACTAAGCTAAAGAACACGTGCCCCGACAAAAATAGACACGTGCGCAGTCAAAGTACCACGTGCGCCGTCAATTTTGTACATAGTTGTACCCAATTGTCCAGTTGTCCAAAATTCTTCATAGTTGTCCTTTGGCGATTTTAGCATTTTTCCAGTTGTCCACATGATTTTCGACTATTGCAGTTCATTTACAAGGTTTCATGACACAAATTATGCAAAATCATAAATTTGCATCTTTTCCATCAAAAGATTGTTAACATTATGAAAGTCTTCCTTGTATCATAAGGGATGTTTGATGTGAAATCAATAATATGTATTAGGAAAATGAAATTTTCATTTTATCCATGTTATTAATATTGTTCCTTATACTTTAAGACGTGTTTGTATTTCTTAAGTATATACTTTCTTTATATATTTAATTTAGTTTAATTTTTTTTTATAAAATTAATGAGTTGCATATAGTTGTCCTTACTTGTCCAGTTGTCCTTTGCTTATTCACATCCACGAAGCTAAGTCCCGACAAAAATAGACATGTGCGCAGTCAAAGTGTCACGTGCGCCGTCAATTTTGTACATAGTTGTACCCAATTGTCCAGTTGTCCAAAATTCTTCATAGTTGTCCTTTGGCGATTTTAGCATTTTTCCAGTCGTCCCTTGATATAAATTATTATTTTGTAGTTGTCCACATGATTTTTGACTACTATAGTCCATTTACAACATTTTCATACTACAATTTATGCAAAATCATAATTTTGCATCTTTTCCACCATAAAATTGTTAACATTATCAAAGTCTTCCTTGTATCATAAAAGGTGTTTGATGTCAAACCAATAATATGTATTAGAAAAATGATTATTTCATATTATCCATCTTTTTAATTTTATTCCTTATAGTTTTTAACGTTTTTGCATTTTTAACTGAATGCTTTCTTTTGATTTTTATAATTTTATTATTATTATTTTCTAATTAAAGAATTACATATAGTTGTACAAGTGTCCAGTTGTACCTTGTTAATTTCTATCCTGAAAGCATTCTCAGCCAAAAATAAAATCCTCTATACTAGATTGACTTTCCTAAGTGTACAGATGTCTGTCAAAGAAACATGTGCATCTATGTATATAGTCAATTTTTGTACATAGTTGTACCTAATTGTCCAGTTGTCTGAAAATTTAATAGTTGTTCTTTTGAGATTTTAGCGTTTACATTGATTTTCAACTATTAATTTTCAGTTAAGAGGTTTTCATATTACAAGTTATGTAAAATCATATATTTTGTCTCTTTTGTTTCATAACATGATTAACAATATAATATAGATGAAATAAGTTATATGCTCTAAATATGAGATAGTAAATGATATAACATAGATAAAATTTCTTGAAATCCATTGAAATGTTTGTGTGGTTGATGCTCATTATCTCTTGAAAATAGAATAAAAGAATTCTCAATTAGCAATTATTCAAATTGTTTTAGTTATACATATTTTTACTAGTTGTTATCTATCTCATAGTTGTACCATTTGTACTAGTTGTCTTCTATTTTTTAGTTGTACCATTTGTACCAGTTGTCTTTTATCTCTTAGTTGTACCATTTGTACTAGTTGTCCTTTTCTGCAGATTTGGTGATGAACTCGGGTTCTAATTCTAATCTACCTAAAAATCACAGAGATTCAACAACTAAACTCCATAAATTACCAATGCAAAGACCTAATAATCACATAAAACTTGGTTACCAATCCAATTTGCATACTGAAACAAATAATTTTCACAAATCCAATACCTAAATTGTGAAATCCCTAAATCCCTAAATAAGAACAAATCACCCAGATTTAAAGCTTCAACAATGGTAGAGGAGAAAGGATATAAGAACAAGAAATTAATTGCAGAGGAAGAGGAAAAGGAGACGAAGACAAGGATTCGACGAAAAAGATGGATTTAGCTGGTTTTCAGATTTATTGACGACAAACTATCGGGAAACAAAATGAGCTCAAGAAAAAAAAACCAGAAATTTAAAAAATTAATTATTAGTGTCAATTAAAATTATTTAAACAATAACAAATTTGGACAATTTCACAAATGCCACAAGAATCTTTCATTAAGGGTAAAATTGGGAATATACATAGTTTATGGCATCCAGACTCAGTTATGGCACCTAAGATTTTTCTTTTCCAAATTATGGCATTTTAGCCATTGATTCGCCTAACCTTAAACCCTTATACTTCCCTTAAGTAATTTCTCATTTTGACTCCAATCCAAAATAACCAGGAAGATAACAAACAACACAAAATGAAAATCCCATTTCTAAACAAGAAATTTTCATCTTCATTTTCTTCAAATAATTCAAATTCATCATCATGGGCGTGGCCTTCTTGTCACCAAAACCCTAGAACCATATCTTTCAGAGCCACCGATATCGCAAACAACCTTAATGACGTCAACGAGGAGGAGGAAGAGAAGCCATTTCCTGCCATCATCTTCTCCTCCTCAATCTCCTCCACCTCAACCACCGTTGACACCATAGAAGAGCTGCCGGAGACCGAATCCATAGAGAATTTGATCAAAGGGATAAAACCATCAGAAAGACTCATCTTTGAACGAAAAGGAGAATCAAAATCCATACTCGAAGAGAAGAGGAACCATGATTCATGCTCTTGTCCTTGGAATCAATAATCTACATTTTCTCTAATTTCAAGTGATTCATGGTGGAGATTTGGTTGAGGTACACACAAATCATCACGGCAAGAGAAGCATCCAAGATTAATGATATGTACTCGATAAGTCACGAGAGAAGAAGTAAACATTCACTTGACCTTTTTACTTGGTTAGAATAGTGTGTAAGAGCTGCGTAGAGTGATTGATGCGCAACAGCGCGATTGTCTTTGGAGATTCTATCTTATGTTATGTGATCAATTACTATATTCTTAAGCGTATATGACTCATGCTGATAATAGCTACGGTACCTTTTTCAATGTAAAATTAATCTATTTTGATCCCATGCATCATTAAAATTAATCTATTGTTCTTTGGTAATCCTTAATTACTTCCATTATTTTGTATCCTAATAGAGAGAGGAACCATGCCTTCCTGCATGTATTAAAAAAAGCATTTGCCTTAAACCGCCAATTTTTTTTCTATTTTTAAGGGTCATATTTTTATACAATTACACTAGACCTTGTTAATGGATTTGGCTTCCGCTTGACGTTAATAATACATATACAAATTCATGTTATACAAATCATTACCAAGCCGCAGTTGGCTTCCGCTTGACCTTAATAATATGCACTTCATATAAATTACATTATGTTATATATATACACTTAAAGAGTAATAACTTTAACAAAACGCAATTATTTTACTTTTATTTTGATTTTTAAAATCAAATTTTGTTGAAAGAAAAAATAGAATATTGCTTCAAATGATAAGTTCAAATTAAAAAAGAAAAAAAAAATCAGAATAAAAGACTATATGTTATAATTCCCTTTAGACCACTATAAATCTAGGCAAGGGCCAAGGAGAGAGGGAGAGGCATTTTAGTCTGTGTAGCATATGCATTATGGGATTGACAATGACCAAGTAATATCTCTAATTTAGTGTATTTTTTATAAAACCGAAGGAGTTCTAAAACTTTCGGTCCATAAGCTTCTCCAAAACCCGAAATCAAATTTTCAAATATTTTGATAAAGAATAATCATCCGTAATAAAAGATCTTGAACCAAGACACCAAACAAAAATCACTCATCTTGTATTACCATTAGGCCACCTGCCAGGCTGCCACCACATGATGTTTTTAATATCAACACATGAACCATCAAATTTTTGTTCCAAGAAACTTAATTAATTAACACAATTACATATGCATGTAAATAGTAAACTAGTAAAAATAATTACTACATATCTTTCCTTACTGCTTTATAAGATAGATTCGGGATACCATTATGTTTGTGGATGCCAAGTAGCCACACGAGGGAATACGTGAAGTAAGCAGACTTTTGTCTCTTCTGAATTCTCATTATTATTATTTTTTCTCACGTTATTCATGATATACAACTTTAAGTCTGATTCGTACCAACATTAAATTATTTATGGTTGGACTCAAATCCACAATATCTAAGCTTAAATTTTTCTTGAACCCGATCAATCCAATTTTCTTTTAGAGATGTTCGTATAATCGTATTCAAGCCGGGCCAGCCAAGCCGATTGCTTTATATATTAAAAAAAGCTGTATCAGATTGGGGAAAGATATATGAAATAATCTTTACTGATATTTCAGCTGAAGCGACTGCTGCGGAACTAAATTTTTTTTTAAACATCGATGTCATATCTTTGAATCTTTGATAGTTGGTTGGTTCGTTCAACTGTTCGTTGGGTTTTTGTTTTGTTTTTTATTCTCTTTATAATTCATTTGTGCTAGATTTTTTGTTTGGGATACGTATACATGCCTATATGTACAATATTTTAATTCGCATTACAACTATATTTTCGTACTATACTTAGATCTTAAACATTACACGTCATATTAACACTTAACATCTATCAAAAGGTCCGGCATTTAACGTTTAATCAACATATTACCAAATTTATATTCTCTCCGTTTCACAAAAAGTGTACATTTTTCACACATATTAAGAAAATTATTAAAAGTATAACTTTGTCTCTTATTAATATATTAAATAATTTGTTTTTATCTAATAAATACATTAAATTAATAAGGTTAAAACTGGAATATTATTTAAAATTTTTCATTGAAAATATAAAACGACATTCTTTGTGAAACAAAAATAAAATCTTAAAATGATACTAGCCCGAATCATTTTACTTAACTAATGCAATTTAGAAGAGACTAAAGTTTACCATCTTTTCACCCAAACAAAATAACTTTTTAGTTATCAACGGACTATTTGATTACTGTTCTTGGGGTCTGGGGATAATTTGATTTCTAATGTCACATTGGTAAATGGTAATGTGTTCAATTTTTTATGGTATACTGTTACCGAATAAGTGCAACTTCTTTTTGTTTTTGTTTTTTTTTTTGTGAAACAAGTGCAACGTCTTCAAGACTGCAAAAATTTATTTTCTTGATAAATAATTATTATATTATGATCATGATGGATATTTTCGGCAGGTACAGCTATCAAGTTTCAACTAATTGTTTTGGTGATATTGCAGAATTAATTCATTTTGGAGATCGTTTCTATCTATACTTTAATAATATCTGTCTGTCAAGCTTTGAAGGAAAGTTTAATCAAACACACTGACATTAGCTTTTGGCTTTTGCATACACCTAATTCAGTACGTTCTTACGTTCCATATATACGGAATTATTTCGATCCACTTCTTAAAATTTAATGTAGCCTATTAATCTTGCTCGTCTTTAGAAATAAAGAGTACGATCATCCATCGACTTTGATGACTTTGATGAACTTTAAGCAAGTTAGAGTGCTGATCAACAAAGATTTGTCTGAGAAAAGATATCTAATCAAAGTGGTCAGTGCAACAAGATAATTATTTGTGTTTATCAAACAAAATTGGGTAACTGATATTATATTTTCAGTTATTGAGCAAAGAAATTTTGAAAGTTTTAAAACGCCTTTTTCAAATGTAAGAAAAAAATACTTAAATATACTGCATCAATAATCCAATCTCATGCAAATTTAGTTTAGTTTTGAATTGATTTATAATTTTAGGATTAATCCATGTATTAAGGAAATACTGTTCATGCAATGATTTAAAAATTCTTATATACTTAAATTTTGGATATCAACTATCAAAACTGTTGACAAATAGTTAATACGAACAGATCTTAACCGGGAAGTGTACTCACAAATATTTAATGATCCCCAACCAAAGAACAATAAAGTTTGAAGCCAATAATTAAATACAATAACAAAAAAGGGACAACAAATCTAAAATAAATCTAATAAAGTCTATCTTTTAGAAACAGACCCACCCATCCTTTCGTGCACCATCTCCTCCCTTTCTCAAAAGCCTTAAATCATCCTTCCCTCTCTCTCACCCATTAATCCCCTAACTCTCTTTCTGAATCCAACTCCAAAAGAAAAGAGAAAAGCTATATTTGTATATATTGTTCTATAGTCTTATTTTCTCAACGATCAAACAAGTAAAAAGAAAATGGTAAAGAAAATGAAACTCCCATTTCTAAACAAGAACACTTCATCTTCATCGTTTTCTTCAAATTCATCACATTCTTCTTCCTCATGGCCTTGGCCTTCTTGTAATCAACAAAACCCTAAAAAAATATCTTCCGGAGTTTTCTTCACCGTTAACAAACCTAAAAATGTCTACGAACCCGAGCCACATTCCCGCAGCTTCTCCTACTCCTCCACCACCGATGACGTCATGGAAGATCTACTGGAGATAGAGTGTATAGAGAATGTGATTAGAGGACTAAAATCATCAAAAAGACTCACATTTGAACGTATAGGAGAATCAAACTCTGTACTCGAAGAACCTACTAAGAAAGAAGAAGAAGAAGCTCATGATGAAGAAGAAGACTTCATGCTCTTGTCTTTAGAATCAAACGATCCTTACTCCGATTTCAAGAGATCCATGGAAAATATGGTTGAATCACGCGCGCTTCATCATGACTGGAGAAACCTCGAGAAACTTCTTTTCTTGTTCTTGAAAGTCAACGTTAAGACAAGCCACAAATACATCTTCGCCGCCTTCGTCGATTTGCTCTTTCACTTAGCAGTAGGATTTTCTAAAGACGTCGCCGGAGAACCTCGTCCCGACATCGTTCAGGAATCTCCGTCGTCGCCAATATCGTTTTACTCTTCCTACTCGTCCTCCGATGACACCTCGTCGACGTCTCTACAGGGCTTGCCGGGGCTTTCGATAGGCGGGAAGAGCAGGGACGGTGTTTGAGATGGAAGAGAAGATTTAAGACAATCTTGATTCGAGTGCTTATTTTTCTTTTCTTCATTTGATAATTATAGTCACAGGGAAAGAAAAAAAAAAAAAATAGTTATAGATTGTCGATGTTATAATGCAGGTAATCGCTTAGTAGAGGTGACATCTTTTTAGTTTGTTAATTTTATTGTCAATTACATTTTTTTTATTACAAATTCTTATATGCTTCACCACTGTCTAAATGGAAGATTATCTAACGAAGTAATTATCTAACGAACTAATTAAAGATTGATTGAAGATTATTTGTAACGTAATCGTCTTGGTCCTGGAGCTTCATGGCGAAATAAATACACCACCAGAGCTCTGGTTTTTGGAAATAAGTAAGGGTTTGCAATCGGCTGTTTTTGAGGATGATATTGAGAGCATTATGTATTTGGAGTCCTAAATTGTATCGTTATAATTTAATCGTTTACCGAGTGAAATTTGCATTAAGTTAGCTTCTAATCCATCTTGGAGATGAATGGTGTTTCAAAGAAAGAAGAGAAATGTGATGTATATAGCCAAAGACATGACTCAAGCTTATGGGTGCTGATACGTTTATATTATATTTATAGACGTTTTTACAATAAACTCTATTCGTACTCGTTTTTAATTATGCATGTCTACCGTTTGTATACAGGAGTGGTCATTTGACGAACAAACGCACACAAGTTTATTATGAAATTGCAGTATTGATTAGGTTCATTAGGTCGTATTATAGTTTTATTTTCCTCGTTCATCTAGATTAGTTTTGTCCATCTGCCCGCCAAGGAATCCTAAACATTTTTTGCTTGTTCATTTGATTACTAAGTCGTCGCTGATTGATTCCTGAGAGAAATTTGTGATCGACTGATTGAGGGAGCTGAGAGCATGAGAGCTGTTCTTCCTTTCTCGGATAATCTGGACTCCGAGATTTGGAATAATTTAAGGCCATAGGACCGTAGCATTAGCATCTTTACATTTATCTAAATTCCAAAGATTCAAAAGTGTGTATATATATATATATATATATATATTTATATATTTTCTGAGAGTTATGTTGTCTGTGTTTCCAAAACAAGTGTGAATAACATGTATCATGCATGAATTTTTTTTTTTTTTGGTTAGGTTAATCAAGGAGTTATGCTGAAATTCATACGTTTTTCGTCAAGAAACATTTTTCTCTCTCCCAAGCGGAAATTGAACTAAGGGACGCGAAAATGCACAATCTTTAATTATATGGTCCGATAATTTTTGCCTAATCCAATACCCACCTAGATAAAACGCATGTAGTAACTATTTCAAGATAAAATTTACTTAGAAATGGAGTATAAAATTTAGGAATGCCGGCGACGGTAACTGAGTAAACATCGCTCATGAAGACTCGTGCCAAGCTTGGCCCGCAAGTTCCAGGCCCCAAACAGAAGCGTACGTATTACGTGAACCTCAAAAACCTTCACGATTTGTTTAAAAAAAAAGGAAAAAAATGGAAACTGAATCATGTTAAAAAAAAAAAAAAAAAACAGAGAAATTATGTGAGAATCATCATTTCTCAGTAATCATCTCTGTTCACTTATAAAGTACATTTTAAGCTCTGAAGATTTTCCTAGGAGATGGGAAGAGGCGGAGGAGAAAATCGAAGATTTCCGAGAAGAGGCGGAGGAGAGAGGAGGAGACACGGCGGAGGAATGAAGGGTTAGAGGAAGGAGTTGGAGTAGAAGGCTGAAGGTAAGCGCAAGCGGCTTGCTTTACAAGGCGATTGCGGATCGATATGGTGGGAACCGCCGCAGATGCAGCGAAGGAGACGGCGGGGGAATCCACGGTGGTCGTGGTGGAAGGGAGGATGTCTTTGAGGGAGGTGTAACATGGAAGAAGATCATCTGAGGATTTGACTGAGATTAGTTCTAATAAGTCTAGGGTTTGTGATACGACGCCGTTTCTGCGTTGCTGAAGAGAAAGCTTCATCAAATTCTCAGCCTCCATTTGTGAAGAGAGAGTGAGAAGGGTTTTGTGGATTTTGGAATTTTGGATATGAGTTATCAAGTTATATATCATCAATATATCATGATCATCATCATGTTACTTTTTCTTTCACTATTAAAAAAAAAAAAAAAAAAGTCAAATAAGGACTATATTGCAAAGCGTGTTAATATTATATTAGTATCGGGACCTTGTCTTTTGTTTGTTATTTATTTATTTGGAATTGGAATCATATAAATAAAATAAAAAGTATACTGAATGAATTGAAAAGGAGAGATGTAGTGGCCGTGCTGGATGGTTGGCAGCTTAGACGCTCCAATCTCGACTACTTTACATTTTTCAAAGAAAAACAACGACCATGTTTTATCTTTATTTCATTTTTAAAAATGAGTGTTTTTGCCTTTTGGTATAAATTATATTATTTCTAACGTTCAAAAATATAGAAAACACAAGCTATGGAATGTGTAGCTAAGTCATTCCACTATAATTAGGCATTATGAAAACTTATTTAAAATAAATAGGTTCCACTTAATTCGGATAAGTTTCTCTAAACGACGACGATATGGCGGCACATATTTCACGGAGATTGTTGAATAAAGGTCAAAGGAAACATCACAAGAAAAGGGTCAAATAGGAGCGGCTTTGACTCATGTCACATGAATATCCATGTCCTTCGCTTTTTCTTTCGTTATCACTTTTGTCAATTTAGTCAACCTACAATTAAAATTCTTGACATTCGTTCGATGTTCGAGATCTTGAGACTATATATTTAGCAAAAAAATCTTGAGACTATATAGAAAATTAGAAACTAACATCAGCTCGATTATCCTAATTACCAAGATAATGGCACATCACATATTTCACATGTTTTTTGTCACATGTTGCTTCGACCCTTTACGCCCTGCAGTCAATTATATCCAAAACACAAACGAACCTGGTCCTATCAACGTTTTGTGACCAAGACATAACAAGAAAACATCACTATATCACAAAATAAAACTTTGTTTTCTATTCAATATCTCTCTCGAGATTACAAAAAATTACGTACTAAAAATATGACCTCCCCAAAATGATATTTGTATCATATATATAACCTCTATCCGATTTCAATTTCTTCAGTTTTCGAAGCAATCATTTTAACTCTTTTCTCACACTATAACTTCAATTTTTCGGCGGATTTCGTCTTTACCAATTAGCTGTATGATCTTACTTCTTTATCGATCCCCTTTGGAAAATAAGTTAATCTCTTTGGAGTTGGTCTTTTAGCAGAACAAAATGTGAAATGCTTATGATGGTAATCAATCTATCTAAGGCTATAGAATCACCCACACATATCTATACGATATTAGATAGTTTCCTACTTTCCCAAATTCTCTATTTTATTTTGGGCTAAGAATTGTAGAACACCTTCCTTATCTCGGTCTGAAATAAAAATGGATTATAAAACTTCTCACTGTGACTCTAATATAAGGCGGATCCGAAACCTCTTTGGGCAGATTATTTTTGGCAACGGATGACCCTTGCATATTGTAAGTTGTGACACATGTTTCAAATTAGCATTTTATATGTGTTTTACAACTTCTTTATCGATGAGCTCAGCTGCTCAGACTTGGTACATTTGGTAATAAATTATATATCTACAGTTACGAGACGACGTTTCCCACTAGGGTTGGGCCGAAAAGAGATACAGTTGAAGATAATGTCTCAATTAATTAAGGCCCTAAAGCACCTCCATTGAAGGATAATAAGAGGTTGTTGGCACAGTTACATATATGGATCAAGCTTTAAAAAATATTAAAACAGCTCCAAAACTTAACATACAGTCGTTTAATTAACATATCGAGAGAAGGGTTTATGGACAACGTGTCTGTATTATATTGGCTGCGTATTAATTTTTTAATTATTGTTTATTATTTTATATCATTTCATTACTGTTCATCAAACTTAAAAATATTAATAAAAAATTGATATCTCCAAACATAATATGACCGCTGGAGATGCTCTTAGCTCATAGTTCAATTGAGTGGTCAAATATAGTTCATAGCCCCATAAGGTCGTAAATTAACTGAGTTGTTAAAAAAAAAAATGTATACCAAGATTAAATTTCGACTTGGTCCATATTGTGATGGTAACTGTTAACTGGTAAACGATAGTGATAAACTGGGTAACTGTTAGCGTCATGTTAAGACAGTTTTGTTCGTTTTGTTATTGCTAGTAATGATGACAAACTATAACAATCAAATCTTCTCTTCTAGTGGTTATCGATTTAACATGTTTCGAACACTGGTTTCTCAGTTTCTGTTACCAATAATTTATACACAGGAAGGTTAAGGTATAATTTATATTTTTACTCGAGCGTGGAGGTGACGTCACCATGTGATGCAGCGTCGACCACCGCTGGTCCCACCAGGTGTACCTCGGTTAATTCACGTGCTTCCTAATTTCCACGGACAAACCATTAATCGTTTCCCAGAATTTTTTGTTGTTGTTATTATATTTTGTTTTTGTCCCTTTCGTTCGATGCACTGATATTTTTCTTTCCCGTGACAATTCAAAATCTTACTTCCTGTTTCAACACTTTTTTTTTTCTACTTAATGAATCATATATATTTGAAGTGAAATTAAACTTGAATTCCAATATTTAAATGTAGTTCTGATCGATAAGTCTTTGTTAGTATAATAATCCTAGAAGAAAAAAGCTCATTTTATAAGAAAAAAAAAATACATTTCGCCGTTTGCTTTTATTATAAAAGGTACTCTGTTGTAAAAACTTAGAAACTTTATTAATCACTGGAATGTATATATAGAGTACATAGGGAATCTAGGTTAAGTATAATGCCCTGATGGGCCTAATGGGCCGGTATAAGAGTCCATATATGATATGTGTTATAACACTCCCCCTTGGACGAGTGAACCGGGTCAGCTACTCAATCGGGATCTCGATAATGCGCTGGGGAATGTTGCCTCATTAAAACCTTACCAGGAAAAACCCAGTGGGACAAAACCATGGTGAAGGAAAAAGAGTACAACACGCATTACTCCCCCTGATTGTAGCATCACTGCAGATCTCTAAGTCTATACATTCCTATCTGTTTGACGAGCTTCCGGTGTGTTGAAGTAGGCAATAATTTGGTGAAGAGGTCAGCTGAATTCTCACTGGATCGGACCTACTGAACGCTGAGAGTGCCGTCCTTCTGCCAGTCTGAGGTTGAGAAGAACTTCGGTAGAATGTGCTTCGTCCGATCTCCTTTGATATATCCTTCCTTGAGTTGAGCTATGCATGCCGCGTTGTCTTCATACATCACCGTGGGCTGTGTGTCTTCGTCCATACCACAATCTCTGCGGATGTGCTGAGTCATGGAGCGCAGCCAGACGCATTCCCTACTAGCCTCATGAATGGCTAGGATTTCAGCATGGTTTGATGAAGTGGCAGTGAGTGTCTGCTTCATTGATCTCCAAGAGATGGTTGTTCCTCCATGCGTAAAAACGTAGCCAGTTTGAGACTTGGCAGTGTGCGGATCTGATAGATATCCTGCATCGGCGAAGCCGACTAACCCATCTTTATTTTGGTTAGTATAGAAGAGTCCTAAGTCTTGAGTACCTCGAAGGTATCTTAGGAGATGTTTTATACCGTTCCAGTGCCTCTGAGTTGGAGATGAACTATATCGAGCGAGGAGGTTCACGGCGAAACATATGTCTGGTCTAGTGTGACTAACCAGGTACATTAACGCTCCTACAGCACTGAGGTATGGCTTTTCAGGACCAAGGATTTCTTCATCATCCTTTTTGGGACCAAGAGGGTCATCACTTAAGCTTCTAACTACCATTGGGCTGGTCAATGTGTGAGCTTGGTCCATATTAAATCGCTTGAGTACCTTTTCGATATAAGTCGATTGATGCACAAGGATTCCTCCTTTGATGTACTCAAGTTGTAATCCCAAACAGTACTTTGTTTTGCCTAGGTCTTTCATTTCGAATTCTGCTTTTAAGCAGTCGACTGTTTGGGAGATCTCACCAGATGTTCCGAGGATGTTTAGATCATCCACGTATACTGCTATGATTACAAATCCTTTGTTTGAGTACTTCTTGATGAAGATGCATGGACTGATGGGGTCATTTTTGTAGCCTTCTTTGATGAGGTAATCGCTGAGGCGGTTGTACCACATACGCCCACTTTGTTTCAGTCCATACAAGGATTTGTTCAGCCTGATGCAGTATTGATCTCGAGATGCATTTTTGTCTTTTAGTTCAATGTCATCTGGGAGTCTCATATATATTTCGTTGTCCAGGGGCCCATAGAGATATGCGGTTACAACATCCATTAACCGCAGATCAAGATTTTCTCTTATGGCCAGACTTATGAGGAATCGGAATGTTGTTGCATCCACCACTGGAGAATAAGTCTCCTCATAATCGATTCCGGGTCTCTGTGAGAATCCTTGTGCTACAAGCCGTGCTTTGTATCGAACGACTTCACCGAGTTCGTTCCTTTTGCGCACAAAGACCCATTTGTGGCCCACTGGCTTGATGTGTGATGGGGTCCGGATGATCGGACCGAACACGTTTCTGAGTTTGAGACTCTTTAACTCCACGTTTATGGCTTCTTTCCATTTTAGCCAATCTGTTCGATGTGTACACTGTGTTATTGACGTGGGTTCTAGATCCTCTTGCGTGAGCGCAACATCAAGTGCTACTTTGTATGCAAAGAGTGCATTTAAGTCGACTTCTTTTCGATTCCATTGTATTCCGGACATATTGTAATTGATGGAGATCTCATTGTTATCTTCTGAACCTGGAGATTCGGCGTCCCGAACTTCCATTGAGGGTTCATTAGATTGAGTCTCAGCCGCGGCTATGTCTGATATTGCAGGAATCCCGGTTTCAGTTATTGCACCTTTCTTTGATTTCCGGGGATTCTTATCTTTGGAACCGAGAGGTCTGCCCCGTTTGAGACGTGGTGCAGACTCTGTAGCAACTTGGGTTTGTCCCGTTGGGACAGCTATTCGTACTGGTGCATTACAAGCTGGGATGTACGATTTGGTTACTTTGGTCGGGTCAGCAAAGGAATCTGGCAATTGATTAGCTAGCTTTTGATAATGAATAATCTTTTGGATCTCTGAATCACATTCTAGAGTCCGAGGATCTTGCCAATTTAATGATATTTGATTCCATGAAAGATCTTTGACCAGCTTGTTTGTCTCACCACCTAAAGAGGGATATACCGATTCATAGAATTGGCAATCCGCATATCTGGCCTTGAAGAGATCTCCAGTGGTTGGCTCGAGATATCTTATGATGGTGGGAGAGTCAAAACCAACATATATTCCCATCCTTCTTTGAGGTCCCATTTTGGTTCGATGTGGTGGAGCAATGGGTACATATACTGAACACCCAAATGTTTTGAGATGGGAGATGTCTGGCTCATGACCCGAGAGTAGTTGGGATGGGGAATATTTGTGTTCACTAGATGGCCGGATGCGTATGAGTTCAGCAGCATGTAATACTGCATGTCCCCATGCTGAGGCCGGGAGCTTTGATCTCATGAGTAATGGTCGGGCTATCCATTGAATGCGTTTAATGAATGATTCAGCCAATCCATTTTGAGTATGGACATGTGCTACAGGATGTTCCACGGTTACCCCCATGGCCATACAGTAGTCATTAAACGCTTGTGAGATAAATTCACCAGCATTGTCAAGGCGGATAGTCTTTAGTGGGAAGTCAGGGAAATGGGCCCGCAATTTTATGATTTGGGCCAAGAACCTAGCGAAGGCTTGGTTCCGAGAGGACAAGAGACAAACATATGACCAACGGGTCGATGCGTCTATAAGGACCATGAAGTACCGGAATGGTCCGGAAGATGGATGTATAGGTCCACAGATATCGCCCTGGATTCTTTCTAGGAAATGAAGTGTTTGTTTAGAGATTTTAACTGGTGAGGGCCGAGTGATCAATTTGCCTTGAGAACAAGCTGTGCACATGAGGTGTTGAGGATAAGCTCGGTTTTCTTTGAGGGTATGCCCTTGAGAGTTTTGAATTAGTTTACGCATCATATTTGCACCGGGATGACCGAGCCGGTCGTGCCAAATAGTATAATCAGTAAACCGGGCTTTGAGAGTGGTATTAGCTTCAATCATACGGACTTTAGCATGGTAAAGTTCAGTAGAGAGCGCGTGTATGGTTTCGAGGATTTGTTTATGGCCGTCTACGGTTTTAGTGACTAGGAGGGATTCTTTGTTCCCTTGACCTTGGGTTTCTATGTGGAAACCATTCTGTCTTATATCCTTGAAGCTCAGAAGATTTCTCTTCGAACTAGGAGAATATAGAGCATCTGGTATTTCAAGTTGTGTGCCATTTGATAGCAACACATAGGCATGGCCATATCCTTCGATAAGGTTTGAGGGACCCGCGATGGTGCTAATATTTGCGGTTTGATAGGTTAGGTTTATGAAGTAACTTTTGTTTCTTAAGATAGTGTGGCTGGATCCACTATCTACGACTATGGTTTCCATTTGCTGGTGTGCTTTTCCACCTTTGGATTTCTGACAGGCTAATGAAACTGGGAGCTAATAGACTTCAGTTAGCCGCTACAAATTCCAAGGATTGATCACCAAAACTGGAGAAGCTGCTGGTTGAAGAAGGAAAAACTCGGATCTGGTTTTTTTTTTTTTTCGGTTGATCGTCGTGTACTGTAAGTGTGCGTGAGGGCGCGTCCGACGTTGGATCGACAAACGGTTTTCACCAGTAGATTCGTCTCGTCGAGGGCTTCGATTTGATATGTAGATCGTCTTCTGGTTCCTCACGGTTTGGAAGATATGCGTCTTTTAAGTTTCGACTTGCTTTTAGGGTTTTAGTGGTGGCCGGATTTATTAGGGTTTTTCGCTCAGAGAGTCTTATCGTGCTGATAACGTGTTGTGAAAACTTAGAAACTTTATTAATCACTGGAATGTATATATAGAGTACATAGGGAATCTAAGTTAAGTACAATGCCCTGATGGGCCTAATGAGCCGGTATAAGAATCCATATATGATATGTGTTATAACATACTTTAATATATGTATTAACAAAATTAATTATCGTCGAGTTTTAAGTTTTAACATAGGCTACGACAGCCGACGAACGTGGATAAAAAGTTAAAATGAATGAAAAAGGGGATTGCTATAAATGAAAACAGCAAACACGAAAAAATAAAATACGACAATTCATTTATTCTACATGACATATGGAAACATTGATAGGATACGACATTATTCTACATGAAGTATATTCTCGGAGAATGAACAAAATCATTTATCTAAACATATATATATATATATATATATAGTCATGCTCCGGCCTGAAGAAGCCATAGGCAAAAAAAATGTTCTATTTTTTTGGGTGAAATGCTGCTTGACGGAATGTTAGCATTACCTCAAAATTTATTGATTCTTCGAATGCCAAACGTTGAAAGGTTCCTCAAAGTCGTGGAATTATTCTTAGTTTATAACGCACGTTAAGCCCTTCTAAGCATTCACTAAATCTAACACATCGCCTAAGCATATTTACTGTTTTAAAGTGGAGCTTGATATTCAATCTCATCTTAACTCTTTCTAAATTCAGCTAACAGTAACAAAAGAGGTATTAACTTATTTCTTGGTTGATTTTTTTTTTAATTACAAATATATGTTGTATCAACAAAAAAAACATTACCTACGCTGATTCAAATAATAATAATAATAATAATAATAATAATTAGACAATAAACTTGAATATTGAAATAAGAGACTAGAAAAAGGAACCCACTTTTCAGTTGACTACATTGTTTTGGTACATGTTCGTTCATATTTTTAATAAGTTCGATAGCCCGACCGTAGTGATGATGTTAATTGTGGTTACATCCATAAGTAGCTTGGTCCATCTTTATTCTATTTCATATATGTCCGATCGAGAGCTCTAATCTAGCACCATATTCATAACTGAAGCTTGACCTGTTTACTTATTTCTAACACTTTCTGCATTATGTTCAATATGGATAGTTTAGACGATGAGAAATCCCGATGCGCTCAAATGACTTATAACGATAAATTAAAATACAGTATAAGTAAACTAATATTGTTTACAATTCAAGGTGATCAAAATCATTTTATAAAGTTGTTTGGGTGGGTCATATTTACTGTATGTGTGCGACACTTGTGCTGCGCATAACTTACAGAAACATCACAACACTAATGAAAAGAAGTTTTTAATGCAAATATGTTTTGCTGCTGTACAATTATAGCGAACGTAGTGGCGATTTACTTGTTTCAAGAGTTCATAATTATCAAACCTTAGAACTTCTCCAATGGGACTCCATCCCACCAAATATAGCGTTTCTCCTTCTTCAATGGGACTCCAAATACAACTCCAAATTTTGATTTTTAGAGTTTTGTGAATAGTGCAACTCCAAATTTGGTGTTGCACTATTCACAAAACTCTAAAAATTATAATAATATTTTATTGTTACTTTTAGTATAATATCATTATTATAGTATTCATTAATTAATTAAATTTCATAACTAGAATTAATATACCAAATTGTATTTTTATCATATCATTTATAGTAATATAACTTTTAAGTATAATTAATATGAGATTTAGTTGTAATTAATATAAATACATAAAATATTTAAATTAATACATATTATCATTAAGATTAAATAAAGTTTAATTAAAAACACTAAAAACATAAAATTACAAAATAAAATCAAACAAACATAAAATTTAAATAAAACAAGATAAATTTTAAAAACATAATATAAATTTAAACAATATTTTAATATCTGGGAAAATTATTATTTCCAATTTCGTTAAGCAAATATTAGTATTTATCAAAACATTAAAAGATAAAGAGAATTTTAAATTTAATAATATAATAATAAAATATATTTTTTTAGTGTGAGATTTGGTATTGTGGTTGAAGATGAAAAAAAACACTATTCACTCAAACACCAAATTTGCCACTATTCACAACACTAAAATTTGGTGTTTAGATGAATAGTGGTTGGAGATGGTCTTATATGGCATTATAGACTTAATTGATTCTTCATCAAGATGGTTTTATGTGACTACGTTCAGTAAGTCACTGGTTTGAAAGGAAAGCCATTGATTGTTTTATCACTGTCTGCGAATTACGAAAGTGTAAGGCCATATATTTACCGGGGATTAGCACGCAGGTCACATACTTTGTAAGGGTCAACAAATTATACATGTGGTCGATTACTCACACCTATTGTATTCAACGTGCCTTGTTTGGTCAATTGATTCCTAACGTAGAGGATCAATTAATCTATTCAAATTCATATCAATCTAAACGCAAAATTACATATATGCATAAAAAATAGGGTAATTACAAATCTCTTGATCTTCGGATCTTTTTCTGAGTGCAAAAAAAAAAAAAAGAGATCGAGGATACTTTGGATGATTGGATCATAATATATATATATATATTTATATAATCCAATGAAAAACACATGTTAGTACTTTGTGATTAGTTTAATTGGTGTATTAAAAAAAAAGATTTCTTATGAATTCGATCGAGTCTGAAGTTGGACAGATAAATATCCATTCCTGAAAAGTCAGACAAATTTCCCGTCGATTAAAGCAACGTGTGAATTGGTTAGAGAAGATGTGCATTAATGGAATATGCATCACATGATTTGTAAATGGGTTAGCCACTTGACTATTGAGTGATCACATGGCCAATCCATCAAGCCAAATATTTGTTTTCTGATTTCTAATTTTATATAGCTCCAAATTTTTGTTTTTGTATGGTTCTATAATTACATTAGCTAGAATACTAGATTTTAGTATTTCTATATCGAATATTATTAAGCCATCACCATATACATCACAAATTCGGTTAAAATTGGCATGTATCAATAAATACAAGTATTGGCTGGCTCTCTATTTTCTTTACGTACATTATCACGGCGACGATCGACATACAAAAATACATTTCCACGTATTGTTTACTTATAGTGGTAAGTTTCCTTTTAACGACGGACACAATTAAAATTATTAAAATTCTTGTACAGATTTTTTTTTAAAGGAAGAAGAAAGTCACAGAGATCGAACATGATTCTCCACTTTTTTGCCATTTCGTTGCTCTTCTTTCCACTTTTCACTACTTTGTCTTCTTCCTCCTCCTTCTTACTTAACCCATAAGCCACCAATCCAAAACAGCTCAACACAAAAAACAATGGCTTCTTCTTCTTCTCCTCCTCTCTTTTTCTTCCTTCTCTTCCTCTCCGTCGTCTCCGCCGTCAAATTACCTCTCTCTCCTTTCTCCCACCACACAGACCAACAACCCAACGACCCTTACCTCTCTCTCCGCCGTCTCGCCGATTCCTCCATCGCCAGAGCACAAGAGCTCAAACAACCCACCTCCATTAAACCCGACGAAGATGCTCTCTCCGCTTCCTCCACAGCCTCCGCATCCGCCGCCGTCGTCAAATCCCCTCTTTCTCCTCGTAGCTACGGCGGATACTCCGTCTCCCTCAGCTTCGGCACGCCGTCGCAGACCATCCCTTTCGTCTTCGATACCGGAAGCAGCCTCGTCTGGTTCCCTTGTACCTCGAGGTATCTCTGCTCCGGTTGCAATTTCTCCGGTTTGGATCCGAATCGGATCCCTAGATTTTTGCCCAAGAACTCTTCCTCGTCACGAATCGTCGGGTGCCAGAATCCGAAATGCTCGCTTCTATTCGGACCCAATCTTAAATGTCGAGGATGTGACCCGAATACCCGAAACTGCACCCTCGGTTGTCCACCGTACGTTATCCAATACGGATCAGGATCAACGGCTGGGATTTTGATATCCGACAAACTTGTTTTCCCGGATCTAACCGTACCCGATTTCCTAGTCGGATGCTCAATTCTCTCGACCCGACAACCCGCTGGTATCGCCGGGTTCGGGAGAGGACCCGAGTCTCTCCCTTCTCAGATGAATCTCAAGAGATTCTCGCATTGTTTGGTTTCCCGACGGTTCGACGACACGAACGTGACCACGGATCTCGATTTGGATACCGGGTCGGGTCATAAAACCGGGTTGAAAACTCCGGGTCTTAGCTATACGCCGTTTCGAAACAACCCAAACGTCTCCAACGCCGCTTTTCTCGAGTACTACTACCTCAATCTCCGGCGAATCTTCGTCGGAAGCAAGCGCGTGAAGATTCCGTACAAGTACCTCGCGCCGGGAACCGACGGAAACGGAGGAACAATCGTCGATTCCGGAACCACATTAACTTTCATGGAGCAACCTATTTTCGATCTCGTTGCCGAGGAATTCGCGACGCAGATGTCGAATTACAGCCGAGAAAAAGACTTAGAGAAGACCACCGGAATTGGGCCGTGCTTCAATATCTCCGGCAAGGGATCGCTGACGGTGCCGGACTTAACCTTCGAGTTCAAAGGTGGAGCAAAAATGAAATTGCCGACGTCTAACTACTTCGCGTTTGTAAAAAGCAATGATAATGTCTGTCTAACGGTGGTTTCCGCCGATGCCGGAGGGAGTGGTCCGGCGATTATTCTCGGTAGTTTCCAGCAACAGAACTATCACGTGGAATACGATTTGGAGAATGACAGGTTTGGGTTCGCGCAGAAGAAGTGCAGCCCGTGAGTTTCCAGGGGTATATTTGACTTTTAAAAACGATGAGGCCAATTTTATGGATTTAATTTCTTTTCCAAATAAAAAATGGTTGTTAAAATGTTCATAATTATTATAGAAAAAATATATAGAGATATAATAGTGGTAAAAATAAAATTTCAATTTATCTGCATTAATTGGATACTAAAATGGTGGACACTATCATGTGAAGTAGGCTGTATGCATTATCGGAAACAATAGAGAATGGATGCTAATACTGTATTACAGTGATACCACGTCGATGTCCATTGACAAAAATAACCAAAGCAACACTATATATTCACAGTTTTTAAAAAAAAAAAAAAAATTGGTTATTGATGTAAAACAAACATGAAGTACATTTTCCATGTGTACCAAAAGTAAGAAAAAGTAGAACTTTCTTTTTCAGTTTTTATAGTTTGTATAATAGAGTGCTAGGGATATATTCATAACATTTATATATCAAAGGAAATATTAGGAACAATAAAAGTATATATGATACACATTTGTATATTTTGTATGAAATTCCAGGCAAGTAAAAAGGATACTACTAAATACTCTACTTTTTATAACCAGCCTGTAATTAGCTCTCAGTCTCTTAGATGTGTCACTCAAAACAAAGAGACAAAAATATCTCAGGTGTATAGTTTTGGGATTGAAGGATATTAATACTACAGTAGCTTTACCGGTTTACAGTCCGATCCGGTTTAATGAAATTGGAGAAATTGTAAAAAGCGATAAAGCAATGAATGCGATAAGGGGAAATGAGTTGCATCTGCTAATCATGCCAGCTCACAAAAAGTTCCAAGATTAAGATATTTTTTCAATAATGAGGTACCGATAATTATGTTTCTGGCGCGATCAGTGTAATTTGTTTGGTCAGTGTAATCAATGTGAGTTTTTTATTTGTTTTGTCAACCAGAGCAATCAATGTGATTAAAAACTAAAAAGGTTTCATTTATAAGTACTAAACAATGTACAGTATTAGAATAGAATATAATCGAAGCTTTCTAGCTTGACAAATAGTATTAAATTAATACTAGTAATTTTGACGTATCAGGTTTTTGTACAACATTTTATATCAGCTTGGAAATGCTGAAACAGCCTCTTGTCAGATAAACTTTTCTAATTTTACATTACAAATCTTATCAAAATTGTTACGGTTGCACTTAGATGCGGGCTGGCCGACTAAAAAGTGGGGCAATGTATAGTCAATATGCAGCTGGATGGATCTCGTTTTATCCCTAACTGGTCCAGACTCCAGAGAAATAGACCATAAGTGTCCAAGCGTTCAGACAATGACCATTTTAATAAAATCTGTCAAAAATTTTTTTAAAAAATTCTTACCCAGCAAAAATGCAGAAGTTTCCGAAACTAAGATAACATCTGTTATGTCAACAATTCACATACCTTCTTTATTGGATATGAATTTAAATGGTGACAAAATGACAATACTTAGAAATCACTAATCTCTAGTTTCTCTTTGCTTAAAAATGCTAAAAAATCTACCTTTATTACAACAGTTCGATTCAAACATTACAACGTTTGTTTAACTGAGAACTTATAATCCTAATAATCTAAGACCGAACCTGCATGAACCATAAGCATGAAAATCATTAAGATACAATATATTAATTTTTATATATTTTAATCCAAACGCAAAAGGTCTAGGAAAAAATCAAACGTAAAATCAAAATAAAATCACAAAATAATTAACCTGTTCTTCCCATTCAGAAATTATTGTTTACCCAAACCAACAAGAAAATCATCGCCAGAAATTTAGAAAGTTCGTTTGGAAGCTTTGTACCTAACGGCTTGTAGTTGACTCATAAAAGACCTGTTAATGGGCCTTTAATTTTAGGCTCTATGAAAGCGCATGTAAATTGTTGGGCTTCAATGTATTTTGCTCGTCTCGTGTAGAATCGGAATAATCTTGGACCACAAGCCCAAGGTTGAAAGCGTAACGGCCGAGCAAGGGTTCCTCTTTCTGTTCAGATCGAGTCGTCGCCGGCGTCTTTCTCCGGCATTCTCTCAGACAATTATAGGAATCAGCGGTCGTAACTTTCTACTCAAGTAATTGTTTTCAACCTCTTTTTTTTTTAAATCTAACAGATTTCATAATTACAATTTAAAACTCATACGTTCCTTTTTTTTTTGTGAACATTGTTGGTTTCCATTTGAAATCCCGTAAAAACTGAGATCGTGGAAGTTTTTTATCCTTTTATTTGTATCCACAAACTTCAATCTTCAGATTTATGATGAAACTTATCGTGATCATGATGATAAAGCAAATCTTCGAAATTTTTTACGTTTTGATGTTTGTTATGTATATGCGCATCCTAAGCATTAGCCAGAGTAGCACTGCAATAGTTGACTAGTAAGCGCTTTGTTTTGTCACTAGTAACCAAGCAGATTTAGTTTTCTTTCATTTTTTTTTCGAGTATTGTTTTAGAAAAAGTTTTGGTATGGTTATACAAATATTTGTTTGTATTGATTTATCTGGAAAAGCATAGATAGTTAAGGAAAAGTCAAACTCGGTATCATAAACATGTTATTTTGACATTTTAGTTGTTATATAGCACCACATATCAAAGAATTTTGCTGAGATATAATTAACCTTTTAACTTTAACTAAATTTGTTCTTTCCTTTCTATTGTCATATCATAAAAGCTCGAGTGCTTCTTGTGATAGGACTTTCCCAACACTTGTTCACTGCATAATTATGCATATGCAGATATGCTTGATTTCGTTGATATTATGGATTCACATATGTATCCAATAATATGATAGTATTTGTGCTGTTCTGCTAGCTTAAACTCTTGGAAAATGTAGGGAACAAGTAATGAGGAATATAAGCCACCGTTTTAGATTCTTAATAAGACTCAAAATATTATTTGAAGTTTTGAACCATAGCGAACCTTTCTTTTAGATTGCCGGGATTACTCATGAGTATATAGTTGTTATGCGAGGCAAAAAATAATAATAATAATAATAATTTGTGAATAAAGAGACACGTTGTGAATCAAGTTCATGACATTAGATTAAGAAGGCTGTCATGATAAAATTAGGACAACTTTTCTCCATTCCTCCTTTAATCTTTAAATTTGGTCTCTTTCTTTCGTAAAGTTATATAGGCCGTCTAAAGGACAATTATGCCTTAAACTATTCTCATATTTATCTTTCTCTATATTTGCTACTTCTATTCGTTTTTTTTCCCACATGGTCACACCCAGGAGAATAAAGATGCTTCTTTTGAATGCTCAGAAATCTAAAAACAAAATCAAATTGGGAGCCCTTTTTGATTTTGTGATAAGGTTGCCTTATTTTGAAATTGTTTAAAAAGAATTCTAGAGGCTCTTCTATTGCCTATGAAGAAAAGAGCTTGATTTCATAGAAACCACTGGGAAAAGTCATGCAGAACACGTATCACTTTTACAATTCATGCAAGATTCCAAGTCAGTTTCAATCTAACTCAACGCTAGCAGTACCTTATGTTGTTTAGATTCTGATGCAAAACATCTTTTTCAAGGCCTAATTCTTCAAAATTGGATGTTAAATTAATTGAAAATAAGCTTTATCAAGTGGGATGGAAAAACTGATCGTATTTCCGATGTATATTTCTTGCGAACAGAATTGCTTTAGAATCATCTGGGGTCTGGTCCTGGTTAAAGCATTCACATTTTGACCATTCTGGTCAAACACTTTCTTGAAAGGATTGGTTTACACAAATGAATTTTTTTGTTTTTTTTTCTTTTTTTTTGTGACTGAGGTTGAATGTATTTGTTAGGGAAAAAAGTTAGTTTATTTTGGTTAGAGTAAACGTTTGATTGGGTGTGCCAGAAGAAACTATCTATATTCCTTTGCTTTCTTTTGTTCCAAATCAACACTTTTGCATTCAAATGAGTTTGGTCTCAACTTTGTATAGTCTAAACCTCATAAACAATTGGCGATTTTGTATTTTGTTTTCTAGTTGTCCTCTTTGGTCCTACAAGCCAGTTTCAGTTTAATGTGAAACAATCAAATTCTCAGCTAAGTAATTTTTAAAATCTGATGCAAAATACTCTGTGTTGTTTTGTAAAAGGCCAAATTCTTTAAAAGTTGATGGCTACATTGGCTAAATCTTTAGCAAGTGGGCTGGAGAGACGGGTTGTTCACATTTTGTTCTTCTCGTAAACGCAAGTGCTTTAGAATCATCTGGGGTCTGATCCTTGTTAAAGCATTCACATTTGACTGTGTGGTCATACACTTTAATTTCTCGAAAGGACTGGTTTATGCAAATAATTTTTTTTTTTAAGTCTTTTAGTTAGGGTAAACAAAGATTGCCAATTTTTATTAAAGGAGAAGAGGGTTGATTGGGTGTGCCTGAAGTAACTATATATATTCCTTTGCTCTCATCATTCAAAACACTTTTGCATTCAAATGATTTTGGTCTTCCTTTGGATCTCTTTTGGGTCTAAGCTAATCAAAGCCCCTTTCCTTCCCTTTTTTTCTGTCTTAAACGCAGACAGCGAGGAAGAAACTGTTGATGAGTTTGTGTTTATTCTCACAACTTTCCTATTTGGTCCCACAAGTCATCTGTAAGCAATTATATCCACATCTGTGTAACCTCATGAAAACCCCGTAAATTTTAGCAAAGGGACTTTAGAAAACTAAGTGATCTATTCCCTTGCTATTGGTATTTGTATTCTTATAAGTAAGCGAGTTTAAAAGATATTTTCCTATTAGCGTCCATGATAAATAGAAGAAATCAAAGCTCTCTTGTGAAGAGTGACCTAACGTTGATGATTTTGTGTCCTCTTATACTCTAGAAACATATAATCATGTTTGATTTTAAAACGTTCACATGCTTTTCCTGAATAATGATTGTAGGATGATTTTTCTCTTTGTTTTATGCCACAACATTCTTGTGTTTTCCTCATTTTGAGTTGATACATATATGCATGGGTAAATGATGCTTTAGCTTCTTTTGTAGAAGCATTGGGAGAGGAAGTGAGTGTAATAGTACTTGTTGCAGGGAATAGTGGCTTTCAGGTGAAGGCTTACATAAAAACAAGTAAAAAGCTGTAAAAAAGATGATTGGGGAATGAAAGGAAGATTTCTTGTTTCTAGTGAGGATATTGTAATTTTTACTCTATTTCTTCAATATTTTATAAGAAAAGGTAATTGATTTATAGTCTTTAGAACATACATATCTATAGTGGGAATATAGCTTATATGATTCTCTTACCAAAGTGAATAAATCTTATTGGAGATTCCTAGGCAAGTTGAATGGTGGTGCATTTTATCTTCTTTCTATGCAGTGGCATGCTTCATGTGAGAGAGAGAGAGAGAGATGTTTTCATCAAAGTAGAAGTATAATAGGTAAAGCTCCTTGTACCAATTACTGCAATGATCTCATGTTTGAATAATCCATACGCGGAATCATTTCTTTTTGTTGACTGATTTTATCATTCCTTAATCACTGAATTTAGATTATGGGGCCTTCATTGAACAGTGAATGAATTTGCGTTTTTTTTTTCTCTCAATGGATTCTTGAAATATTGATAGGCATCTGCATCTGTTTAGCTTTGTGTGCGTATATCTAGTGTTATCAAGTTAAGATATAAAATGCATGGCTTGACATGTTGATTAGTGGTACGAGAATCAAACTTTTCTTATCTCTTAATTATGTTGCAATAATAAAATAATAAGCACAGTTCTGCTTCTATATATTAATATATCTTGTGTTCTTGTTCTCTAATAGCCTTATTTTCTTTTATTTTGATTTGTGGGTTCCTGTTACTGATCTGAAACTTTGATTTCATTAGGCACATGAAAATGATTGGTCGTGTTGATAGCAGATACAATCAAAGACTGTCCCCACCAACTGCCTTGTGCGCTTTCTTTTAATATTTTTCTTGTTCGAAACACCTTCGTTTCTTCTCTCGTTTTTAAAATGGAATTTATGGGCCAAAAGCTACACACTTTTATGAAAGCAACGAAAGCGAATGATGCATATGTTTAATGTCTGTAATGGGTCAGATGGTTTGATTTGCTTTTTACTGTTAATTTTAGGGGGTTGAGTTACTAAATTTCATGCAATAGTTCGAAAAATTTACAAAGACCCTGCTCTGTTCTGTGTTTCCTGTTCATATGCGTTGGGCTAGTAAAAAAATATTTTGCTTGGGTAACATTTGGAAATTAATGCAGACTTCTGATTTTCAATATCATTCCATGTGTTACTTAGTTGGCTAAGGAAACATAGTTTTCACCAACAATATTGTTTTACAGAGTTTGATAGGTTAAAAACAACATATATAGTAATCGGTCCGTTGACAGAAAAAAAATATTACATAGTAATCAGTTTACGAGTGTATTTCAATATCATTCAGGCGGATGTATATGATTATCTTTTGGAACAGAACCTGGCATTTCATATTTCTAGTATATTGATAACTCTTCTCTTACTTGAGAATGAGGTAGGAAAACATATTCATAAATTTATTACAAGTTACCACTAATTAAACTGTGTTTGCTTCAGGAAAACCAAAAATATTCTTAGAAGAAAAAAAAACTATATATGTTTGTTGAGACATAGTTTGGCTAAAAATATATACAGTATTTTCTTCTTTTTTTTACAAAAATCTGTTTATTCCCATGTTTTAGTGGCTCCTATGTTGTTGCTTACATGTGACCTGAGTATAGCTTACTGGACTGGATCTAGATTAAGAGACTCTTGTCTGAAAAAGTGCTGGGACTAGCTTAGGATAGTAGTAGCTTCAAGGTACTAAAAGGGGAGAGTGATTATCTCCTAAATATTTTCTACGGGGATATTAGTTATTATACTAAATAAGTGAATGATGATAAGCATCTTTAATTAGGTTCTTTTCTAAATAAGTGATACGCTTTGCAGAAAAGAAAAGAGACCCACTTAGCTGCAGTACCCATTAATTTTGTTTTTTCATTTTTTTTTTGGTGATTTTTGAGAAAGAAAAGAATATAAGGGCAAAGCTGAGTTACCTTTGCCTTTTGATACTGCTTTGTCATCACAAGCATTCCACTTTGCACTACAAAATCCACTTTGGACCCTCAAAAAACCCCCAAAAATTTTGCCTCTCTCACAAGAAAAGCATACACATTTCCTCCTTCTCCTTCCTCATATATTTGATGACCAAAACCCTTTTCTTCCTCTCCCTCTTTCTTTTCACCTCTTCCCTTGATCTCTCTCTGTCTTTCTCTCCCTCTCTTTCCTTACTCTGCTCTTAGGTTTAAGATTTAACCCCACCTTCCATTTTGGGTGCTTTCGTTGTCTTAGATAAATGGAATGAAGACAGTCCCTTGAAACCTTTACTGTAGATCTCTCACTTCTCAGTACTAGTACCCCTACCTTGTGTTCCTTTAGGGTGTTTTTTGTAACCATGAGAGCTGGAGGCTGCACGGTGGAGCAAGCCCTCACGCCTGAGGCTGCAAACGTGGTGAAACAAGCCATGGGCTTGGCTAGAAGGAGAGGGCATGCCCAGGTCACACCTCTCCATGTGGCTAGCACCATGCTCTCTGCTTCCACGGGTTTACTTAGAACAGCTTGTCTCCAATCTCACACTCACCCTCTTCAATGCAGAGCCCTCGAGCTCTGCTTCAACGTGGCTCTAAACCGCCTCCCGACCTCCACGGGGAGTCCTATGTTAGGGGTTCCAACTTCCCCTTTCCCTTCTATCTCCAACGCTCTCGGTGCAGCTTTCAAACGAGCGCAGGCTCACCAGCGGCGTGGATCCATCGAGAGCCAGCAACAACCGATTTTAGCTGTCAAGATTGAAGTGGAGCAGCTCATAATATCCATCCTCGATGATCCTAGCGTGAGTAGAGTGATGAGAGAAGCTGGTTTCTCGAGTCCTCAAGTGAAGACCAAAGTCGAGCAAGCTGTTTCTTTAGAGACTTGCTCCAAAACAACCTCCTCGAGTAAACCCAAAGAAGGGAAGTTGTTAACTCCTGTCAGGAACGAGGATGTCATGAACGTTATAGATAGTCTAGTCGACAAAAAGAGGAAGAACTTCGTGATCCTGGGAGAGTGTTTAGCCACTGTTGACAAAGTTGTGAGAACAGTGATGGAGAAAGTTGACAAAAAAGATGTGCCCGAAGCTTTAAAAGACGTAAAGTTTATAACTTTATCGTTCTCATCGCTTGGGCAACCGAGTAGATCCGATGTGGAGCATAAGCTAGAGGAGTTGGAGACACTTGTGAGGAGCTATGTCGGAAAAGGAGTGATTCTATATCTGGGAGATCTAAACTGGTTCGTAGAGTCTAGAACGAAAAGTTCTTCACTGTATAACAACAACTATTGTGTTGTGGAGCATATGATAATGGAGATTGGGAAGTTGGCTCGTGGGTTGGTCATGGGAGATCATGGGAGGTTTTGGTTGATGGGTCTTGCGACTTCACAGACTTACGTGAGATGCAAGTCTGGTCAACCTTCGCTTGAGTCCCTTTGGTGTCTCACTACTCTCACTATTCCGGCGACGACTAGTAGCCTTCGTTTGAGTCTCGTCTCCGAGAGGTAAAGTCTTCACCTTTTGAATGTACAATCAACATAATCTGGACACTAGAGATGGGTTTATTTTTTTAATATTAAATTTTGTTGGATATGTTCTAACTATTTGTCTCTTTTTCGAAAAGGACAATTTCACCTATAGTGTTTTTGCTTTATTTGGTGATCGTCTAAAAGAACGGTGAAACAACGTGCATCCTTTTCGTACCTTTTTTCTATTATTTTTCTATATGTTTTTATCTGCTTTCTTGTGAGAAATACTAAAGAAAGATTGGAGAAAATAAGTTACTTCTTTCTAGTTAGATTCAAAGATTAAACCAAGTTTAACGCTTCTTAATTAATCATCTTTTTTTTTTTGAAGCAGTGAGCTTGAAGTCAAGAAATCAGAGAATTTACCTCTGCAGCTGCATCCATTAAAGGAGCAGCTCAGTTTCTGTGAGGAATGTTCTGTCAAGTTTGAGGCAGAAGCACGGTTCTTGCAATGCAGCAATAGCAATGTTACCGTTGCAGCTTTACCTGCGTGGCTTCAGCAGTACAAGAATGAAAATAAAAAAAGCGACACCGTGAGTTATATAAACATCAAACAAATTCACATTTTCATTTCCTTTTCGTTTACTTCATTCAAGGTATATATGATTCTTGGACTTGGCAGGATTCACACTCTATAAAGGAACTTGTGGTGAAATGGAACTCAATCTGCGATTCGATCCACAAGAGACCATCTCTAAAAACACTCACACTCTCTTCCCCTACTTCTTCCTTTTCTGGTTCTGTTCAACCTTCGAGTACTCTCCATAATCTTCAAAGCAACGGTGATTGGCCCGTGATCGTGACAAACAAGTATCGTCATCATCATCATTCCATGACCCCTGATGCATCCCACTTAAGACTGTTTATTCCAGAACATGACAGCGAACAAAAAAACGAGCTTTTCTCTTCGAATCCTAATTCGACAATTAACTCAGCCGCTTCTTCTAGCGATGCAATGGAGGTGGAACATGATTCTTCCAGGTTTAAAGAGATGAATGATGAAAACCTAGCAACACTATGTGATGCCTTGGAGAGCAAGGTACCATGGCAGAAGGATATAATCGTGGAGATAGCGAAAACAGTCTTGAAATGCAGATCAGGATCGAGTACGAGGAAGATCAACGGAAATGATGATATAAAAGAAGAGACTTGGATGTTCTTCCAAGGTCTTGACGTAGAGGCTAAAGAGAAGATCGCTAGAGAATTGGCCAAACTTCTCTTCGGATCTCAAAACAGCTTCGTCTCGATCTGCTTGAGCAGTTTCTCATCGCAAAGATCGGAATCCGCAGAAGATGTGAGGAACAAGAGGTCGAGAGACGAACAGAGCTTAAGTTACATTGAGAGATTCTCTGAAGCTGTTTCGTTAGATCCGAACAGAGTGTTCTTAGTGGAAGATATAGAGCAAGCTGATTATTTATCTCAAATGGGGTTCAAGAGAGCTATCGAGAGAGGAAGAGTTCGTAGTTCGAGCGGTGAAGAAGCTTCGCTTGAAGACGCGATTGTGATCTTGAGCTGTGAAAGATTCAGTTCAAGATCAAGAGCTTGTTCTCCTCCCGTTAACTCTGCCGGTTCAGATCAATCGGAAGAGAAGAACGTTGCTACTTGTGTTGCACTCGATCTCAACCTATCTCTTGATGATGACGTTCGTGAAGAAGAATCATGTGATGAGATTGGCTTGCTCGAAGCTGTGGATGCACGGTTTCATTTCAAGTGTTCGTCAACATAACATCATGCATGTGTGCATGTAAGTATGTAACATGGCCAAGTTTATGAACATGGACTTAATCATTCCGATTAAATCATGTGTTTGTTTCCTTACGTATTTCTCTTTCATTGGGACAATACTCTTGGTTAAACGTGTAGTAGTAGATTTTTTTTTTTTTGGTTTGGCTTAGGAACCTTGTAGAAGGATATGGGAATGGGAAAATTGAGAATTTCTTCTTTCTCTTTTTCTTTTTGGTCACAGATTTTCTTCTTTCTCTTACTGTAAAATTTTCAAATTATGGTCGTAAATGATCACTTATGCTCGCGGAAAAATGACTGAAAAAAGGCTGAAAAGGGACAAAAAATTTCGAGATACTATTTGGATTGAACTAACGAAATTTACCACGTTTTATATAAAGATTTTGTCGGTACACCAAGTGATTTATTTCATTATTTGGTTATTTTTTTTCTTCCTGTTCCACCATATTCAATTCACTATGCTGAACTGTTGGATCGATTTTTTGCCGCCGTAAAGAACCGTATATCTATAGGTTTAATATATGTTTTAGTTTTTTAGTTTTTATGGAAGTTTTTTTTCGGATTTATGTTTGTTTTTCTCTGTTACCACCACTAAGAACGATAGAATGTCGACGTCAAAAAAAAACAAAGAACGATATAATATCTTAATGGTCGATAGTAGTAGTTAGTTAATATAGATCTAAGTTATACATCGTTCTTATAATTCTCTTTATATATTGCTCTTTGTGATAAAACTTATATAATTCTCATCAGTCTTTAGTATATGTCAAAAGAAATTCCAATGAGGCAGCCCATTTGTTAGCTAAGAAATGTACTTCGTATATTCCTGTCTATTCTGATTGTATTTATCGGACCTTTAATTGATACGTTGTATTCGGATCTTCTTTCAAATTAATAAAGTACAATTTGCAGTAAAAAAAATGGATTTTGTGATATAAGTTTTATTGGCAGCTTCGTGCATGGATATCAATCTTTGGCTGCATACAAGTTTTCCTCTTTCATGTTCAATCGATTGCCATGCAAGTTGTTAATTACGGTTCTTCTATTTGAAATTCTGAAACAACTTATATGCTTAAACTAACCCACAGCTTAGATCCTTTGATAATCGTTAAAAGATGAGGATTGCTACACAATATTTTGAACAAAAGATAGAATATAAATTAAGACTTAAGCTAGAAGAAAGAACGCTTAAGCTAGAAGAAAGAACATGCAATGCGACAATATACTAATACTTAATACACAATTACATCTATCGACGTAAAGCGTATTATTCTCATTCTCCTTTTAAGAATGTTTGTCGTTAACTATGAATTTTCTTTAAACAACTTCATCCATTACAGAAGATGTTTTCATTTAATTTTTTGCTTCAAAACATTTGATAATAATTTTTTTTCTAATACAAAGTCAATCATTGTTGTTGTTTTGATAGTTAACTATAAAATACAGATATTTTAAGTGATTTTCGGCTTTTTGCAATTTTTATGAATAATTTGTACATTCAACAAAAAGATCATATAATATGAAGCACATTAAAAAAAATATATATATATAATAGACAACCCAGAGTTAACCCTTAATTAGTCTAAACATAAAGCATACAATTTCCTTTACAATCCAAGACAGCTTGATTTATATTAAAAATCTCCACAAACTTTATTGCCACTCTGGTTCGTTTCATCTTTTCTCTCTTTATTTTTTCCCAAGAGAAAGGAAGAAGCCACCACCTTAGAATCTCTTTTGCCTTTACAAGTTTATTTTTCTTTTAATATCAGAAGTTTTTAGATATTATTGCTCCAACATCCCTTGGATCGGGGACTAGAATATGTATTGATCACTTTTAAGAATGAATCTCCCGTCACAAACTTGAAATAAGGTAAGCTTTTGCTTAGATATGTTATGTAGAGTGGAAAGAACGGATACGCTTGAAAATGTTTATATCAAATTTGTATCCAAACGAGTTGTTTAAGTATATGATCTGAATATTTCTGATATTGATATACACAGATTTGTCGGTAAATGTCTAAATGATAACATTTGATGATTATGGGAATCACACCGTTCAGCCCATGTGTACACACAAAAATATCCACATTAGTTTATCGGCAAATTAGAAAAGAAAAAATGCATATTATATGTATGAGTATGTGGGTAAATATGTCCATCAATTCATGCATGGAATCTAAAGTTTATCCTCAAAAGCAGGAAGGAAGATAAAGTTAAGCATGATTTTGGAAAAGTATATAATTAATTTTATTAATAAGAACTGCAGAAAGTGGGTGACCCTTTTAAAGCAGAAGAGAAAAAGAGAGGGTAAAAAAGCTAAATTCTATCTCTCTGCTTTTGGGGGACTTTTAAGTTTTTTAAGAGCCTTGTGATGGGCATTTAGCCATTAGAGGCCTAAACTTTGATCTCAACATAATTCGCTTTTTATCTTTCAAAAAGCTACAAAACACACCAACTTTTTCTCCTCTTGGTACATTTTCTCTATCAAATAAGAAAACTAAGAAATTGTAGTCATTTACTAGAATGTAAGCAACATATGAATCAGCCTCATGGCCCAAATCCTTATTTTTGATTTTTAAGCAGTCAGTCAAGGGCCTAATCAACATTTGCCTAAATCTTAAAGAAGAATTCGAACAATTCAAAGGCATGTTATGAGTACAATTCCTAGAAAAACTATTTCAAATACAGTTTCTAACTAGTACAAAGTACCACATGAATATTTGAGATCTAGATAATTATCTGGTGTATCCTTGAGGCTTGAGCCAAACAAAACAAAAGAATCATCTGGCTATTTATATGTTTATGCAACATAACACGTAAGAACATAATCGTCTTTTTTAATTTAAACACCCTTAAACAAAACAAAAACAAAAATGATCTTCGACCAAAAAAAAACAAAAAAACAAAAATGATATATAAATCATAAAGACTGTGAAAAAAAAAAAAAAAAATCATAAAGACATAAACCCAGAACTATAAACTAAAATGGGCCGTTTAACATGAAGTTAGTTTGGTAATCATTTGGGCTTTTCAATAATCAAATGGCCCAAAAGCTTTAATTGGTAAAGAATCACATATTGAACGCGATGCTCTCTCTTCCAATTCACGAGTAACGCATCATTTTTGAAGGTCGCTATGTGTATTTAAACGACAAAGAAAAAAAACTACTATTAAAATTTAGAAATCCAAATTATTTGACTATTAATGATCTTTCTAACCGGAACCTACTCGGAAACTCTTTTCCGATAGTGACACTTCAACTGCCCAAAAATATGTAACAATGTACAAAACTACCCTCTAAAGTCTAAAACACACAAATCCATAATTAAACCACGAAACGACGAAGTTTTTAGATTACATCTTCCCCTTACTCTGTTCTCGCAATCTCAAAATGGGTCTGAGCCAAACCGCAACCATACTCGTCGCCGTATTCGTGTTTTGTCTAATCGCCGTCACGGCTCAGCTCGCCTACGTTCTATGGTGGAAACGCCGGTTTCGTCGTCGGAGTATCGCCGGATCAGAACTCGACGCTTTCTCCTCCCGCGGAGGTGACCCGACGGCGACACCGCCGCCGTCAAAAGAGCTTCTTTACTTCTTCCTCTTCTGTCTCGAGAACAAACAGTTCCGAATAGGATCCGCCACCGCTCCGCCTCTCCCACCAGCCGCACCGCCGATGGATGACGTGGCATCAAAGTGGTCAACCACGGGAGAGAATCTACTTTGTGGTCCTTCCGAGACTCTGTTTACCATCGCTGAAGACTGTACTAGCGAGACCGATCATAATCATCGAACGGCTGAGATTGAACGACGTGGAAGCGTATCTATGGACGATCATCATGTGAAGGATGAAGAATTGGAAGATGGTTTTGTAGTAAGGGAGAGAAACGACGACGAGGTTGACTCTTGTGACTATGATCACCACGACGACGGAACGACGCCGTTCTCTACTCCTTGTGGTTCGCCGCCGTTTTATACGCCGTCGCCTTCTCCGGTTCGTGATGAAATCCCGAAGAAGCTAGGTCAGGAGAGTTTGTACGGCTGAGATAACGGAGAGAGTCATAAATCGGGAATTGACCCGTTCAAAGATACGGTGTCAATCAGGGGGTGGGTTTCATTTTTATCCGGTTTGGTTTCTTATGAGTAGTAAACGATTTAACCAGATTAATAACTGAACCGAGACCCTATTGTAAATTTGTAAATTTGTAAATCCAATAGGTTCTGTTTCTGTTTTTATTTTCTTATTATATAACGTAACAAGTACTAACATTATCGAAATGATTACTCAAATCGCAACCCATTAAGATTGAACATTAAATAATAAATCTAGTATATCAAGCATATAATAACTTGGTTATACGTAGTGTTTTTTTTTTTTTGTTTCTGGGGAGTTTTACGTAACAGTTTAATTCGCTAGATGGGAAATATCTATTAGGGTTTAATGAACCAAAATAAAATATAAATAGAGATAGCTATCAAATTTGTTGAGGAATCTGAGGATATTATCGATGGCGCTCCATGTAAGCACTGGATTGTTCACCGTCAAATTTGTTGTCGATGCAGATCTCGAGTGAAATCTTACTACGCGAATACGAGGGTCGCAAGAAAGCCTGATCTTTTCGATGTATCAAAGCAGTGAATGTTGCCGATGTGGGTATTTCCTGGATATTTGGGATTGTGCCCGAGCTTTTAATTACTTAGACAAGTCTCTACGGATGAGCCGCGAGTTCGAGGCGGCCACTAAGCAACAGAAGTTGAGGATCGGATTGGGACAAAAGAAACTTCACTTGGTTCTTAGTTTAGAACACACCCTCATCGACCCTATCAGGGTGTCGGAAACTCTCCGAGATTGATAAGTATCATCTGATCAAAGAGGCAGATTCGGGATCAAGAGATGATCTGTTTCGTGTCCCTAAAGAGAATTTCTATTCAAGTGACGTATTGGTGAAGTTTCGACCTTTTGTCCGTGAATTCTTGCGGGAGGCAAAAGAGTTTTTCACCATGCATGTGTTCACAAACTATGGCCCTGACCACGCAAAGAATGTGGTGAAGTTGCTAGATCCGCATATGATATACTTTGGGAACTGAATCATTCATTACAAGTAGAGACAGTGACGGTGGTTTGAAGTCTTTGGAACTTGTTTTGGCGGAATCACGTGAGGTTCTTATCTTGGACTATGAACATAGACTGTGGATGAAGCGAGACCATCGTAACCTGATTATGATGTCCAAGTATAAGAGCATCTTTAACGCGGTTTTTTTAGGGTATTTAACAGAAAATTATTAATAAACAATAGAGCCATCGTTTCTTATTTGACAAAGAGGTCTCCTATTTGGGGATTTTTGAAGACGTTTCTTCTCACACATGGCGAGGTTTCATTGGTTAAAAATTGGAGAGAAATTTTTTTTTTTTCTGTCATCTCATTTTTTTCCCTTTCATTTCTCCATTGCTCTCTTTTCTCCGACAAAATCGGGGCATCAGGGGTGAGAGATACCGATGTTGTGGTTCAGAGCAAATCTAGCGATGAAATCGGGAAAGTGAGAGATACCGACGATGCGATCTCGCTACTGGAAAATCAACTGGTGACATCTTCTTCACAGCTTCTCATGGTCCTCTCACCTTGATTCAGGGAGCTGTCTCCAAAGGAGCTTGTACGATCTCTTTCTCTCTCGGAAATTTTCGAGATCCTTAGCTACTAGCTAGTGCTGATTTGAATCGTAACCGAGATTCCTCTGCTCTCTTTACTGTTGTCTGATCATAGAGAATTTGAAGTATTCTTTGACTTGTTCCCCACATTTTTGATTAAATGCAATTACCCTGAAGCTTGAAACTTTGATGTCATTCTTTTGTTACGCTTATGCTGTGGCTCTTTGAATCTGTTTCCTAAGATGAAGTTGGCAAACTCAGTTTCTTCTCTAGATTGATTGAATACTGTGGCTCTTTGAACACTAAACTTGATTGCAGTTTGCCTGGATGGAACATTACCTGGTTATCATCTACACCGCGGTTCTGGATAAGGGGCTAACCGCTGGCTCATCCAACTTGAGGTATAAATATATTATATATATAATCTAACTCTTATGAATGCTATTTTATTTGTATATTCGCTCAAAAATGCTAATGAGTTTTGACTATGAAAGATTCTTAGAAAATTTCTTTTATCACTCTTCTTCTTCGTCTGTTTTTTCTTCTTAAAAAAATGTTTCTTTAATTTGATGCAGGGTGGAGGATGGTGCAACACACGTAGGAGCTGTATCTTCCGGAAAACCACTGGGCGTGGTTCATCAAATTATATGGAGAAAGTTTTGGCCTTCACTGAAATTTTGAGTGATAAGGCTGATGAGAATCCTGGTTAATCCAGAATTATATATCATGAGCTAAACATTTGCTTGCAGTGACTCGGAGTATCTTTTCCTCAGTTTCGTTTTTTTTTTCTTTTTATGGACATTTTGCAGATTTCTTCAACTGGAACAGAGTTAAATTGCGTTACTGTGATGGTGCTTCTTTCACAGGCGATAGTGCAGTGTGGACGAGTATAAAGACGTCAAATTATCCCATGGTTGAAGCCACGATAGGTAAAAGAAAGATTCAAAAGAGTTATGAAACTAGAAGGAGGCATTGTTATTCAAGAAACTATATGCAGGTGATTCAAGGGAAGTAGACGAAGAGGCAAAGGAGTGGGAGCACAAGCTCTTGCAAAATAGTATGGACAAAGAGTTGCATGAACTGAACCGCCGTCTAGAGGAAAAAGAGGTCTCTTTTGCTTGTTTACTTTTTATGCACTGAAATTTCTTAGGGGGTTGAGATTTGTTCTTGTCCATAACTACATAGTCCTTGTATGAAACTGTCTGAAATGAAGCTACATATTTTTCATTAAGTTTGTTCCCAATAATTTTTTTTTTTTTAAGAAATCAATATGGGTCTCTCCCATTGTATAACCCAAAACCAAAAGTCTCTAAAACCAGTTTTAATTTCACTTTTTGCTGAAAAACTATTAAAATAATAAATAAGAGACCCATAAAGGTCTCTGCATTGAGGAAATATTTCAAAGAAAGCAGCAACGAGGATGGGTCCTACCAAAAACTTTAGTTTCCTGAGGAATAAGATCTCTTTGAAAAGAGATAATAATGTTGTGGACTTGGAATGAAAGAGTGAAGAAAATCCAGATGATGATAGATTCTTGTTGAAAATGGTCTTGACATCCTTATTCTTACTGCCCCACGCTTTACATAATTAATTACTTCTAATGGTTTTATGTTTAAGATGCATGTGTGCGTTAAGTGATATCGTTGCTTGATCCTCACGGTATTGTTAACCTGATAGTATATAAAAATGTTATAGACATGACAATCTAAACAACAAAATATATCTATAATATCACCAAAATATAAAATCATCTAATTACCTCTCTTAACACATTCTGCTGCTTCCAGACTATTGAAGATGAGTATTGAAGATGACTACAAAGCCATTCTTACAAAGCCATTCTTACAAAGCCATTCTTACAAAGCCATTCTTACAAAGCCATTCTTACTTGGCAACAAAAACATCGGCTCCGTTTCTTCTAAATGTCCAATGTGATCAAAGCTGTCCTCCCAACAGAAACGGCATACATCAGAATATGTGTACAGAATCTGTGCATACATCATTTTAATTGATTAAAGAAAAAGAAAGTTAGTCCATTTTTAAAGATTAAGCACCCTAAATAACTAATTTAGAAAAATATGAAAATAAAGATATCCTTTACATCGAAGCAAACATATACTGTATACCAATCTGACAGTTTTACTAAACTAAGAAAGAATAACATATATCCTCATTAATTACATATTGACAAAAACATCTCAAATAATTGGGAACCTTTTTCTGGAAAGACTTCTGGTACGCGAACACATCATAATTCGTTTACAGACACACTTGTTACAAAAGAAACAAAGTATCTTAAGAGAATACAAGAACGAATAAGAAAAAACAAAACGTAATTCTTGATTTATAATACAGAAATCCGAGCCAAAACGAGAAGAACAACTTGTGTAACGATACGACATATGATTATACAATTCATGGTCAAATAAAATTCTGAATTCGACTTTCAAGAATGTACAATCATAGAATAAAGCGAATTAAGAAATCGAGAACCTTCATCATCGCCGAATAAAACGAGAAAGTGTAAACATCATCTGTAGAAAATCAAACGGGTGTTTACCTTTTTTTCATTCCAAGCCTTGCGATCAGCGGTGAAAACCACTTCTTCAATGCAGCGATCAAATTCTTGAAGAAGTCTGAGATTTTCAGCCATTCTTTAGATGTTGATTCGACCGACTCAGAGACTTGTCAGGTTCGCGATCGTCGAAGGCCGTGGAAGAAATCTAGGACGATGTTGCCTTTTCCGTTGGTGATGACATCTAGAAGAAGTTAGGTCAAGCGAGTTTGATTGAATGTGGAGAATTTATAGGAGCGTAGTCCTGGGGCTATTTACAACTAGCTAATTCAGAATTTTCAGATGTACTTCCTCCTTAGTTTAAAAGTATTGACGCAAAACAAGAACGTACCAAGAACTGATCGGCCCAGGGGTCGATTTTGATAACCAATAGTGCATGGCACAGAGCTTCCCATGTCTATCGCAGTGATTCCGAGTTCCTGTGTTTGGACACTATTATAGCAGAAAATGCTTATCAGATAATTAGTAGCATGTAGCAAAGCACATATAATTCGATCACTGGTTTCAAGATGATGAATCCTCTTGGCTTTCTTGTCTTTCTGCGCAACTACATTCCACAAAAGCAATTGTTGGGATTTCTCGAGCTCGCAGTCTGTTTGAAAAGCCTCGGTTCTATTTGAAAAGCCTCGGTTTGGGTTTTTGTACCAATGCAGATTTACGGGCCGAAAACAACACCCAGTTTTGCTAATGCCTATCTTTTATTTTTGGGCCATGATTAACATTGACCGATCTTATACTTCGTTAGTGTCCCTAATAAGTATGATGTTTCTATGTTTTCAACTTTTTATATTCTGTTTTAAACTTCTCTGTTTACATTATCTCATTTACCTTTTAAAAAGTATGAAAATGTTGAGAAAAGTGTGTTACAAATTTACATTGATAATAGGTTGACTAGTTATCGAATGGTTATTAGTTTTAAGGCCTCACTAAACCATTTCGATTATTTGGCCTCCTGACCTAACATTTTCCAATCTAAAAACTTTTAGAGTATACTATCCTGTAGAGATATTATGAGCATATATTCGCAACATATAATTCATAATTTATATTTCATTCGAATCATTTTTTTTTTTTGAAAGAATGTTAAATTTATTCAAACAAAAAAAAACGTTTTTCATCAATGATGTTTGCATGATTTGGAAGAAATTAAAATCACATAAAATATTACTAGCTATTCTTCAATTTGGTGATCTCTACCAACAAATATTCTTCTTCACTGTGCTTTTTACGACTTGAAAAATTAAAGTTTAGATACTGTTGCTTAGAAATTTTGTATATACACAAAAACAATAAATACCAAATCTTACTGAGTTACTGTCTTCTAGTTTGTGGTTACAATTGTAGTGTAGTACTGATGATACGACGGAGTAAAATTATGAAGGAAAAAAGAAAAGAAAAGAGCCAGACCCAATCCTCCATTTATTTTCAACTTTAGTGGCTTTACATTCAATTCCGATTGTAATAATGATTCTGTAATCAACAATAAGCTTAATAACAACCAAAGGTGGTGAAACAGAAACATTATCCTGCTGGTGGAAGAAGAAGTTTGGTTATTTCTTTCTTTAAAAAGAGAAAATGATATGATTATAAATTAAAAAAAAAAAACAACTTAACGGCGTCAACGTTCTAAACGTTCACACTGCATTTAGTAACCAACGTATACTTAACGGCGTTATCACCGACAAGAACACCAGCAGCTTTGTTTCCAAGATTAATGAAAGCCGGACACCGAACATGGAGATGATATTTTCCGGTGATCAAAGTCCCCACTTTCCACCTCACGCGCCCATCGGCGCGTATCATCAACTGAACAAATCCACGTCCTTGCTCGTCTCCCAAAGCGACGGAGTTGTACGGAGCGATCGGAACGGAGGTTCCGTAAACAAACGGAGACCAAACGTTGTCTTCTTTGTGGCCTTGATACGTCGGAGGAATCGCCGTCCGGAGAGTTATCTGCTGGTTCCGGTAAGTAGCGTAGACGTGGAGACGGTCGTAGTAGATTCCGATCTTGGAGTTTGGGTTTCGAGATGCGAACGTGATTTGGAAGTTTGAGGTGAGGAGGTTTGGTTGCGAGAGGTTGAAGGCGAAGACGGTGGCGTCTTGGAGGATGAATCTGGGCTTTGTGGGCCTGAGTATGACCCAAACTAGGAAGATTGTGATTAGGACTATTATGATGAAGGCGATTACGGCGCCGCAGATTCGCCGGACGGCTACTTCTTTGCCTCCGCCGTGGTTGCCGCAATCTTTCGACATCTTTTATTTACGGTTTTGCCACTGGCGTACCTTCTTCTCTTTCTCTCTCTATAATATGATATCTTCCTTCTTCTTATTCTTTTTTCTTATATTGTGTGGGCGTGACTAGTGAATTAGTGATGATGGGAGGAAAAAATGTGTATGAGTGAGAGATGGTTGTATTTATTTATATTGTAATTGTGTGTAAAGGCCAATGTATGCGCGTTGTGCATAGACTATAGACTAAACACTCACACCAATTAACCTTTTTGTATTTTAAGTTTTCATCGTAGCTTTTTCAAGAAAACTGTTTCAATATTTTTTTTTTTTTGTGTGAATATATATACTCTTCGTAGTACCTTTGATTTGTATATTGTATACCACTGTTACTATACGTTTGAAGAAAAACAGAATAAATAACTACAGTATATATATAGTGTATCACTATACGTATATCGGTATACCCAAAATAAATAAATTAAGTGGGACAAGATATATGTGGTATGCAGATATTATGCATTATTTCTGGGAAGTGGTGGTATTTTGACATTTAGCGAGTTTTTTTTATCTTGCGCGTCCATTTTTATTTATTTGTTGCGATGATGGAAGTTTCCCTCATGATTGATTGATTCGGTTAAAATGCAAATGCGTCTATTTTGGTGTTATTGATTAGTATATTATTTTATTCGAAGCAAGAACATGGCGCATGTGCATATATTCTTATTACACAATTGCAAATTTGTAAATCAGTTTTAAGGAGAAAATAAAAACCCAAAGAGACTTTAAACTATGAATTAGATACGTGTCATTACATTATTGAGTTTAGTTGATGAACTCGTTTGTTACTAAAAGTTAAAACAAACAGAAAAAAGTGAATGCCTATCTTATTGTGTGGTTCATTGTGTTCGAAGTAAAATTAGCAGGTCGGCAATCGGCATCTACGGTTCCCACGTGGAAAACAAATTCTACTAAAGTTTTTGGTTTATAGCGATGCCTATATCATACTTTGATGTCGGTGTTTAAAAACCTTTTATATATAAATATAACAAGATTGGGTAACAAATTGCCATAATTCTGATATGAATTACTCAATAAACAATCATTGGATTTAGTGGAAGAAACTTACAAGACGAAAAAGTGAAGGTGGCTGGAATGTTTTGAAAAACAAAAATTGATGAAATGTATGCAAAACAACTTTGAGCTTGATCCTATATAATCGTATAAACCCTTGGAGGCTAATTCTTCAAAAACCGACAATACTTTTGGGATAAATAAATTTTACTGGCTATTTAGGATATATATATATATATATATATTTTTTTTTTGGTTCTTCGGAAGATTTTATGTTTAACCGGAACTAGAAAAGGCTTTTGAGTTTCTGTCTTTTCTTTGGTGATTGGTTACATAGTCCTAGCCACCTAAACAGTTCATTGATATGGCCAACTCGTCTATAGAACAACAGTGAGTGCAAAGCTAAACCCATACAAATAATATAAATATCTTAAAGAATAATATAAATCCGAACATTCGATACACTGCCAAACAATTTATAAATCTTTAAGGATATGGACGTAACTAATTATTTGATAGATCATCTTATATATCAATCAATTATAATGTGTGTTTACAGTAATTTACATGATTGTAATGCCTTTGTTGTGTTGCGTCTGCGTCGGATTGAGGCTGTTGACTCGAAAACAAAACACGTCTCCGCCTTTCCTTCGTTATAGGGTGGGACCACGTGGTCACGTTACAGGCTACAACTTCTATCCCCACAGCTCAACTAAAGACTTCGAATCTTTCTTAAAGTTACATTTGATCATAATGCAAAGTGTCTTTTTCTCCGTTACATTTTCATTTTGTTAGGTTTATTACAAAAGGACAACGCACCAACCCTATTATTCCTCTTTAAATTACGCATTACCAACGAATCTATATAATTTATGCATTATAGTCTATAGATAAATACAAAGCATCTTTTTAGATATAGTAGTCGCCTCTTGTTTGAGTGATAGTGCACTTCAGATCATCGCATTTGGTTTACCATATAGGCATATACTATATTAGCTTCGATGTCCCATTCTCGATTTAGTTATGCTTTTACTCTTATTATCTTTCAAGTAGACAGTTCTTAGCAACAAGTAATTAGACTGTTCATAAGTTTATGGAAGTTTACTTTTTCATTATTCACTAATATATATGTATATATATGCATAATACTAATTCAAAAGTATATAAGAAATACCATATATTGATTTGTTTTAGAAAAGATTGATTATTTTATTAACAATAAGTTTCTTTATTCGAGAGATATATTTACTCAAATTTCTTTGATATTTTTTTAAACTCCACTACACATTTTATCATGATCAACTGGTTGATTCAAAGAAATTTGAAGTTTTTTATATATTTTCCCTTAACGTAGACATTAGACAAACAAGGTGAGAGTTCTCTATGCATTTTGACGCAATCCGACACTTTATATAAAGGAGAAGTTTCCAACATGATGTTTTATGTCGTTTTCATGAGGAGTCCCAACGGAAATGAACACTCATTTTCTTATACGTCATATTAAGCGAACCAACATTTTCTACTTAAGAGCTCATAAGGCTCTTTCTTTATTCAACCTTCAAAATTAGGAGCCATCAAACAAAGAAGCAGACCGACAAGTTCAAATTCAAATATCCAAAGGCTCCAACGGCCACACCTATATTATTTATTACTTTTAGCTTCCTTGATGATTTGGTTCTAGCATTTAATTCGAATTTTCTTTTGAACCAAGACCAAGAGTCCTATATGGCTATATCCTGCGGCTTTCACTTGTAGTTACTAGTTACCTCTATTCAAATTTAATTTACCAAGACCATTCATATTTGTTTCTCTTTTTCTACCAAAATCGTGAATGTACATTTGAACTATTGTGCGACTATGCGTTCAAATCATTGTGCATTTTTCCCCTTTGGTTCTGTTTGCGGTGATTGTATCGCGGTTCAAAAACATTGTGTAGTGTCCATTTAGCCTCAATCCATTCATTCATCCATCAACTGTGATTCTCGGCGAATAGCCCTTAAACCAGCCTAAACTCCTCTTACTCCATCAATCCATCCGTGATCATCTCTTGATCATCTCCTCAAAATCCACTTGATCGTTCTTGCTTGCTTATAAACCAAGCTAAGCCAAACAGTCCGTCGATCGATTGACTGAGTCATATAAACCCATCTGAATTAGAGGTTTATATCACATTTGTATTGTACATAATATAAAAAATACAAGAGAAATTTTAAATAAATTAGACAGCTATAAGAATAATTAGACGACTTTATAAAGTGGAAGTCATTGACAAACAAGCAATTAGCATCAAATATATACCAAACCTTTCTCAAATAGTATACACAAGTATCTTTATTCGTGACGCACTCAGTCTCTTTGATACTCTTTTTATTTCAACACACAATTTATCGACAATCGACTGTTTGATTAAATAGCAAAAATAATTCTTTTTCTCGAGCTCGATTCTGCAATTAAATCTAGTTTTTTTTTGCTTATTAAACTTGGTTTATGAGATTTCTATGGAATTTGCATAATAAGCAACCAAACATTTCTTTAGCTAACGTAAACAACAATCAAACATTACAAGAGACGTTAAGTGGCAAGAAAATGTCGAGGAAGAAGAATCAAACGTAAACCAAACAAGGAAGAGGCTTAGGCAACAAAGCGGCACCGTTCCCTGAGGCTCCTTCAAACGCAACTTTCAACTTCCCACAAAACACCTTAAGCCCACTCTCACGCGCCGACCAACCTTCCGTCTTGAAAGTGACCCAAACCGCCATTCTCAGATCAAACGACACCGTTCCGGTTTCTCTCTCTTTCTTCATCTCTTCTCCGACCCAGCTCGGCACTTTCGGCTGTTCTTTTTCTCCCGCCGTTAGGGTTTCTCCGATCGAAACCGATTTCTTCGTCTCCACGTAAACCGGCTGGAAAAACGCCTTCGCTAAGAAATCGTCTTCTCCGATCGCGTTTTGGTTGTAGATGAACCCTTGGATTCGATCGAAGTAGCCTTTCAATTTCGAGTTTGGATTCTCCACGGTGAGGTTAGCCGTCCACTGGGCGGAGAAAACCGGTCCGGTTACGTTGAAATTAGAAACTGAGAAATTGGTTACGGAGAAAACCGGGATCTGAGGACGGAGGACGAGCCAGGTTATGGTGGTGGAGATGCAGAGGAGGACGACTAAAACGACTAAACCGGCGAGGATTCCTCTGAAGAAGCCGGACGGAGCGGGTCTCTGGTAAACCGGATTTTGTTGGGCCGGGTAAGATGACCCGTAATATGAAGCGGGTGGGGCTTGCGCGTAGGCGTATTGTTGATGATTGTAAGGTGCGTTTGGATAATTTGGGTATGGGGCTTGATGGTAACCTGGAAAGCCCATAACCGGCGGGTAAGAAGATTGCGGTTGCGTTTGCGGTGGAGGCGATGGTGGTTGATTGGTATCGCGTTCGGAGGTTTGACCCGAACCCGATTCTGTTTTGGGTTGGGTTCCTTCTTCCGGAGGAGAAGGCATTGTCGTGTTTTTTTTCTCTCTCCTTTGTCTCCAATTAAAGTCTCTGATTAAACTTGAAAAATTAATCAAAATTTCCGGAAAATATTTGGAGAGAAAAAATAGGGAGGTTAGTGGAAAGCACGAAGGTTTACTTTAAATCAAAGATTTTTCTCTTTCTTTGGTGTTTTTGTTGGTTAAAGAATAAAACTAATCAGTTTGGATAAAAATAGTGATTCTGCCATGGCTGAGCTAAAAATAGCATTCGTAATTGTACCAATTGGGTATTAGGAGATTTAGGGTTTGGTTCCCAAAGCGAGAAATATCGTTCTTTTTTTTGAGCAGATCGTAGAATGCATTTTTTACTCAAAGTTTCCATAAGAGATATCAGGTGAATTGGTAACTTGTAACGATGATGGAGAAGATGTTCTTAGTATAGTATTTCACTTCCTATTCCCACTGATATTGCCAAGCCAAGACAAATCTTTGAAGCTAACTACTTGTTAGTTGTTACATCTTAGGGATGCTTTTGAGGAAGAGCATGTGTCCATAATATTTACCAAAACAGTGGAATTTTAGATAACTTAGAGAACAAGAAACAAGACTTGCGAGGAGATTAGATAGAAATTTTTGGGAGTTTCTTTATACATTAATCTAATCTCTCTTTATTGTTCGTAATTCTCGACATTGAATCAAGTTTAGCGTACTTATTAACTAATTAATCTTCTGCGTTCGTTGCTTAATGATGATAATAAACGTTGTGATATTCCCTTCAGGAGTTTGGCCTTAGTTTATACAGACATTCAAAGTGTCTTAAATGGGCTTTGTAGAAGTTTTTTCTGTTTTCTTTTTCTTTTGTTGTTATAACGCAATCGCTGTATTACCCGATCTCACAAATGTGAGGTTAGGATTTTTAATAGGGGCATTACATTTTTAATCTCCTCCCTCGACCTATTGATCACTAGAAGAAGCTATCCATATATAATTTTAATTATGTTTATCCATGTTGACCATCGTGTCGAATGTTTGACATTTGTAAATGGTATCACAAGTTACAACACAACCATGACAAAATCATCAGAAACAACACTTTAGTATGATATACAGCACGCATGTATAAATAACTACATAACTAACATTATATGTTATAACCAATTAACTTTCTCGAATCTTGTACTTCAACCCCCTTTCTTTTTGGAAGAATTCAAACAAGAAAAAAAAAATTATGTGGCCAGGAAGGTTTAGAATAGCCGATAATAATCTGAGGTCCAACATTTCTTTTTCTTATCCAAAATCCCATGTGGTAGCCTGTATGAAGCTGTCTATTTTCTGACCACTTTTTACGGCTTCTAGCTGTATACACTTCATCACCTTTTTTGGTCCTATGTTATGTAACTCATCTCTCGTTATACATAATTTGTATTTTTTTAACGTGCTACGTACTTACACATTCTACCGTGGAAAAATATATCTTATGGGGTTAAGACTTGAATTACCTATCAACTTGCATCAGACTACTTCAATGATTATCTGAACGTACAAAAATTATACAGAATAAATCAACAGCAAGAGAGACCATGCTTTCCATTTCCCAACTTGCCATAATAATAACTACATTATCAGCTTCAATATCTACTATGAAAATTAAAATACATTCGTACATGATAATGCCTAATTGACTTAATGTTATTTTTATAGATATCTGCACCGGTTTTAACATTGTCCCATGTCATGGCCAAAAGTATAGAGTATGGTTATTTTTCATTTTGTCAAAGAAGGACAAGTCATCGATCTCTTTAGATCGAAACGTTTTTTTATTGGCAAAAAAGACAAAGTCATTTTAATAACTAATTTTAAACCGGCCGCTTGTTTCTTTACGTATTGGTCATTTTTTGACCGTTTAGTGGGAACTAATAAAAAGTTTGATCAGGTAGTTGTTCACATTAATTCGTCCTCATCAGGAAGTTAATATTCACGTTTTTTGGTCTTAAGTTAATACGGTGGGACGAATTTGATACCTTGATATTCGTTCCGGATCTAAATCTAGATTATTAAGCATCTGTGTCAGCAGCGATATTCGGTTTGCAAATGTCAGGAAATTTTATTTGGGTTGTTAAAGAGAGAGTTAAACTGATTAGTGACTAGCATATAAACTTACATAATAAGCAATAACTACGGAATGATATCATAGTAAATATATTTCAATGGTTACATTGTATTACAAAGCATCAGAGTATAGATAATTTTGTTGGTTTTTTATCTTCTGAAAAAAACTGTGCTTAATAAATTAGGGTTTGAATCCTTGTTTATAAATGGTTTTAGTTTATCGGAGATGTGTGGGTTTTGTGTCTTTAGACTCATGACTTCTCAATTAACCATTGGTCTTCATCTCGATCACTCATTCAAAAAAAAAATTAAAATTAAAGAAAATAACATTTTGATTTTGATGTAAACAATACGGTCGGTGGCTTTTTAAGAAAATAAAATGTTTGATTTTGTCATTCCACTGACAAAAACGTTAAATAGCTTATATAAAACATAGTTCTACGAATTACCAGCCAGAAACCATCACTTCTTTGATTATAGAAAATCATAATATCTTTTACTTTTACCTAATGAATATTTTTATCAAATATTCTTCTAACTTATTGATTATGTCACAGTATTGGATTTTTTTGTTAAATCAAGTCGGCGTGGCTAACTGTTTGGAACTGGCATCTATTTAAATAAACATCCTCTTCTACGTACACTTGAATCAAGGAATTAACTAATTAATTAAATCAAATATATTATAATCTTTATACGTATATGTATTTATATGCTTAAATTTCTATCTTATTGGCTGTGTAATAGATGACCACCAACCAAAGAATGGGAAAGAGCTATTTGTCATAACTCAGATAAATATACCTCTATATTGTATTATTATATTGAAGTTGAATCCCTGATTAGTAGCATAGTTGCCAATTGTTCATGATTCTGGCCTTTGGATCGTGCTCATGAGTTGCCTATCTTATTTCTATTTCCCTATAATATCTTCGTCGACAAATAAAACGGAAATAGTTTACTTCTGTCATAATTTTTAATCATATCTTCAAATTTTCATAATCATAAAAAAGATGAGTTTCTATTGTTAGCTCAAATGAGCTAGAAATAAACAGAAACATAGGTATAGAAAAGACTAAAAGTGACCATGTAAAAAAAGTTATGGCTTAAATCAATCATGAAGGACCCCAGAAGTTAAGTGACAAAAGAAGCATCAGATCAGATGTAATCTTAGAAATTAGAAGTACTGAGGATAGCCAGCTAATTTTTTCAAAAGTTATGGATGATCTTTCTTCATATATTTTTCAAGAAGCGGAAAACTGATTATAAATTTTTCATTCTATTACTTCAAGATATTTATAATAAGGTTACCACAGAAGAACGTTTTGTAATTACTTTATAGAATAATTTATTTGTTGCAAAAAGGAGAGAAATGAACATTTGTTTGCTCAGTCTTTGAAAATTGAGGTAATGAAACATTTTGTTTAGATTGTAAAGTGAAGGATTGTATTTAAGGGGGAGAGTTTAGGATTTAAGGTTTTTAGTTTATCTTCTTTTTTTTCCTCAAAGCATTTAGAATTTTTTGGATTTCCAGAGTTTAGATCTTTAAATAATTTGTTACTTAAAAACTTAAGTATTTTCCCAATTTTGATATAAATTTCAGCTATTTTCATACTTCACCTAAACGTTCTACCACGATTTTATTTCTTATTGAAGCTATAAAACATATTGTTTAACATTTTTAACTAATGTATTCAAATTTTATCACAACTACATCACACTTTTGGAAACCCAAAGTAGTATCTAGCAATAGCAAGTTGATTTCTCGTCGAAAGAATACATCACACTTTTGGTATTTTGTTATGAGAAACATGTTGTTATATGCTTTCGCTTTCATATGGACCTCACAAAAAAAAAATCACTTACATCCCTGAAAGTATTATGTTAAATCTGCGGTGGCAAGAGCAACCTGTAATGAGTCGACGTTCATAACCTTTGCTGTTAGCTTGATAAAATTTCTTAAGTTTAATTTATAGTATTTCACTACATACCAATAACTATGACGATTTTTTTTTTTTACAAAGGGTATACCTTCTAGCACTTAAATGTTGCGAGAGAGAGATTTTTCATGTAACATGTACATGCGCAAATGGTTCTTATAATTTTTTACTATATGGATGGAATAAAGTTGATGATATTAAACATTTTTCTAAATAGGTATGGAAAATAAACTCAATTCACTTCACTTAAAAACTGAAAGAACGACAAAATTTGCAGGAATATTTGAGGAATGAATCTATCGTTATTCATAAAACTACGTTTCATTAATTTTACAAGTTGCTACATTTATTTTTATGTAGATGATTAATTTATAAAATGGAGATTTTAGCCGTTTATTTCAATTATAACTGATGTGGAGCGGATGATATTACTTTTCACACTATGATAAAAAAAACTTTGTTAACAAACTATGATAAATTTAATGAGGACATTTATGTGATCTATTATTTTGTAGAGCTCTACATTATTATTTAACCATGTACTAGACATCTAAATGAATACATTTTTTATCTTACATTCCATTAAATATTTTGATAAATTTCGGATAATTTGTTGTTAATAGCCTTTTTATTTTATAATTGATAGCCATTTTTTTATATCCAAAGTGCACTTAAAAATGAACTTAAAAATAGCCAATATCCAAAATATTGTGGAGGGAACTAGAACCAAAAAAATAAAAAATAGAGCATAACAAGGAGTATGGGTCTAAATGTATCATCAAAGTTGCAGCCTGAAACAAAGTAAATATCCAACGACGGACCGTTAATGGCACTTTAGGTTTTGTCGGCACCAAAAATTTAAGTACATCACCCCCAAAAAGAAAACAATAATCGTGTTTTCGTTGACATAAACCCAATTATCTTCTTCTACTTTCAGTTGCAACAGTAGTTTTGAAATAAGCCTGCCAATTTAGTATTTTTGTTGGAATAAAAAGAAGAAGAAAAAAAAAAGTCAAATAGTGATGGCAAAATAAAATAAAAAGAGAGGAGAAGAATCAGCAATCAAGGCATGTGAGTAAAAACGAAACACAAGGCAGACAAACTACTTGTCTTCAACACCGGCACGACCAATCCCCCAATGACTTCGTTACTATTTACACTTTCTTCGCCGTAATCGCATCTCTTTGACAAGTCAACACTCTTAATACGCCTCACTTTAATTTTTTCTTTAGAAAAAGCATTTATTACTTAGCCTTTTGTTACACCACATTCAAAAAAAAAAAAGTCAAATCTATATTGTACGTTCCTCGTTCGTTCTATAAAAAATAATAAATACGGACAGCTATCCAAAAAAGAGTATACAAAATTTTGTATATTCCGTGTTTTGACTTTTGTAATAACTCTGAATATTTCTCCTCTCCCTTTATATTTAAAACCCCAACTCTCCTTCTCTCTTCTTGCTAACTTATTCAAACCAATTCACATCTCTCACAAATCTCAACAACTACACTTTGTAGCAAAAGTTTCATTTTGTGAGATTCGTTCGTCGGTCGATTTCTTAATCAAGTTTTACTTCTTTTTCTTTTCATATTTCCGGCGAGTTCAATGGATCAAGAGATAGAGATTCCTTCTTTCTTCCTATGTCCGATCTCTCTAGATATTATGAAGGATCCGGTGATAGTTTCCACCGGAATAACCTACGACAGAGACAGCATCGAGAAATGGCTCTTCACCGGTAAGAAAAACTCATGTCCGGTCACAAAACAAGCCATAACCGAAACCGATCTCACACCAAACCACACTCTTCGCCGTCTGATCCAATCTTGGTGTACTCTCAACGCATCTTACGGTATCGAGAGAATCCCAACTCCAAAGCCTCCGATCTGTAAATACGAGATCGAAAAGCTCATCAAAGATTCTTCATCCTCACATCAAAACCAAGTCAAATGCCTCAAAAGACTTCGTCAAATAGTGACGGAGAACACAACGAACAAACGATGCTTAGAAGCTGCAGAAGTTCCCGAGTTCTTGGCAAAGATCGTCAGCAGCTCCGTAGATACTTACAACTCTCCTTCTCCTTCCCTTTCTTCATCGAATCTCAACGACTTGTGTCAATCAAACATGTTGGAGAATCGGTTCGATTCTTCGAGGAGCTTAATGGACGAAGCTTTAAGCTTACTCTACCATCTCGACACGTCGGAGACAGCCCGCAAGAGTCTTTTAAACAACAAGAAGGAAACAAATCTTGTGAAGACGTTGACTAAGATAATGCAACGTGGGATCTACGAGTCAAGAGCCTATGCGACTTTGCTTCTCAAGAAGATTCTCGAAGTTGCGGATCCAATGCAGATCATACTGTTGGAACGTGAGCTTTTCAATGAAGTGGTTCAGATCTTGCATGACCAGATCTCTCACAAGGCAACGAAATCAGCAATGCAAATCTTGGTGATTATATGTCCATGGGGAAGGAATAGACACAAGGCTGTGGAAGCTGGAGCGATCTCGATGATAATCGAGCTTCTAATGGATGAAACTTTCTCATCCGAGAGAAGGAATTCGGAGATGGCGATGGTGGTACTTGATATGTTATGTCAATGTGCAGAAGGAAGAGCTGAGTTCTTGAATCATGGTGCGGCTATTGCGGTTGTGTCTAAGAAGATATTGAGGGTCTCACAGATAACTAGCGAGAGGGCGGTTAGGGTTTTGCTTTCCATTGGGAGGTTTTGCGCAACACCGTGTTTGTTACAGGAGATGTTACAATTGGGAGTTGTGGCGAAGATGTGTTTGGTGCTTCAAGTGAGTTGCGGGAACAAGACTAAGGAAAAGGCGAAGGAGTTGCTTAAGCTTCACGCTAGGGTTTGGAGGGAATCACCTTGTGTCCCAAGAAATTTGTATGCTTCATATCCTGCTTGAACGGCAACATAAAACAACGAACATGTTTAATTAATTCTCATCAGATACAAATAATTCTTTGAGAGTTATTCTTCCTATAATTTCATTAAAAAAAATTGAGTGGTTTATTTTTGCTCAAATTCAGGTTCTCTCTTTTGTTTTGGTTATATTTTTCAAAAGCTCATCATCATGTAGAATTTGTAGATAATAGGGGATATATTCATGAAATTATGAGAAACTGCAGAGAAATAAATGGAATCACAAGTTACATGGTTATTGTTTCCCACTTGCTTGTTCATTGTTGATAGAGGCGCATATTGATTTGTATTCTTTTATTTCATTCACTTCCACAAAAATAATGGAGACCATCTCTTTCAACTTCTCATATTATTGAGTGGATAACCTAAAAGATTGCATCACAGTTATTTTAAGAGATATGTATGCGGTATCCATCGTGTCACATGAGACTCATATGTAACGTTTAATTTTGCCTATTTATGTCCTTGGAAGTAACATTACGGATGTTTCATGTTTATATCCCTATGTTCAACATTTTTAGGTATCTAACCCCACTAATTATTACGGTTTATCATTTATGTATGGGTTCCATTATTTTTATATCGACTTCGACGACATGTATCATGCTTTCAACCGACGACTAATTTTTTATTTAGCAATTCTTAAGATTTGTTATCTGATTTTGTCGATACCAAAATCTTTCATATGTGCTTTTACTATCACTCGTCGTGAGATACTGAAATCATTTAATTTTCAGGTCATTCAGCTCAAAATCATTTTAGACTAAACGTGGAAATTATTTCCGAAAACTCTAAGACAAAATGCACAATCTAACGATTTTTAGACATCTCAATATCGATATAGATCAGGAAAAGGACGAGATCTGAAAATCTAAACCAAAACTTAAAAAATATATATTTATGAAACAAACTAAAAAAATAAACTTTGCATTCAGAATAATGTGTTTCTGGAGATCCAAAGCACGTTATTGCAATTTCATATAGCAAGAATCTCTGTATCTATATACCTCGGTTCTAGCACTTAGGGAACATGGTCTTGGTGGGAACACGAGTACTGTGTCGTTTTACGTGAGATAAATATTAATGGGGATACTTGACTATTAGTTCAATATAAAAGATTTAAATCCTAAGGTTTTAATTTCTGTATAGAACGTTAGGTTGTTTGAAACAAACACCAAATTTGAAGGATATGAGGTTCAAGGTATATCGTAGGATGAAAACAACACATTCAGTCAATAATATAAACGAACCCGACAAATTTCGGGGGCAAACTATTTAATCCGACCAAGAAAACCAATCTAATGGACATTCTTCAGCAGGGCTAAAGTTAGTTCCAGCTTTCTAAACATCCAGTTAAATCGTTTTTAACGAGAATTGAATTTAACCGAATTTTATGTCTTTTTTTTTATCAGCAAACCGAATTTATGTCTTGTTTCGAGAAAGTTACCACTAAGCCACCACGCGGCTAATTCCTAAAGTTTGACATAAATAATTAATTTATTTGGATATTGTTTAAGAATTTAACCTGCTCTATATCTGATACAAGTAAATTTCAGAACATGCAAAACATATTAAAGAAAGAAAAACAATCAAAGAAGATAATATTTAGAAGTTGACATACGCATAAGAAATAACAGCATATGTTAAGATTGAACAGAAGTGTAAGTGTGTAACACACATGACAAGTAATGGTCGTGGTCCATCTACAGTGTTATTCTTTGTTTGTGAAGGATTGGTTCATGCGAGTCCAAATTAAATATCAAATTGTATCATGGCGATATATTTGATGCTACTTTTTAATTGATAATTAAGTGATTTAAGAATCCGTTAATAATTACCCGATTAGAAAAAAAAAGGAAAAAAACAGGAGCAGCTGACCGGCATTCTTACTATATGGCTGTCTATATGACTCACATTAAATATAAGGGACTTGCATATGTTATAAACCTGTATTATTTGTTTCAAAATACTTATATTTAGTTGTATATAATAAATGTCATAAATCAAAAGTCAGATCTTACGAGCAACCATGTCGCAATCTAGAAAGAACTATTAAAAGAAAAAAATACGAAGCTGGTCCTCCCTCGACCACCACTTGCAGTTATTTAAACGGTGGTATGGAGAGAAAAAAATAGATATAGTTGTCAATTACATTTTTTAAAAATATACGCGCGTGACATACACACATCTGTGTGATAAACAATGCATACTGTGCATACATATGGTTAAGAACTTAAAATCTACTGATTTAGTGAATCTCATGCAATGTTCAAATCATGTATAAGGAAAAAAAAAATCATGTATAAGGACCAGTCGACACGTTTGATAACATAGGCTCTGATTGGTAACAATGGCGGAATTACGTTTTTAAATAAAATTTCGCAGATTTTTTATCAATTAACAAAAATCCACATAATAGAAAAATACACATAAAAATGCAGACTGCATTTTTGTTTAATAAAAATACAAAATAAAAATCATTTCACAGAAAAACGACTTATAAATAGATTAATCTATTCCGCAAATTTTTTTTCGCATTCCGTAAGATTACCAATTTAAACCATGAAGATTTTTAAGTTTGACTCTGTCTCCTATTGTTTTTTTGTCAACAAAAAGTAAAAAACATAACCGTGATTTGTCGTGGTCTAATGGTGAATTATTATTATTTTTTTTTTAAAAAAGAGTGAGTTTTATGCTATGAGTTCAATTCCCATTAGAAATAAAGTCATGATATTCAAAGTAAGTGAGATTGGGTTTCTATTCAAGATTAGCCCTATGACCTGCCTTTTCGATGAATCAGCTAACCCTAAAATAATATTATTATCTTATAATATATGGGAGCCATCACGTCCTTCAGGTCATTCTACATTACTGGTTCGAATCAATAACCAAGAAAATAGAACAAAAGACATTATATTGGTTCGTCGATTTATAATATACAAGCTTTCCCAAAAGCAAATTAAAGCCTATATAGCTAATTTTAAACACGTTCATACTCGTACTAAACACACGATAGATCACCTCTAAAGATCTAGTATGGATTGCTCACTTCACTTGCAATCATAAGGCTGTCTTGACAAAGACAGTCCGAAAACTCAATCAGATGATCCCACTCTGATTCAGGCTCACAATCACGTAGATAGCATATGTAGGATCTTTTCATCTTGACCTGTAGATTGAATCTTTTTTTTATATTTTATGAAGTTGTACAAGAAAGCTAGTTTCATGATCGAAAAATTCTTGTATAAGAAGATATTCCATCCGTTTCTTTGTTTTAAGCTTAATTTTTCGTTTCATTAATAAACCAGTTCCTTATAAGCCACATTTATGTGATCTATATATATTAATGTTTATTTCGTAAGTACTGATCGTCGTTATATGTGAGAAATTTTTTCAAACCAACTTGATGAAAGGGAGATCTATTATTTCGTTTCAAAGTTAGTAAATTTAAACCGTTGAGGAATATACATGGATTTCAAAATATATACTTTGATAAGTCTTTGACTGACTTTGGTCTGAATATCATAGCGCTTTTGATCTGACTATGCAATTCATCATGTGGATATAAGAAGAATGTGTAACATCGCCTTCATTCTCAACGTTTCAACGCAACCTATCTATTTTAGAGAGAAAATATAATCAAGACATGAAAACCTAATTTTACTTGTCTTCGCTCTATGTATTAAAAGCATCATTCGAAGCCTCATCTCAGACTTTTCAATAGCTTTTTTAAGTACTGATATTGCTACATGTTAATTTATCATCGAGAGTATTATATAATATATATATATATATGTAAATTATGTAATGTGTGTGTATTTGTGATGTATAGTTATAAATTAATTCTGACTTCGATAAAGCATGCGCAACTGACAATTTATGACCTGATGTTAAACTTTAATGTTTAAACATATTATACAATTTAATGGTAAATAGTTCAAATTACGTTTAATATGAATTTTAATTTACTAATTATATAGTTTGTTAGATATATAATATAAAATATATTTCATAATTGTTTTTATTTCTGTGGACGCCTTTTGGTCAACTGGATGATCAAATTATGAATCATATTAATTACACCTTTTTTGAATTTGAATTCTCAGATAGAACAATTTTTACGGATTATAGTTACAAATCTTATTAGAGTTTCTAGTGTGTACTTATAAGTAGTCGTTGTTCGTGAATTGTGGTCTTGTGTATTACGGATTAAATTGTTTATTTTGGATTTAAAATAAGTAGAATTGTTCATAAGGGATCCATGTATTGTGGGGAAAGCCGCATGTCAATAGAACCGTTTAATGTGATTGCATATGTTATAGATAGTTAGATTTATAATATGATAAGATCATTATAAAATCAAATACTTCTGATGATATGAGAAGACAAACAACAACAAAAAGTACTTTAAATTTAGTTTTACTAGTTAAAATATTTGTTTTCACATACGTTTCGATGCTTACTAACTATATACAAATAACAAAGAACTTTTATTTTACTTGGAGAAGACTTGAGACAGGCAAATATTGGATTATTAGTTAAAAAATAATTTGAATGCATAACTGTTTGCTACAGTAATTAGAGTTTACTATTTTTCTTGGATCAAGCGGAGATGTATGGGAACGTGCGTGACGTACGAAGCTCGACATTAAACAACTTTCCAAGTTAACTTCTTTGCCTATACCTCTGAGTACACAACTTGCATAATTTCCTCTATTCTAGTTCACCAAATCTATATTCCCTTTTTTCCCTCTCTTTAAACAATTTAATTCTCTCTTTTAAGTGCCCTAATACATATGTAAATATAAAAGTTTACTATAATAAGCTTATTAATATTGTGTAACTAAACTTATGAGAAACGACCAAAAACATTAAAAAATCTGCTGAAGGTGGGTGTTTATGGCGGCGAGGTTCATTCTTGTTCTTTGTTTCTATAATAAACTTCTTTCTTCATTCTTGGTGAGATAAATTGTATAAGGATTAAATTAATGAGTCCTAAGTACGTACTCATGAGTTATTGTATGTTTAGAGCTATTCAATTCATACAGAATTTGGGTTTCACATGTAGATGGACTAATCCTCATGAGTTTGACGGGCCAACTTGTGAGTCATGACAAATAACATGTTGAATAACTAATAAGATAATCTGACTAGTCACGACTAACGAGTTGGTCCTGCTGTTTTTTTTTCCTACTTCTATACACACAAATAAATTTAGTTTCTATACACACATGTAAATTTAATTTCTATACACACATATAAATTTACTTTTCTTCTATAAAAATAACCTTTTTCAATGGATGGCATTTACGTAATCCCGAACTATAATATAAGTCTGTTGGCAATAAAAGATTAATTAAAAATTTGTAGAAAGGAGTTAAACCAAGAGTAGGAACAATTATGCTCTTTCTCTGACACTTCCTTTTTGAGAAGGATCTACACCCACACACAGAGGCCAGAGATACTACAAAGGCTCACACGTGAACCCGTGGTACACGTGCGTCTCACTTTCAGTGAATTGCAAGTTCAAATAACAAGCAAATCTCAATCGAATCCAAAGACAAGGACCTCCCACGTGGGATTCTTTGGCAACTCTTGAAAACGACTAATTATAGCATCATATAGGTCGACAATCACCAACAAACGAACACAAAAAAAAACAAAAAAAAAAAATTCTATAGCCTACGTATACATATTACCCCTTAGGTTTGTACTTAAATTATCGACTCTTTTAATTACATGAAATTAATGATCCATCTGATTTCATATAAATGTGTATATCTTATGTATAATAGGTACAATACAAACTCTTTTTTTAATGAAAACAATTAGGATCATCCATCGGTTGAGAAATCAAAAGGGCTCCAACTTCCGAACAAGAGGTTGGTGGAGTCATTGGATTCGTCAGCAAAATGAACCGCCGGTTCATGCACAGCCTGAGTCGGAGTCACACCACCAACGTCGACATGATTATGACCAATCAACAAAGCATCAGACCAAACACCATTAGTGTCTATAGAAAGAAGTTCTTCACCAGGAAATGGAGGCAATCCATTATAACCACATTCCTCCACAGTGTGTTCCACTTGATGATCATAGTTTTGATGATGACCATCATTGATGTCCATACTCCATGAGGTTTCCATCAAAGCTTCTGTAGGAAGATCGACTAGAAAATCTGTGGCGGTGGCTAAATCGCAGTTTTCTTGTGTGGGTTCGTCATGCTTTGGGTTCAAGAAATTGGCGTAAACAAGAGCAAGATCGATGCTTGGTGAGCCACCACCGGAGCTGCAAGAATTAGCGGTTAGGCCAGTTTTAGCGTTACTCGAGGAGGATTTTGGGCGGCGGGATTTGCGGCAGCCACCGCCTACGGGCACGTTGCGTAGGGACCCACCTTTGGTCCAATATCTGCGGCAGCCTTTGCAGAAGTAGCGAGGCTGAGTGAGGCTATAGTTGTTGTAGTAACAGAACTTTGTGTTGGAGGAGCCACATCTTGGACAGCTCGGCGTTATCTCCGCGTTTGCGTTTGCGTTTGGCCGCCATATAAACGATGAGGTCACGGCCTCTGTTCTCTCCATATCTCTCTCTCTTTCTTCTCTATTCTCTCTCGGGAAAAGAATGTATTATATACGCATGCATGAATGAGCGTGTGAGTTTGTGCATGTGGAGAGGTTGTGACACGTGGGGGCTGGAGAGTGGAGGAAGTGTTGGGGAGCAATTGCCTCGTAAGGGTGCACTCACTGTTGCTTCTTGGGGGAGACAGGTTTAAGGGTTTTGAATCTTTGATATGTTTAACTAATTAGATGAGAATTAGAAAATGGTTATTTAATAAATAGTCTTGGAGATTGTTTCGAAGCGAACTAAGAAGCCTATGGGCTCTTGGGAGGGATGAGTTATTTGGTGTACATTGAGCTATTTGTACGGCTTAGTTAATGGAGACTGCACGATTACTATCTACTAGTAGTATATACATATTATATATGACGTCTTTTTGGTTTTTTTTTCGTCATAAATAGTTAAATACAGTACGTCTATTTTTCTTAATAAAATGTAAAATCAAATTATATTCAATATTCATATTTTTATGAATATATTAATTTAGACCCACACGAAGAAACTTGTATTTGAGGACGATAGAGATTAGGTCAAAGCCGTTAAAAATCAGAACTTGTATTAATATGTATAAACTCATATCATTATAGTATATATGTAAGGTATCCATAGCGAGCTGAAAATAGAAGGAAACTAAGAAAAGAGACTAAGCGAGGGTGAAACAAGAAAGCACAAGTTTTGTAGAACAAAGTGCAAGGACCGTCTTTATTTCATTGTATTGATACTCTGACTTGATTTATGTGATTATTTACCCACAAAAAAGATACTTGGGAAGGAAAATCTGAATGGGAAAAGGAGCTTCTTGGATCATGTGTTTTCTAGCAATCTCCAAGAATCCTATGTGAGTATTTCAAATCCTCCTGAAAATCAGCTTACCTTATAATATATGCGGAGATTATAGATTACATCACACATCCATGATCCATGCTACATTTGAGTTTTAGAGAGCTTACATTAGAAACTCTTGCATAAACTTGTTGAGCAGTAATGATAAAGGTTTTAAAATAAAAACATACAACAGAAAGTCTTACACAAACATAATGAACAACAATTAATAAAGATTGTTATATAATCATAAATTAGATTTGCTATTAACCCTGCTAATTAAGTCTCCATTGCGTCACTCTCATCAACAGCCATCTCAATTCCATTACCCATTTTGAACTTGAACTCTCTAAGATTCTCCACCCACACACTGTAACTCGACTTTTTTACCAAAACATCAACCGAAGCTTCCTTCATCGTCACCAATGTATCCGCATAGCTTTCAAATGCAACAATCTTTTCCCATAACAAATATCGCCTTTGCGCATCGCTACTCTCGCTTCTCATCTCATCCAAATAGTCTTTTGCTTCCTCAAGCTTAGCCCAAAAGCAAGTATCCTGCGTAGTGCTCGCATATCGAGTTCTTGCACGCGTCTCTTTATTAGGCTCTCCTCTTCCTTTCCACCACTTATCAATCACTACATACCTTTTGGGTCTATTCCCATTCTCCATGTAATGACCTTTAGCCCTTGAATATATGTACTTGCAGAAGTATGCAATGTCTAGTGGTTCGGCTAAGAGTTGGTAAAACTGCGATGCATATACCCATTTCTTTCCCAGATGAAAATCAAAAGGCAACTCATTCTTCTCCACCATTTCAAACACTCTGTCCCAAAATTTAGCTAGCTTTGCACGACTCAGGTTCACCCTCATCTCTCTTTGATTTGAATATAGTTTGAAAGTATCGTAGTAACCGAGCTGCTTTGGTGACGCGTCGCAACTTTCTTTGTACCATTGAATCTCTAGTCTCGATGGCAAGACATTACCAAGCTCAATAGCTAACTCGCTCGACCTCAAAATTGGAGCACGACCAATTCTTGTAGACGTTTCTATGCATTCTTTTGCTGATACACCACTTGGGACATCATTGGAGATTCCTAGAGATTCTAAGGCTAATGCGACGCCAGCTTGGTAGCTATTGTCGGAGATGTTCCCACCACGAAAGCTCCTAGATATGAGAAACTGATGGGAGAGCGAGGACACGTAATGTCCGTACCTTTGATGTTCCTCAATGTTTGGAGTTCCTGTCCAGTGAAGCATCCCACGAACTGAAGCAGCATTGTCTAAGCAGACACCTCCATTGTCGGAACAGAAGAGATAGGTTCCAAAGGGCCAGAACTGTTCACTGCTTCTCCTGGGAACGAGGTCATGGATGGAGACCACGTGGCAGAATTTGTGGGCTAAACGAGATCGAGAGATTGAGGAAGATAGAGTTTGGTTTCCAAGTAAAGGTGAGCCAAAGGTGATGCAGAGGAGGCGGAATGATGGCGGAGACGGTTGGGAGAGAAGCCAAAGTGCGGTGAGAGCGGCCAACGCGCCGCCGGTTGAATGTCCGGTTAACACAATCTGTTTTCTTCCTTCCATTTCCAATCCTCGTGTGATCTGTTCCGGTTATAATAAATTCAATCAATGTTACAAACCGAACCAGAAAAACCAATTTGTTATGATAATTGAGCGAAAGAGACTTGGTTTGGTTTTTACGTATCTGAACAAAACAATAACCTAAGGCTAAAAAAAAGAAAAAAACAAAACATAACCGAAACCGAAAAATAACAACGTTCATTCAGTACCTAGATTTTTTATTTTTTGAATAAACAAATCTAAAATCTTCTTAGAAATTGATTCGGCACCGAAATCGTATAATACTGAACAGAGTGGTATTCGAATAATTTCCAGCATCTAAATTACATTCTACATCAACCGAATAATTTCCAAAACCAAAATCCAAACTGCAATCGAATAAACAGGATAAGACACAACTCTAGACTGACCAAAACTCTAGTTTGCGAATTATAATTTAATGAAAATTATTTTTAAATTATCTACTTTCTTATCGAAAAATTCTCAAACTAATCCACCTTTTTCTAAATATATTTTAAGATGATTTGCACCAATAATATTTTCTGATGAGCAAATTAACTATCTACTATAAAAAACAGTCAATTCACTGCATAACACAAGTCAACAACAAAAAGTAAGTGGAAAAGACTGAATACTCTTTATTCTTTAATTCTGGAAAAAACTTTTTTCTGACATGATATGGGATCACAAAACTTATAAAGACGTAAATTTTACCTGCTTCTTTAAACAATAGCAGCGAAAAATTTAACCAACATCAATATTTATTGTCGTTTTATAATGTGTATGTAGGACTAAGTTAATTTTTCTTTTCTCTTTCCACCATTCTGCTCTTCCTCTCTGTTATTCTTCTCATCATTTTCTTCTCTGTTTCTCTCTTCTTTTATGCACGGTGTTTTTATCCTCAAATCATTTAAAATCTAAGCTAACTCTATGGCATAATTGATTATTTTTATTAAAAAAATCATTTACTTAGAGTATGCAATTATGTAGTAGACGACTATTTTCATAAATAATTGCATCCACCTCAGACGAACACCCTTTCATTCTAAAATTATGAGACATTATGGACGATACTTTCTATGGTTGCACCAAGTTGAAGGTAAATAGACATATACCAAGTAGTCACCTATCACTTAAGTATATATGTTATTTTCAATTCTAATTCTTTTATTGGTTGTGTTCATATATTTATAGTAGACAACTACTAATAGATGACTATGTTTAAAATATAGGTGGTTGTTGTCGGCCACGATGAGTATGAAGTTTACAACAAAAAAAGGAGAGGTGTACATAACAAGTTATCTTCTTACAACAACATTGCAAATTAGAAGCTTATGGGAGAGGTGCAAAACCAGTTTTTGAAGATCCCTTTATGAAAGACCTTTCCACCCAATTCCTACTCATGTATGTTCTGGTGATTCGGAACTACTTCCCCCATTAATGCGCTGACCACATGGTCAACCAAAGAAAATAAAGATCTTATCCCGAGGAGAAATGAAGGTAACATAGTCAACTATGTAGTGTTTGTAACATAGTCAGCCTTTTTTATAATGAGTCATAGTTGGCTACTTTGTGGTTGAAATGTGGTTGATCCAATTCGTTTGAATGACACAAAGAAATTTGAGGAATGCGGCAAGGCTTTGCAGCAGGTGTCTTGGAAGGGGTCACAATGGTAATTATATGACAATAGTTGACTATTTTCATATAAAATCATTTTCTCATAATATGTGGTTAATAGTAGACAACTATTTTCATAAAAAAAGTTACATTTCCCTGAGACAAACATCCTTTCACTCCAAAAGTGTGAGATATTATGGAAAATACTTTCTATAGTTGCACCAAGTATAAAATAAATAGACATATACCAACTACTTATCTATCACTTCAATATAGATGTCCTTTTCATTCTAATTTTTTTGTTTGTTGTGTTCATATATTTCTAGTAGACGACTACTAGTAGGTGATTATGTTTAAAATGAAGATTTGTTTGAATGAACAGAGACGTTGACTACTTTGTAATGTATTTCGATTAGATAACTAGTACTCAAAGTCGATTATTAATAGTTGTCTATTTTCTCCATACAACTCAAAGTTGATTATAATACTTAAGTAAGTATTAATAATTATCTATTTCGATTAGATAGCTACTACTCAAAGTCGATTATTGGTAGTTGTTTATTTTCGCTGACTCAAAGACTTCAGGGTAGCGCTTCATTAAGCTGGGCCGTTTAATGAATGCAGATAGGTTGAGCGCCCTGATGACGGATGGTTCCTTGAATTTTCGGTTTAAAACCTTACATGAACAAGCATCTTCTGCAGATTCTCTAGCAACCCTTTCAAAGACATCAACGAGTGCATCGTAAATCTGGCTCAGAATATTATTTGTGAACGGTGTGGGTTGACATTGTCGAAGAGAACACATATCCTTACAAAGGAAAATTGTCAAAAAGTTAGCTATTATGAACTGATTATTGTTGTAACGTAGTTAACTATCGATAGTTATATTATTAGTTGGTTATATGTGCATAATAGTTATGTAGACTAACTGAATATAGAGTAGTTATTTATTGTATCTATTGGACGAGTAGAGTAGACGATTACTAATGATGATATTCAATGTAGTTACTACTTACTAGATATGCGTATAAAAATAGTTAACTACTCTAGATCTACAAAATTGAGAGAACTAGATATCAATAACAACGAAGAAGAAGACAGAATTAGGTGAATATAGTGAATAGAAATCAGAAGTACTATAAGTAAAGCTGATTATATATAACCAAGAATCATAGAGGTGGGCCAAGAAAATAACCTTTCATAACTCACCGATGAAGAATATGGATGCTGTAATACCGTCGACGAAGATGATACGCTGAAGAGGTGACGGGGTGTCTGGGAGTGTTTCTGAGGGGGAGCACTTCAAAATCAAAGAAACGTCTTTCATCGAAAATGGAGTTAAGTGGAAGGTTTGTAGAAAAGAAAAAGCTTTTGTCGACGGTGTTACAGAGTGCTCGGCATCGTTTCCGGTGAATTAATCGGCGGGAAGAATGGGTGGAAATAAAAAAACCACAAAAAAATAGTTTTTTTTGGGAGGTTCTCAAAGAAAGAGAACCAATTCAAAATTTTAAAACAAAAGAGAAAAAAACAAATTCAACTAAAAGTTTTTCTAGCAAAAGTTATGGTGTTGTGGAAAATAGAAATTGTCAGAACGGATAAAAGTTTGAGTGGTATAGTTTAAAAAAGATGATGTGGTTTTAATTTGATAGGGGTGTTAGATGTCTTTGCCCACAATTAAAAAAAATCAGTTTTAATGAACATAAATAAGACTCCGCAGCCTATCTCACATAATTTCCCTATATTTTACACAATATAACGATAACTAAATTCTAGCTCGTACGTCCGCACAAAAATATATTTTTATTTATGTAGTATAATTTTTATTTTCTATTTTATTTATATATAATATTTTAATAAGTAATAAAAATTTTCTGTTTAAATATAATTTTTTTATTAATTTTTTTTAATATTATATATGATCACAATAAAAAATTAATATTCTAACTCGTTCGTTAATATGAATTTCTCCATTCTTCTCTGTTCTAGTCCTCGAAATGAATTTCTAAAAGTTGTTGATAGAGGTATGTATTAGCATAAAGCTGCCATTAACATAAAATAACATTTCACTAAGCCATTAATCATTTTAAAAACTCGTGGGCGGACGTGGCATCCAAACAAAAATTCGAGTTTACTTGCTTATGATATCCGAGGTCACGACAATGTCATTTTATTATACCCTAGATGGTGGAATATTATTATATCTATACCAACTTTTACGGATTTCTCATAAGAAAATAATTTATTTATCTATTGTCTATTGCCTATAAGGGGTTGGTGGTGATATTATTCTTAAAAAGACACTTTTTTCGATTTGGTTTAGAAGACTGAGATAACAAAAACTAACAGACATTCAAGTAAATTTTAACAAAATTCCGTTTTTCTCACAACTTCCCCAAAAACGAATTAATTTCTGATGGAGCTTAGTTATGTTTTTTCCCCTCTTGATAATCTGATAGAATTTGTCATGTTAGCATTAATTGAATTTGTTTTTTTACGTCAATGCATATTGATTGAAATTCAACGTGTATGGAGAATAATAAATAGAAGTACGTAAAAATACTAATATTCCTGATAAATCAATAAAACTGCATCAAAATCAGAAAAATGATAAGAAGAAGAAAACAAAACCTGAGATTGAATATGTGGAAGCAAGGAGACGAAAAGTTTAAGTATAGCAGCGTCGACCATAGGCGGAGTCTCATCGGTGGCTAATGATGTCGACAAGGCCGGAAAAAGCCCACTTCCGGCGACTTCCAGGCCCACGAGTTCTCCCCCCAATTGGGTTATCTCCACCGCCGGTAAAGCGACATACATGATTCCGGCGATGTGCTGGACCTGGATACTCCCGATGGAATTAGCGGCGTTGCATAAACTCCAAGAATCGGACCATAACGGAGTCGACATCATGAACGATGCCTGCAACTCGCTTGTTTCGAACCGGCACTCTTCCATGACTGGATATCGACTGGACAACGAAAGATGAGGTTTCTGTATATTCTTATATGGACGAATTTAGGAAACTTTGTAATAATTCCTCTATATGTAGTTTCTTGCGTTGTTCCTAGGTACTTTCTTGGTACTGGTCTTTTGCGGAGTCGTCGTCTCTTTAGTCTTCTTTCTTTATCATCATAAATTTTGATTATTTTCTGTTTTTTTAATAAAAAATTAATTATTAAAATACGTGCTGTGAAGGGTCCATTTTTTATCCTTTTTAATCATTGTTTGAGCTTTGTGCAGGAAAAAAATAGAGTAGAAAATGCAATTAAATCATCTGATAATCCTTTTTTTACAGGAATGGTTTAGACTTGAGCGTAGATTAATATGCAATGAATTGTGGCAAGAGAAGTCTATCTTTCATGAAACTTTGTGGATAAATCAGCCTGTATATGTAATGGATGAATAAGACATTGGAGATTTTGGGCATAGCTTTTAAGGGGAAACCTATAGCTTTCAGCTTAAGTCTTAAGATTAAGTGATTCAGTATGGCCCATATAAGTCTTACAAGTTAGACTTGTGTAGACTTTTTGAGTTGTGGTCTATCTCTACAGATATAGATAATTGTTTATATTGTAATTTACTGTTTGTTAAATTAAGAAAAAACAAAAAAGAGTGAAAGGTCCATCTCATCTTTTTGTTTTCACTGTTTGGGTTCTTTGTAGGACAATGAGAGTATAGACTGGTGCAATTATAGCTTGATACAATGGTTTGAGGCATTGAAATATAAACAGTTATGACCATTCTTGCATGATACAGATGATGAAACAAATCATCTTAATCACTAATCCCATGAAAGATATCAAATCTGAACAATGATCGTCGTAGAGTTACTATCTAAAGTAATCTTGTCATTATCAGGTTTGTTATTTTCCTCAACATCCTTCTTTGAAAAGAATATAATCATACCTAAAACAATGAAGTCAATTTTAACTAAGTAGCCATTAGAGAGGTTTATACTATGAACTTAGTCGTCGTCCCAAGTCTCCTTTCTTTTTAGCATCGTAATTTTTTTTGTTAATTTCACAGTTTAATAGGTTTAAGAATCAATTACAATTTAAAAAAAAAACAATTAAAGGTCCATCACTGTCTTTTTATCATTGTTTGTTTGTGCTCGGTGTAAAACAATAAAAAATGCAAATCAAAACTTTTAAAGATAACATATACAACACTGCGATGAGGACAAAAGTGTGATGACAAATAGAGTTTTGGTTGTTTATGGTTACTCAAGATGTTACTCATTTCAATCTGACACAATTACGCCGTACAAGTTAAATCCCCGAGAAATTTTAATGTTCTGATGAAACTTCTCTAAGATTATATCACACTTTACAGAGATTATAGATTACAAGAAACTCTAGACTAATTTTTGAGAATTAGTCGCCCTTCCTCTTCAATAACCCTTTTAAACACCATCGCTCTCTCTCTCCCCCTCTCTAAACCCCCTCCCTTCCTCTCTCTCCCGCCCTAAACCCTAAACCCTCTTTCTCTACCCTCCCGCCTTAAACCCTCTACCTGTAGACCCTCTCTCTCCACACAAACTTTCTTTAACACCCGTCCTAAACTCTCTCTCTTCTCCCGCCCTAAACTCTC